>NC_067401.1:185760672-186077458 GCF_016432865.1 Antechinus flavipes
TCCCTTTGTCACTGGAAAGAGGAAGTGTCTTACTTTTTCTGGCAGGGCCTTCAAGGTTACGAATGATATAAAGGTATCGGGGACTCTCTGGGCAGAAGGGCAATAATATAAGTTGAAGGAGGGCAGGAAGTACAGTCACGCTCATCAGCAGTGGCCACAGCTTCTCTGTTCCCAGCATGGAATCCAAACCTAGTACCTGGCAGAGGAGGGGGAAAAAAAAAAGAGAGAATGTGAGATAAAACTTATTGTTCCTTCCCCTTTCCTATACCCTTAAAAGCACTTCTTTTTTCCTGGTTCTGTCCTTCCATCTCCCTGGGACCTTCCTTTTTTTCTATATTTCAATCCCCCAGTAAGTACAAAGAACAAAAATTGCATACCTGGGCAACCAGGATGCCAATGACTATGGCTAGCTGATTGAGGGTTCCTAAAGCACCCCGAAGGTGAGTGGGCGCAATCTCCCCCACATACATAGGGACCAGTCCTGATGTCAGCCCTAATGAGGCAGGAGAAAGGTCATAAGAGATCGAAAATTCCATATTCACCATGCCCATACCTCTAACTTCGGTTGGGAGGGCAGGCAGAATATGTTATTCAAATTCCCCTAAATGAAGGGAGGTTTTTGGCGGATACCTGAATAGGCGCCAATGAGAAATCGTCCAAGGATGAGCATCTCATAAGAAGCAGCTGCCTTGGCCAAGCCCATGAGTGCTCCTCCCAGAAGAGCCACACTGTTATTGACTATCATAGCACGCTTCCTATAGGTGCCAGACATAGAAACACCAAAGAGATTTGAGATGGGAAAAGTAAAGGAGTGGTGGAAATTGCCCATGCTGTGATCTCCTCCCCATTCTCACACTCCCTTTAGCCTCTGGTACCTGCCCAACCACTGGGAGATGATGCCAAGAAGGAAGGAAGAGATCATGCCACCCACAGAGAAGATGGCAACTGAGAGAGCCCAGAGGGTAGTGAGAGTGCCCGGAGGGATGGATCTGGGGGCTTCCGGACCTTGACGGGACAGCCATGTTTCATTGTAACTCTGTTCAATCACCTGAAGGGAAGACAGTAAGCACTGGTAAATTCCCTTCAGAATCTCCACTCTTACCCCTGTCCTTTAAGAGAGAATCTAATTTCTTTTAGCTTCAGGAAATTCTCTTCTCTGAATGAATGGTCCTCTGTTCTAATTCGTCTCCAAAAGGGATCTTTTTTCCTTCCAAACCTTTCAGGATAGTATTCAGCCATCTAAAACCTCCTACTCTTCCCTATGGGATCCAGGTAGATCTCTTCAACCCCCTGTCAGTGCCATAATATTCAGTCCCCTCACCTTCTGTGGAGCATTGATAACCCCAATATTGTAGCCAAACTGGAGGGAGCCAAGCACAGCAGAGAATACGGCAAGAATCAGGGTTCCTGTGACCCGCTGTCTCGGAGGATCCCCCTCCTAGATAGTGAACAGGAAAGGAAACATCAAGGATCCAAAATTCTGAGCTAACCATTTTTAAGCTTTTACTCTTCCATCCCCAGATCCATCACTGGGGCAGTGAATGAAGTCAAAAATTAGGAATCTAATATTAGGACCATATTAGGAATCTAATTCAGATCCCAGTGTAAACAGGAGGAACAAATGGAATCTACCCACCCCCACACATATGGGAACACAGAAATTCACTCTAGCCTTGAAGAAAGCCTCTCCCCACTCCCATTCCCACACCCAAGAAAAAGGCTAGGCAAATGAATTCTTGGCCAGGATAAATTCCTTTTCCAAATCTTGGTGCCTTGTGCCCTCTCATTTCTTTGCTACCCTCTCAGTAATTTATCCAAGTATAACTTACAGATCTTTTCTATTGAAGAGGACAGTTCTAATATGGTCATCTAGATCATTAAAATAAGACTTAAAAGATTTTCAGCTAAGTCCTCTTGGAGTCCTCCCCCCACCCCCATTCAATGTCAGAGATTTATTTGCTGGGGGTGGGGAGAGAGGGTACCCAGAGGAGTCAGGAGGAAAAGTGGTGGTGAGGGCGAGGGTGGAGGTTGGCAGGATAGATGCTGGCAGCACAGATTGTCTCTCCAGTAGAAACCTGAGCTGGAGGCTGGGGGGAGGGGGGCGCCTTATGACACTCCTCCTTCTCCCTCCCCCTCCCTAACTGTGGAGCCAAAGGGAAAGTTCAGAGACCTGGAGAGAAGCCAGGTTGTGGTATGTGTATGTGTGCTGGGGGTGGGGGCGAAGAGGGATAGGGACTCATATGGAGCAACTAGCCAAGAGGAACAGGACAGGGCAATCAAAACTCAGATACCCTAAGAGCCTAGATGTCTAGGTCTCCCATACTCAAACGACTCAGAATATGCAATGCCAGGCAGTGACCCTGCATATTCTTCTCTAATTCCCCTTCCCCCAACATCTGATGGGGACATGAGTTCAGACAGTGGTATCAATCACACCAAGGAAGTTGACTTAGAGACACAAAGAAACGCACTGATGATTCAGTTATTTCTTTTTCTAACAAGTTATTCTTGTTACTATACCTTATATGTTCTATACCCCAAGAGGAGTCCTATATCCCAACATTTGAGACTTGAGGACTTCCTATAAGATACCTTCCCCTATCCTGCCTCCTACATTTGGTTTTTGACAAATGCCGACTCAACCTCTCCCTTCGAATCTCTATTCACAGCGGTAAAGACCTAAAGTCTCATGATTACTCAGCCATAGTATAAATAACTAGAAGCCCCTAATCGCGCTTTCCTCCCTTCTCCCCGCCCCCAATCCAGTATCACCCCCTACTCACCACAGTCTCAGAACCTGTAGAGCCTGCGCAGGAGTTTCACCGCACTCCAACCCCGTTAGGAAAAGGGGGAACCTAGAGAGAATCCCTTACAGCCCAATTCCCAGAAAACCAGTTTTCCCTACCTCGGACCAGATCTGCTGAAACCCCGACGGCATCTCTGTGACGAAGAGGGGAAAAACTTGGAGGTGGGGTGAGGGTCTACGAATACCAAAAAAGAATTGGAAACAGAACAGAGTCCGGGGAAGAAGTTGGTTGAACTTGAGAATCGGGAGCCAAAGGATGACTGGAGATAGACTGACTGGTGGGAAATAGGAAAAAGGAATTGGCGAAAATTGAAAGAAGGGAATTGGGGAAATGAGAAAAGGAAAGGTGAATGGGAGTACTGGGAGGAGAACCCAAAGTAGAGGAGCTGGAAAGGAGCAGAAGGAACGCGTATCCTACCCAGACACGGGAGAGACCCGGCGAATCCCCTCCCACCCACACACACCCCACACCTAATCCGAGAGTCCCCATCCCCTCCAACAAACCACACCCCTATACACATGAGCCACACCTTCTCGCAATACCCATTGGCTAAGATCCCATACTCCCCCCAAAGTCACGCTCTTCCCTGGAGGCCCAAAGAAACCCCGCCTTCCTCAAGAATGCCCAAGGGGAGGAGCTTGGGGAAAGTCAAGAGCCACTAAAGTGAAGGGCGCTCAATGCTATGTCTCTTAGGTACGGGCCTTGCGGTCAGTTCAGGGAGACACACCCCCTCAGCTTCAGTCTTCCCCTTCTCACAGAAAGACCCAAAGTAATTGGGAGAAAACAGTCCCAGAGAAGGAAGAATCATGGGACTCGTCTTCTACCTCCACTCCTCCAAGTCCCCGCCACCCCCTGCTAGTGTGCTGGCTGGGGAAATGTACAAAGGGTGGAGAGTAGCACCCTCGTATGGGTTTTTGAAGGGAAAGGGCATAAGTAGATGAAGTCCTCCCCTACAACTGTGTCCTGGGTTGGATGGCCAGAACGGGGCGGGACAGAAAATGACGCGTGCTGGGGCGGGATCCTGGGTGCAGGGGTGGAGTGGCAATGGCCTGAAGTAACCCACACGGGATATATTTTTAGCTCCTGTCTTTGGAGCAGTCAAATGTCAGGTCCCGAGTGTAACCCCTCGTCCCAAGTCTTGGAGGTGGCCAGGGTAGCGGGAATTTAAAGAGCCGTCACTGCTGCATGCTTCTCAAAGGAAGGAGGGGTTGAAGGGATATTAGCTCTTTCTCCGTTAATACAAGAGTTAGTCAGCCAGCCAATATTTAGTAAGAACCCAAATCTTTTGTATCTCCCTACTTGTATAGGGGGAAGTTCTGGTCCTGGAGTCAGTGGCCCTGAGATGCAGTTCTGCTTACTGCCTGAGTGATCTGGGCGAAAAAACAACCCTACTGGACCTTAGTTTCCTCAGCTGTAAAATGGCGGTGGCGAAATGTAGGTGGGGATAGGATGTTAGCAAGAGCCTCGGATATCCCTTTATAGCTCTAAGAAATATAATTTTATGATTCTTTCCATTTATGTTCCTCTTTGGATGTTACTTAGACCTCTCCCCTTCGGTTCCTTTCTTTCCGTGTTTGTCAGTTCTGTTGCTCCCTCTCCTTGTGTCGGTCACTCTCTAGGGCCCTTCCCCCAGGGGCAGCTGCTCGGAGGTGGTGGCCAGGGTAGGGCGGGCTGAAGAGTGAGAGGAGCAGGAGAGACAGGTGGCTGTGGTCAGCCATCAGGTCACCATCCCTTGGGAGACATCAGAGCTGCCCTACACGTGTCATGCAGACACTAAGGCCTGGAAAAGTAGAGACACTCGCGTTGACAGAAATAGGCACAAAAAGGGGGACAGTGACAGGGAGAAAAGATATTCAAACTGACTCAACTGATTGGTTCCTGCCTTTCCCTTCTGTTCTTCAAAAGTCACTGAACATTTAGTTTGGTAGTGGCTTCTCGGTGTGTGGATGAAGGAAAAGAGATATATCCCACTTGGGTCATCATAATCATGTCACAGGAGTATATCTAGCTGACTCCCTACACTGATGGGGAGAGAGACAAGAGTTGGGAGAAGAGGAGTATGAGGTGGAGAATTTATCTCTAAAGATGGGGGGCAGGGGGAAAGAGAAGGAAATAATGGGGACAGACGCAGCACTAGTGACATCTGGAGGGAAGATGAGGAACTGAATAAGGAATAAAGTCAGAAAGATTAGGGATTTTATTCCACATAGATTGGCCCCTTGAATTTTCTGTGTTTTCAGTTTTCTCATCTGTAAAATGTAAAAGGGAAACTAGATTGTCTGAAAGGTTTCTTCTAGTTTCGATATCCTTTGGGTCTAGATTCATAATTCTGGTTATTCTACAATCTTGATATCTTTTGGGTTTAGATCTATAATTCTGGTTGTTCTACAACTGGTGGAGCAGTAGTAGCCTGTAAACCCTATTCACTTGTTTTGGATCTTGTGGACTTTCTTGGATTATTGTGTGGAGCTTCTACCATCTGATTTTGTCTGTATAAAATGGCCTCTCCAGAGACACTCTCCCAACAGGGCCCAAAGTCCCCAGAGGGTTGAAATACTCCTGCTTGATTGACTGTTTTTTCCTAGAGATAGGAAATAGCAGATAGCTTTTACTGAAATGTATTCAGTAAAGTAGGTGAGGACCATTGGAAAGAGAGAGAGGAAAGGAATGTTTATAGGGTTTCTAAGGAGTGGCCTTACTCCTCCTAAACATCCTCTTTCATTCTCACTATCACCTCTAGTTCCTCTAGTCCATCACCTGTTTTCACATTCTTGACCTGCTAATTGTCCAGTTCAAATATCTTTCCTTCAATCCTTTTTCCATTGTCCTGTCAACTTTTTGTTTCAAGCCCAATCCTGTGTTTACCCAATCATCATTCCTATTCCAGGGTTGCAGAATATTTCAGGAAGAAATAACATAACTATGTTGATGGGAAGCTTTACAAATTTATATTATCTAGCTTCAGATGGGTACCCTTTTATCCTTCCTGAATTATTTCCCATCACACAGTGATGACAGTGATTATACCTTCCATAGTCTTCTTAAACCCTATAAATATATAATAGGAGGAGTAAGGCCACTCCTCTTTTTTGGCTGAGAAAGAAGATGGAAATTGGGTTGAATAATTTGGCTGTTCAGGGTGTTGCAGGATGTTATATGAAGAATGAAGCTGTAAATCAAGTACTGAATTTTTTGAAAAAGGGAAAGGTAACTTGGAAGCAGATAGTTGACTGCAGCTTGAATCTGGAGAGAGTGACATAGTGAACCCCAAAAAATAAAAAAAAAAGGGAGGTTAGTGATGGTGACTGAGGGAAGAGTTTAGACATGACATTTGCAAAGGTGGGTTGTAAAGTTGTACAAGGTGGCCAGGAATTCAGGGTCTTCTGGAAGAAGCCAGATTTCACTAGTGACAGGAAATGCAAAGAATGTAAGAAGATATTGAGGACAAATGGAAGCATATTAATGATAGGACAGGCAATACAAAGACTGCAGTGGAATAGGGAAGAAAAGGAAGATAAAGGCTGGAGTAGAGGCATGTGCAAAAATATTTGTAGCAGCTTTTTTTGGGGTAGCAAAGAATTGGAAAAAGAGTAGATGCCCAACTGAGGAATGGTTGAACAAATCGTGGTATATGAAGGTAATGGAATATTGTTGTTTTTTTTTTTTTTTTTTTTTTCAGATATCAGGGAAATTTTATTAAAGGAGAATCTTAAAGAAACACCCAATGGTTCTGGCCACAAGCAGGATATTCCCTTCTTCAAGAAAAGGGAACCCTGAGCATAGAAGTAAGAAGTAATGTAAAATAAGCCTTACATTTGTAATTTGGCACAGTCCTCCCGTCAGAGAACAGATTGGTTCTTCCTTTCTAGGCTACAATACTTTTGATATACCCATTATATGTTTTCCCCTAAATATATATAAGCACGTCCCCCATCCCTTATCTTACATCCCATGTTCAAAAATGATGGAAAATTCCTCCTATGAGGTAGATTATTTTTTTAAATAACTTTTTATTGACAGAAGCCATGCCAGGGTAATTTTTTACAGCATTATCCCCTGCATTCATTTCTGTTCCGATTCCCCCCCTCCCTCCCTCTACCCCCTCCCCCAGATGGCAAGCAGTCCTTTACATGTTGAATAGGTTACAGTATATCCTAGATGCAATATATGTGTGCAGAACCGAACAGTTTTCTTATTGCACAGGGAGAATTGGATTCAGAAGGTATAAATAACCCGGGAAGAAAAACAAAAATGCAAGCAGTTTATATTCATTTCCCAGTGTTCTTTCTTTGGGTGTAGCTGCTTCTGTCCATCCTTGATCAGTTGGAACTGAATTAGCTCTCTTTATCGAAGCGATCTACTTCCATCAGAATACATCCTCAAACAGTATCGTTGTTGAGGTATATAATGATCTCCTGGTTCTGCTCATTTCACTTAGCATCAGTTCATGTAAGTCTCGCTAGTCCTCTCTGTATTCATCCTGCAGGTCATTCCTTACAGAACAATAATATTCCATAATGTTCATATATCACAATTTACTCAACCATTCTCCAATTGATGGGCATCCATTCATTTTCCAGCTTCTAGCCACTACAAACAGGGCTGCCACAAACATTTTGGCACATACAGGTCCTTTTCTCTTCCTTAGTATCTCTTTGGGGTATAAGCCCAGTAGAAACACTGCTGGATCAAAGGGTATGCACAGTTTGATAACTTTCTGAGCATAGTTCCAAATTGCTCTCCAGAATGGCTGGATGTGTTCACTGGAATATTATTTTCTATAAAAAATGATGAACTTATGTTTGAGTGAAACAAGCAGAACCAGGAATATACTGTACACAATAACACAAGAATATGGGATGATCAACTATGAAAGACTTGGTTCTTCTCAGTGGTTCAGTGATCTAAGGCAATTCCAATAGATTTTCCATAGAAAATGCCATCTGTATCCAGAAAAAGAACCATGGAGATTGAATGCAAATCAACACATTGCTATGTTCACTTCTTTTTTTCTGAGTTTTTTTTCCTCTCCCATGGTTTTTTCTCTTTGTTCTGATTTTTCTTTCCCAACATGTATATTAAAATTAATTACTTAAGTAAAAGAAGAATTAATTAAAAATTAATTATAATGTTTTATATTAATTAATATACAAATAAATATACAAGTCCTAGTTTAAAAGGACTAGGGTGCTGGATAGCTGAGTTATATGCTGATAAGAAATGAAAAAGAGGTTTTATCTTATCATATGTGGACTCTGAATCACAGACATATGGGGGGGGGAGGGGAGAGGAATGATAATTAGCGCCTAACCTCTAGAGTTCTGTGATGATAAAGAGCAGCATCACTGTGTTCTTTCACTGTCAAACCAGGGAACAGGGTGGAGATGGTAAGAAGTATTGGAGTGAGTTCATAAATACCTGGTAATCAGTTGCCTCAAGGGCCTGAATATACAAAATACCAGTTGTTTGAAACTATATCCTGGATGAAATCTTAACAATGAGAGGCCTGGTATTGGAGCACTTAATTCAATTCATCTGAGATGCTATTTTTCTCAACATATTTGATGGAATAGGATTGATTGTGTGATGCTTCTCCTTGTGGCAACAGGTCTAATGGCCAAAAGGCCTCCAAATTCAGTTTCTCAGAGGAGTTGTGTTGGAGTTCCCCTTGCTGTTAAAAGGAAAAGGTGCTGAGTCGTGGGCCCTGGTGTCCTTGGTAGCTTCCCCTAGTCAGGACATTCAGGGGTTACAAAGGGCTGAGATATTTTCTGAAATAGTCCTGGCTAGCGTATGGTCACTGTGAGACAACTATCAATCTGGTTTTTAGTGTTTTTTGTTTGTTTGTCTTGCTGAGGCAATTGGAGTTAAGGGACTTGCTCAGGGACACAGCTAGAAAGTGTTAAGTATCTGATGTCACATTTGAACTCGAGTCCTCCTGATTTTAAGGCTGGTGCTTTTCCCACTGTGCCACCTAGTTGCCTCCTTTAGTAGTTATTGAAGAACAGAAAGTAAAAGACTCAGGGCTTCAGGGAAAGAAGAGACTCCTGTGGCAAATTTATGAGAAGAGTCACACTAGATGGGCAGACTTAGATGGATTGCAATTTACCTTTTTGGTTATGATAAGGTCACAAATTTATTTGAATTTTTAATGTATATGGATGAGAAAAATGTATATGTATGGTTCCTGTATAGTGACTGGCAATAAAACAGAAAAATAAAGAGTAAAATATTCTATAGATCCCCTGAGAGGGAAAAAAAAGGGGAAGGGGAATCAAGACTAGAAGTTGGGTCAATCAGCTCCTAACAACAATCACCAGAGTGGTAACACAGGTCAAAGATAGTTTGATTATTCTGTGATAGTGATGGAGGTGGGAAACTTCTGTATGCAAAAAAAATTTTAAGATGTAGGCATCCACAATTATAGGACAGGGATTTTGCATGTGGCATAGTGAGACATAAAGAAAAAGATCAGAAGACAAAAAACATAAAAAGTTAAGATTCAAAGGAATGGGAGAAAGTGAAGGATAAAGATCAGAATAGGAAGTGAGAAGAATAAATGAAGAGGGAAATGAATAATAAAGATGGAAGAGAAAATAAGAAGTTAAATAGAGTAAGAGAAGGAAAGATAGAGAAAGGAGGAAGAGATGATTTAGAGACAGGAAAAGAACAGAAATGGAAAAGGGAAATCATTAAGTTAAGAGATATCAAAAGAGATGGAAAAAGAAATAGAAGATGGAGGAGAGAGAAGAAAATTTAAAATAGTGAGATAGAAATGGAAAGAGTGATGGAAAATCATCTAGGGACTAGTAATATTGGAGTAACTTTTGATGTGTTCTTTTTCCATATGTCATATATCCATTCAGTTGACAGGTTCTCTTGATTCTATCTTTAAAATCTCTTTACTTTTCTATCTGTCCTTTCCTCTCTGTACCAGACTCTATCTGTTTTTGCTTAGACTGTTATAATATTATAGCCTTATAATAATAAATCTCTATTTGATGTACCACTACAATCAGATCATTCATTTTAAAAATAGCTTTTTATTTCCAAAATACATGCAAAGATAGTTTTAAACATTCACTCTTGCAAAACCTTGTGTTCCAAAATTTTTCCCCTCCATTCCTCACAACCCTCTCCCCTAGACAGCAAGTAATCCAATATATGTTAAACATGTGCAATTCTTCTATACATATTTCCACATTAATCATGCTGCATCAAGAAAAATCAGATCAAAAAGGAAAAATGAGAAAGAAAACACAAATAATAAAAAAGTGAAAATATTATGCTGTGATCCACATTTAGTCCCCAGTCTCCTTATTTTTATTTTTATTTTTTTAGTGTTTTTCTTTATTTTTTTTTTTTGTTAAAACTTTTTATTTACAGAACATATGCATGGGTAATTTTTCCAACATTGACCCTTGCAAAACCTTTTGTTCCAAATTTTCCCTTCCTTCCCCCAACCCCTCCCCTAGCTGGCAGGTAGTCCAATACATGTTAAATATGTTAAAATACATGTTAAATCCAATATATTTATGTATATATATATATATATATATATATATATATATATAATATATATATATATATATATATATATTCTTGCTGCACAAGAAAAATCAGATCAAGAAGGGAGAAAAAGAAAAACTGAGGAAGAAAACAAAATGCAAGCAAATAACAGAGAGAGTGAGAATGCTATGTTGTGTTCCACATTCTGTTCCCATGATTCTCTCTCTGAGTGTAGAAAGCTCTCTTCATCACTGAACAAATAGGACTTATTTGAATCATCTCATTGTTGAAGAGAGCCACATCTATCAGAATTGATAATTGGATAGTCTTGTCGCTTTGTATAATGATCTCCTGGTTCTGCTCATTTCACTTCCCATCAGTTCAGATAAGTCTCTCCAGGCTTCTCTGAAATCATCCTGCTGGTCGTTTCTTACAGAACAATAATATTCCATAGCATTCATATACCATAATTTATTCAGCAATTTCTGAATGATGGGCAATTGAATAATTTCCAGTTTCTTGCCACTAACACTGCCACAAACATTTTTGCACATGTTTCCCTCCTTTAAGATCTCTTTGGGATATAATCCCAGTAGAAACACTGCTGGATCAAAGGATATGCACAGTTTGATAATTTTTTGAGCATAGTTCCAAATTGCTCTCCAGAAGGGTTGGATCCAGTCACAGTTCCACCAACAATGTATTAGTGTCCCAGTTTTCCCATATCTCCTCCAATATTCATCATTATCTTTTCCTGTCATCTTAACCAATCTGACAAGTGTGTAGTAGTATCTCAGAGTTGTTTTAATTTGCATTTCTCTGATCAATAGTGATTGGTATAGTCCCCTTTCTGGATTTAGATGGCTCTTTTTATCACAAATTTATTGCAATTGGTCTGAACCACCTCAGTGTTGAAAAGAGCCATCATCAGAGGTGAACATCATATAATCTTCTTGTTGCCAAGAATGTTCTCTTGGTTCAGCATGTATCTCCAGGCCTTTCTGAAATCATCTTGCTGATCATTTCTTATAGAACAATAATATTCCATAACATCCATACACCATAACTTATTCAGCCATTTCCCAATTGATGGGCATTTCCTGTTTCCAGTTCCTACTACAAAAAGGGCTACTATACACATTTTTGCACATGTGGGATACAGACTCAATAGAGATACTGCTAGATCAAAGAGTATGCACAGTTTGCAGATCATTCTTTCATACCCCAAAGTTAGATGATTCTTCACTGAACAAGGAATAAAACAAACTCATTTTGACTTTGAAGTTTCTCAACAACAATCTTTACACTCTTCTCTTTACAGTTGATGTCCCTTATAGTGTATTTTCCCCATCGCCTAAATGGACTTTCATCATAAAGGAGTTGTTCAATTTGAAGAGATGTTTCTTTATGGCACAGCTCAGAAGTCATACCTCTAATGAAGTCTTTTTAGTTAAAAATTCCTCAAATTTCTCAGAAGATTTTATCTAGACCTTTCACTCATTTATTGTATTTTCCTTCTTATCATAATTATGTTGATGTCCCTCTATTTAATTATATTATACTTTCCTTGAGAGCACGTCTGTTTCATATTTATTTTTTTTATCTCCAGCAATGTGCTTAGGCACTTAATAGGTACACGTTGAATTGAAAAGGAAATGAGAAGAGCGTAATGAGGAAGACAGGTATAAAAGGAAAGGAGACAGATGAGAGAGAAGGGAAGACAAAGGAAAAGAGTGAGATTTTTAGAAAGTGAGGATAGGAAGAAATCTGGAGAGATAAAAGATATGTAGATTAAGGAAACAATAGAAACAAGAAAAATAAACAATATAAAGGAGATTGAGATGGAGAAAGAATAAGCATTGGCATGATAATGGGGAAAGAGAAGGAGAGAGTTTGAGGGGAAAAACTAAATAGAGAATATAAAAGGAGAGTGATGGAATGAGATAAGGAATGAAGAGGAAAGAAGTGGAGGAAAACATGAAGATATAGAGAATTGAAGAGAGCTGCAGGACAATGAACAAGAGATTTGGAAAGATGAGAAGGAAAAGATGGAGAGAAGGGGAGAAATATGAAATGGGGTAGAAATGCATATAGGGAAAGAAGTCAGGAAAAGATGAGGGACACAGAAAGAAGTGGATGCAAGGGAGCACAACCATAATTTGTTAAGCTATATTGTGCTTAATTGTGAGCAAAGGACTGTTACAAGGTACTAAGAGCTCTAAAAGGTAGAAAGAAACTCAAGAGACCATGTAGTCATGGATTGTCATGTGATTTACCCAAAGTCACACAAGTAGTAATGAGCAGAGATAGGATTTGAACCCCAGCCAGAGGCCATGCCTGTTTTTGCCACCAAGACACCAAGCCTTCCCCTTCCAAGCAAATTTGAGGTAAAACATGGTCTCTTCATATAATACAGAGCTTACACTAGGTAAGGGATAAAATGTGAGCATACTTATATTGTATAAGCATACTACACTTAAGAGCTTTTATATAATCAGTTATCATATATCTGCTGTTATAAAAAAGTCTGAGAGACAAGAGACAAAAATGCAGGGCTTTAGAACAGATTTACTTGCACTAGGAAGAGCTGGTTCATCTAAACCCATCTGTGTCTCCACAGGGTGGCACTAGGGACACCTATCTGTATCCAGGGACAATTTGCTTGGGTGCGGCTGAATTAAGAGCCAAATGACTGGGAGGAGGGAGATGAGGAAAGGGAAAAGAAAGAAGTCTAAACGGTGTGTAGAGGGACCTCAGGTGACTCAGAGAGAAAGTGGAAAGGAAAACCTTAGGTGACAAAAAGTCTTAGACCTCCCTTCCCTGAGGAACCTCAGAGACCTTCAGATCGTCCCCCCTTTCAGAAGCAAGTTCCCTTCAGAACTTCCAAGTCAGAGGTAGCAGATCCCAGGGTTCCAGACTCTGTACTCCACTGTCTTACCTGTGCAGGTGTGTGTATGGGGGACTTCCGGTCTAGATGACTGTCCCTTTCTGTGACGTCAAGTCACCTTCTCCAGTCCCTCCTGGCCACGCCCCTGTCCCTCGCCCCTTCCACTCCACCCCACCCCCAGGGTCGTATAAACAGGTGCTCAAGCTACACCTGTCCCCATCCCCGGGAGAGTTTAGCTGCCATTCTGGACTGGATTGTAGTCTGGCAGCATTTGGAACTGACCGAAGGCTGGGGCAGCTGTGAGAACAGCGCTTTTGGGGGCTTTCTTACTGGCAGGGTGACCTGAACTAGCTACTCCAGTCGGAAGCTTTTAGAGACCCAGGGAGCACCCCTGCGTGTTGGCCCGATAGGTTTGCACACCTTTTGTTTGGGTAGGGTTAGTTGCAGCTCTAGAGAGCCCCAGAGGTCCCTAAAAACCAGGCATGGGCTTTGGGGCGTTTTGTCTTCTATCTTAGAGTACCTTCCCTTTTGTCTGACTCTGGGGTGGGGTGGGGGAGGTAGAGGAGCGGCAATCTCCTTTCTTTGTCTGCAGGTTCCTTCTCTCTAACTTCCCTGCTCACCTAGAGCAGAGCCCTCAGAGAGAAGCTCCTTCTGTTTACTGTAGGGTGTTCAAAAGAAGAAAATAATTAGAAAATTGTAAAGGCTGACCATAGAAGTAGTTTTTCAGGATTTTCTCAGAAAACACCGCCAACTGGGGGGTGAATTGTATTTTTTGTAGAGTTGCTCCAAAGATTTTTTTTGTTGTTTATTTGTAGGCTCGGTTGTTTTTATTTTTGTTTTTGGGAGGATGGCAAACTCAGGTCTTCAGCTGTTGGGGTTCACCATGGCAGCTCTGGGGTGGGTGGGATTGATAGCCTGCACCGCGATCCCTCAGTGGCAGATCAGCTCCTATGCAGGGGACAACATCATTACTGCCCAGGCGGTGTACAAGGGGCTATGGATGGAATGCATCAGCCAGAGTACGGGCCTCATCAGCTGCAAGATGTACGACTCAGTCCTCGCTCTACCTGGTGAGGCTGGGGAGCACTGGTTGCTTGGGTCCTGAGGGTGGGAGGGAAGGGTGGGAAGTGAAGGAGCTGGGGGTTACAATGGAGGTGATCTAAACTCCCGGAGGGAAAGCCACTGTGGGAGAAGTTTACAAGTTTAGAGACTAACGACTCAAATTGAAGTGTCTGGTTGAGGGAGGAGTTGGAGGGAAGCTAGGATAAATATGGAGGCAAATGGCTGAAGTGAGGAGGGAAGCAAGCTGAGGTGGTGGGGATTGGGGACATCTGAGGTGAGTGGGCCTGGGGAGGAAAGGGCTGAAAGATCTCATATTGAAGGAGGGACGAAATTACGCTTGTTTACCAAAGCAGAAGTGGAATATTCTCTACAGAGCTCTCACTTCCGATTTCTCTCTTTCCCTATCTTCATCCTGCCCCACTTGCTATAAAACTCAAGTTTGATGTCCTTCTAGCTCCTCACCCACCTACTTCTAGTCCCTTTAATTTCTACCCTTTTCTCTTGCACTAAGTGAGGGCCTTAGAGGCCACCTAGAAGAGAGGGATCAGAAAGTAAAAGGATGAGGGTGGTTTAAAGTATGGAAGTTTGGGCCCTGTTCCTTTGCTCATGAGCCTGGGTGGGAGCTGAACAACCCAGGGTAAGGAACCTGATGTCTCAGCTAGTAAGGACATCCAAGAACTAGAAAGCAACGGGAATATTGAGGGCCGAATGCCCGAGTCTTTGAGAGTCAGAGCCTGCTGCCTGTGGCCTCTAATCTTATCTCACCGATTAGTTATAGTAACAAGAACCCGAGGTTACAGATAGTGGGGCCAGAGGGAGGTCAAAAGGGTGGGGCTCAATACATGGAGTCCCGGCCAGACTGGGCTTCGGGGTCTTTGGAGGGGCTTGCTCTGCTTCCCTGGTCAGTTTCACCGAAACTTGGGCGCCCCGGGCGTAGTCCAGGAGAGGAGGTGAGGCTTCTCGGGCGGGGCTGGGACTAAACAGGAAGGCTCAGGTGCGGGAGGAGGGGGCAGGAATTGCAGAGGAAGTAACAGGTTACTACTGGCTGGGGACCAGGAAAAGAGTTGTGAAGAGGTTCCAGGACTGAATACGTGAACAAAATTGGAATCTGGGATTGGATGGGGAGGATCCAGAAGTTAGGGATGTTAGGTCTGTGGGAGAGCTGAAAGATATTCTAAAGGTACATAGATCAATGAGAGGAGGATTTAGAAGGCTGTTCCCTATGGAGAAAACTGGAATATTTCGATTCGGCCAGGAAATGGGTGCCTTTGGCCTAAGCTAATTTTTCTACTCAGTAAAACCCCTTACTTGGGTGTAATAAGGTCTAATATCGAATCCAAGACATAGAATGACACGTATAACAGATCTTGCCCTTGAAGTAATTTACACTTAGATAGCTACTTTGAGGAAAATTGTAAGCACTATGTAAACTAAAAATGTGAACTATTAATTATAGCCCAACATGGAGAAGGCATGAACACAGTTTAAGTTACACAATGGAGAATGTTTGCCAATAAGCAGCTGCGGAAAAGGCATGGTATAGCCTTGCTAGATGTAATTTCCTCACCTCCAGGAATTCCCTCTATAAATAAAATCACAGGTCTTGGTCCCTTCCCCTAAGCAAGCCAATGACAATAAGCCTTCCTTTTGTTAGCTTCAATGCAGGCCACCCGGGCCTTAATGGTTGTCTCCCTGGTTTTGGGCTTTCTGGCCATGATGGTAGCTGCCATGGGCATGAAGTGTACACGATGTGGAGGTGATGACAAGGTGAAGAAAGCTCGAATTGCTATGACAGGCGGTATTGTCTTCATTGTGGCTGGTGAGCAGTTTTTGTCTCCTTCCCCATACTCATAGTTTCCCCTCCCTGAAGCCCCATCTCCTCTTTCCTAAGCCTGCTAACAGGCTAGTAGTATTGCTCTAGCGTGGAACTTATAACCTCTAAAGATTGTAGTGAGGTAGTGGGTCAAGGGATTCATAGGACCTCTGAATCCATTATTCCTTTCCTAATTAGGTCTTGCTGCCCTCATTGCTTGTTCCTGGTATGGACACCAGATTGTAACAGATTTTTATAATCCATTGGTCCCTATGAATACTAAGTAAGTATTGGACTCCATCTGGGTACCTAGGGTGACAAATGGAAATAGGAATTCATGGGAGTGTTGCAGAAAGACTGATGGAGTGGTTAGGGCTTATAGGCCAAATAACTGGGTACTTTTGATCATAATCCTTTCTGCCTCTCTCCACAGGTTTGAATTTGGCTCTGCCATTTTTATTGGCTGGGCTGGCTCTGCCCTAGTTTTCTTGGGGGGTGCCCTCCTCTCTTGCTCGTGTCCAGGTAGTGAAGGCAAAGCAGGGTACCGGCCCCCACGGTCTTATCCCAAGCCCAGTTCCGCTAAGGAGTATGTCTGAAAGAGCTGGGTTTCCTATATATGTCCCCTCACTCCAGCCCACCAAGGTCAGGGCTCTGAAATATAATTCAAGACAGGAATGAATGAGGAGGAAACCAGAAGAGAAATCTGAGCCAGTGGGGAAGGAGGGCAGAGTTCTCCAAGCCCTTCCATCTACAAATGATTTAATCTACCAAAAGCCAGGGGAATGGGGAAGGGAATATGGGAAGTAAAGGGTAAGAACTGTTCTTTTTGTATAATAATAAAGAAGTTTGTTTTGGATCTTGCCTATTTTCCACTGGGGCTGGCCAGCTAATATCTGCCCTTGCTCATTCACCTCTATTCAGCCTTTGCTATTCTTTCCCCAAAGTATTCAGCCTCTA
The DNA here is from genome assembly GCF_016432865.1 of Antechinus flavipes. Taxonomy (NCBI): domain Eukaryota; kingdom Metazoa; phylum Chordata; class Mammalia; order Dasyuromorphia; family Dasyuridae; genus Antechinus; species Antechinus flavipes. The sequence goes on from NC_067401.1 coordinate 185,777,705, forward strand.
TTTCAACCTGAAGTTCCATACCTATTTGCTTGCTTAATTCTTATATTGATTCTTTCCTAAGTTTTCCTGAATTAATTTGGACTCATTTCCAAAACCATTCCCCGACCCATGGCTCTCGTATCTCATTCTTTGCAAAGATTTAAAAGGTTTAGCTCTCTCCAGTATATAGTCTCATTGTCTAGCTTTCTGTAAAAAAAGCTTTTTTTTTTTTTTTTTTTTTGGGGGGGGGGGAGAATATGAAATGTCTCACTACTTGCATGAAGCCCATCATACTTCTCTCTCTAGGAAGGAATTGCCCTACTGAAAAAGGTCGGTGATATCTGAGGAAAAAAAAAAAGATGTAGACAGTAAAAAGATTAAAGTAAAAAGGTATCAGAAAGGACATCTTCTAGTCCTAACAAATCCTATGCAAATATCAGGCAGATGCTAACATAAGTCTCATCATATACAATCTGTCTTCATTCAGTTGGACCTACTGGGCCCCAAAAGGAGAAAAACAATCTAATTGGTATGAATAGAATCTGTCATTCCACTCTGAGTACAAGTGATGGAATGAGAGAGATTCCAGTCATTATACCCACAATCTCTTCTCTTAAACCTAGTATTTTAGTTATGTTTCCTAGAGTTTCTGGTTAGAATTCCCTTGGACTTCCTTGAGGTAGGAATGAAGAAAAGTCCTACCTTAAACAGAGTAACACTTGTGTATAAAGCCCTTACAAGAGTATGCTTTCCTCTAGTCATTGGTTATCACTGCTAGTTAAGAATGCCTCTCTTCTTTTTTTTCTAAATTGAGAAAAGTTACTCTTTTGATTAATAGTGAAATTGAGTGAAAAATAAAATTTATTTTTAATTATTTATGGTAACAACTTCAGCTACATCATTCTCTAATATAGAATGCCTTACTTCAAAGAGACCCCAGTTCCTTTCCAGCCACAACTGCTTAAAAATACTATATAATGTATGTGGTGAGTCATTTCAAGGGCAATTTTAACTAAATCACTTTGATTTACACACTGATTTTAGAACCTAATCTACAAGTTGAAGTATGACTATACTATATAGCTGCAGCTCATAGTCAAGGTTAGTCAGGATTCAGTCATTCATCAGCATCATCAGATGTCCAGGTCACTGACTGATTCTTCCTGGTAGTCATCAGAATTAAGACCCATAAAATATATGTAATAAGATCAGTGGAAGAGACAAAGATAGTTGCCTAAGGAGAAAAAAGAAAAAACAAGTGTTAGAATGAAGAGATATTTAAGGCTTTACACAGTATACGGCTCCAGGGCTATTCTTTTGAGTCCCTTCATCTGGGATACTTGTAATATTGTTATGGGTAGGTCTTATTTCTGCAACACGAAGGGAGGAATGGTGGTTTTGATAAAGCTTTTTTCTCCTAGTGGCCACAAAATGAAACAAGTATTTAATAATAGTCATCAAATGCCACTCTACCTGGAGCTTTCTAAAAAGATGATATTAAGTGTTTTGTTGTTTACTGTGTTTCTTCCTTCCCCCTCCCCCCCCCCCCCCCCCCAAGTATCTAGCCCAGGTTGTGTTCCAAAACTTTATGGTGGTAAGAGTGGGAGTGGGAGCTTACAACTTCCTTTTCCTCAGTTCTTGCTTACCCATCCCTGGGCACTTGAGGAGCCACTCCCCAAACATGTCTTTAGCTAGGGAAGGACTTTAGTCTCTATAGAGGCTGAGAGGTTAATCAGTAACTTTTACTTTAGGCAACTAGATGATTTCAGTGGAGAGTGCTGGACTTGGAATCAGGAAGATCTGAGTTCAAAGTCAGCCTCAGATACTTATTAGTGGTGAGATCCTGAAAAAGTCTCTCAACCTCAGTTTGCTTTTTTGTAAAATGGAGATAATATTACCTACCTTATATTGTGAAGACCAAATTAGCTAATATATGTAAAAAATTCTGCAAAACCTCTAAGTATTATAAATGCTAGCAGTTTTACTCTACCACCTGAGACACAGATATCTATTCCTAATATCCTCAGTATTATTTCCTAGTTCCAATATCTTAAGGAACATTACTTTTCCAAACTGAATTGGAAGGGCAGAGCCAAGATGTCCCAGGCTTTCCTTTTCTTCTGGGATAGGCAGAGATTAAAGGTCAAATCTCATGGATTCCACACCTATGGGAACAGAGTATGATGAGAATTTGCCTCATCCTTTAATCTTCCCACCCTCAAATTCTTTTAATTCTCCTAGGATATTACCCCTTACCTCTTCAATCATCAGACAATGCTTTTTAAAGCTCTCCTTCATCAATTACATGAACTTGCAGAAACTGGATACATCCTATAGTCCTGGGGGTGAGAAGCTTTTTCAGTAGGACTGGGAATTCCTATACTGAAATTGGGCAGGATGGCTAACTAATGAATCTAAATGAAAATTATCAGAAAGCAAAGGATTAGAAGGGAAGAGAAGCATTTAGAACAAAAATATGGCTACCAGAACGGTTCCACCTCTGCCCCCATGCTCTCTCAAATTCACTATATGATTTTACCACTTCTTCCTCATTCTTTATTCCTAATCCTAACAATGGATTGCTCTTTATCCCCATCTCCCAAATACCACCTGCTTTATTCTCTTCCTTTTTCTTGTATTATCCTAAATATATATAGTCCTTCTGCAGACTTGTCCTCCAATTCTCTTTTTGGTAAAGATCTGACCAGTAAAGTATTGCTCTCCTAATTTGTCCAAAGGCCCACCTTTATCTTGCCATTTCAACCTAGGCCAAAATATTCAAGGAACCCAAGAGATGTAACTCATGCATGTCCTCATAGAGCAGTTGTACCACAAAAACTTAGCATATTCTGGAGAAAGATGGGGAAAAGGCAAACAGAATATGAGTGAACTGAGGATATTATTAAGAGTAGGTTAGGGTAGCACAGAAAAACAGGATGCACAGAAACAAAGAAGCAACAAAGGAATGTGAAAGGCCTGTTGCAGGCCAGGAAGAGGGATCCTTTTCAAGCATATTTTTATTTATTTCATTAAACAATTACATTTAAATTTTTACTTAATGTTTTAAAAAATGTTAAGTTTCAAATTTTCTTCCTCCTTCCTATTCTTTATCCACAGTCTGAGAAGGCAAGCAATACGATATCAATTACATGGGTGAAGTGATGCAAAACATAAAGAGGGAACTTGTTCCTGGCAGGCTGATCTGGGATGAAGTATGAACAGATTTCTTGCCAAAACGAGTATGAGGTTCCCATGGCCCACTACAGAATCTGAAAGAGAAAAGAAGCTTTAGGGAGCAAGAAACAACATCTGGTTAATCAAGTCCAAAGCAACGATGGTCAGACTCCAGACTCAAAAAAATTTTCTCAAAATTTCAAGGTCTCACTTCCTGCCCATCACAAATGGGTCTCTGAAAACATTGCAAAGAAAAGGAAAAATAGAAAAGAACAAAACCCCTTAAATTCTGAACTTAAACACTCAAAAGCATATAAAAGAACACAACAGAAACCCCAAATTCTATACATTATTTAAATTTTGTACTTTACTTTCAAAATTCTGTGCTTTTTCCCCCCTAAACTTTTTTCTGTACTTTTCTGTATATTTTTAAAGTTGCCCTCTTTTGCAACTATTGCTAACTTCCACTGCCTTCCAACTTAAAAAGCCAATAAGCAAAAGTAAGCAAAATGAACATCAACACAATGGCCATGTCAAAAAACACATGTCTGTACCTTGTGCCTGTCACCTCTGTCAGGAACTGGGCAAAATATGCCTTAGTTTTTCTAGGTATGGTGGATCACTGCTTTAATCAGAATTCTTAAGGATTTCAAAGTTTTCTTTATAATCCTGCTGTTTTTGTAATGCTCATTCTGTATTAGTTGATAATACCCAAGATTAAATGATAGCATCTCTTTCATAATTTCTTACAATGAACCAACATTCTCTTTCATTTTATACATCACAATTTGATCAGTCAATCCTAAGTAATAATCTAAAATATTCTCTTAAAGTCTAATTCTTCTAGTTATCCCTTTTATTCTTTTATTTCCCCTTTAAGGCTCAAAAAATTACTTTTGCCCTTGACTATCCCCACCTCACCCTCTACAGCCTACATTTTAATCAATTCTAAGGTCTTCCCCAATTCTAAGCTGGGTCTGCAACGTCTAAAACCATTAGGGAGCTCCCCTATGTGCTTTAGCCTTTCATATTTTTGTTAACCAATCAACCAAATCAAATTTAATGAGTACCTATTAATGTTAATCATGAGAGGTATGGGAGATACAATAAAGAAACTGAGAAAATCAAGCTTTTTAAACATAACTTGAATACAGTAATGAAAATTATATGTGGTATTATTAATTCAATAGGAAGAAAAAAGAGATCAGGCAACTTCATGAAACCGGTAGCATGCAAAGATGGGATTTGAACAGGAATTCCAGCATGATCAAAGGAAGAGAAATAGGAAAAAAGGGTCAGAGAAGGGAAAGTGCATTTAGTAAACATCTACTATATATCAGGCCCTGGGCTAAGTACTTTACAAACATCTCATTTGATTTTCACAACAATTTATTAAGTGCTATTATTGTCCCCATTTTACATTTGGGGAAACAGAAGCATTTAAATGAGAACACTGTGAAATGAAAAGAATACTAAGATGAATGAAATGGAGGGTACATGCCAGGAAGCTGTATATAAAAAGTGAAGCCAATTATGCGGGTCAAGAGATGGGTATAGGAAGCTTGAACTTGTTTCAAGAAGTGCAAATCTACAGTTTGGAAGAATTTGGCTTTGGTGAACAGCTTTTTTTTTCTCCTCCATTTATTTGTCTTGGGGTACCAGTTAGATAGATTCTACCTGTTATTACTGCCTTTCTACTTATATGAATTTGATTTTTTTCCAAATCCTCTTTCAATGAAAGGAGCGGCACTACTCCAAGTTACGTATTGCTTTTTCTCCCAGGCTGTTGGTGTTCGAATCCAAACAGTCTTTAAATGCCTCTTCTTACCTTACTCAGCCCAGAAACTGAATCTACTTTCCTCTTCAAAAAGGTGGGATTTCAAGAGAGTTCCTTAAAGAAGACGGGTAAAAGACCCAAGGCGCTTAAGTGCTCAGAGTTACGTAGAAGGGATACTTTGATTCTCACTAAGGATTACTTCTAAAGCAGGTAGTGGCCCTCCCATGCAAACTCTAATAACAAGATGGAGAAGATTTGGAGACAGGAAGTATTTTGCTATAGGGTCAGCTCCAGTCAAACTTCATATACCAATACAAGAGCTCTCCTAACGCTCCAATACCAAAGCCTGTTTCTAAACTGTGCCTCTCAAACCGAGTTCAGTGCTGGAAACCATGCAGAGAGCCAGAAGTCCCGTATTTGGGGCCCACTTTACCACACCTCCTACCTCGCTTCCTCATTGCTCTTTCATCTGCACCATGACCTCTGAGAAAGCCCAAAGCGTCGTTGGCCCGGAGCAACTGTAGCATCTTTGTCCATTACTTGGCTTCCTTCCAGCTACAAGTCGCAGGTTGATGGCGTCAGGGAACTCGATCTTGACATGGGCCGACTAATTCTTCCTTCCTCGGTTCCAAGGCCCCTCTGAACATCATTGTGACGTCACCGGTCAGCTTCGGTAACGCAGGCGGTGCCCAGGCAAGACTGGGGTCCTGATCTTTGATTCTTTTCTAGAAATCTGAAATGGGATTTGGCGTGGGGAGGGACTCAAGAATTAAAATTCAAGGGTGCGGGGAAATACTTGGAAGGATCCTCGAACCTACCCCTAGGTGCCCACGAAAGGAAGTTATTACTGGAAGGAGTACAAGCAAACGTAAAGATACAAGAGAGAAGTTGCCTGACTTTTGAACACCCAGCTTTTCTTTGAGCGGGGGAGGGGTGCATCTCAGTAGGTCACGCGGAAGAGCGTGAAAAACCGTTGGGGGCAGTTGAGGTTAGAGGGTGGGAGGAGGGGCGGCGCGTGCGCATCGCACTACTATATGCTAAAAAGCAAAGATCTAGGCCACAGCCTGAGAATACGTCACTCTTCTAGTCCCGCGCGCTTCTCTGATTTCCGGCTCAGAAGAAGTCGGGGGTGGAGGTAGAAGAGAAACCAATCCCCTTCCACCGAGATCCAACCTGACAGTTCCTTTCCGGGGAGTGATTTAGTAGCTTCATTCTGGAGCTTGCGCAGTATAACCGGATGGGAGGCGATAAGTCCGAATGTAGCCTCTACCACCATTGCTGAATGTGGGTGGGTCGCCGGAAGTGATGTCAGAAGAGGAGGAGGCAAGGGGGAGAGGGAGGACTCTAGGCGGTAAAATGGCGCCTGTCAGGCCGGGGGATGTGGCGGCAGAGGCAGCGGCCCTGCTTCCGAGCGGTTAAGGCATCCCCCGAGTTTGGGGGGGGGGAGACCAGCTTTAGGCTTGCGCCTCATATTTCGTGGCTCCCCCTCCCCTCTTTCCGCACTCTCTCTCCTCATTCCCAGCTTCGCGCGCCCCGCTCTCCCAGCCCTTCCCTTCCTCCCGCCGGCTTTCCTGCACTCAGCCACCTAGTGCGCCTGCGCCGCGGGCTTCCCTCTTCCCTTCCCCCTCCCCCCCAATCTGCCCCCTTCCCTCGGTCCAAGGACCCTACTCTAAAATATCTGCTCTTCATTTAGCACGTATCTTCCCTCCTTCTTTCAGAGTGCGCCTCCCGCGAGTCCTTAAGGACTTGCCACATCTTTCCTCTTACTTCCTTGGAGACATTTCTCCCCTTTGGGGAGGACTTCTTTGAGCTGCATACCCACCGTGTTCTAGTTGTAGCTTGTTAGTGCTTAAACCCTATACCTTTCCCCTCCCAACTGCGGGAGGGGGAAGGGGAGGCACTGCCCCCTGGGGGCCTGGCTGAGCCGGGCCCCGGGGCCCCCAGGGCCGTCAGGGCCAGGGGCGTCGGGATGATGAGGACTCAATGTCTCCTGGGTCTGCGCACCTTCGTGGCCTTTGCTGCCAAGCTCTGGAGCTTCTGCCTGTATCTTCTGCGGAGACAGGTCCGAACGGTGAGACTGGGGTGTCAGGAAGCCGGCTGGAGCTCTTCCCCCCTTCCTTCTTCCCCCTCTTCTCCCCCCCCCTCCCCGCTGGATTTTGGGAGGAACGAGAGAAGCAATCCGGAGTAATTGGTGGGCTATTTTCGTTGGGTCTAGGACAGGAGTTGGGTAAGCATGTATATTGTAAGATGGCCTGCTGGGGGAAACTTCCACCCTTGAACTGGTTGAGACTTCTTTAGTAGGGCAGAGATTTTGAAGGAAGGAGACTTTATAGGGAACCTTGTTGACAAGGCCCTGAAATTTAAGGGGTGGACTTGTTGGTATGAGATATTTTACAAACTGTTTTTGAAGAATTTTTACCTAGTGATCTGGGTTGGTGGAGGGACTCTTCTGGGGAAATTTTTTGTAAACGAAGGACTCCTACAGTTTTGACTAACCTTTTGTAACAAGAATTGAGTCACGTTTGCAAAGGGGAGGAGCCGTTGAGTTAAAATTGAAGGAGACAAAATAAGAGGCTAAATAATAGAGGCAAAATATAAGAGGGTAAAGAGAATGTACAGTAGTAGTTTTTGTCAGAGACTTCAACGTTTGGGAAAAGTTTGAGGTATGGAGGCATGTGTAGTATGACATTTTGGTGATTCTGAGTAGTAGTTTTCCCCATCTATAAATCTTAGTTGGATTGAATGATACTTTGAATTGGATGTCCACTTGGTGAGACATGAGAGGGAGAGAGACAGAGGGGAAGAGGGAGGGAGGAAGGGGGTGGGAAGAGAGTGAGAGAGACAAGACAGATACAGAGAGAGAGAGAGAGTGTGTGTATGTGTGTGTGTAGGTGAAGAGTTAAGTTTTTTACTCCAATTTGTTTTCCTCCATAGGACAAATATCCTTTTGTAAGGGAGAATTTAGGAGTACTCAAGCTTCTGGTGTACAAGAGTCTATAAATTGTCCCCACAACTTTTTAGTGAAATTCCAAATAAAACAGATTTTGCCCCATCTATGAGAGAAAGATCTCCTGGATTTTAGGCAGTATTGACCCCTTCAGTTAGAGGCCATGGGCTTCATTTTTGACTTATTCTTTTTTCTCTACCACTATATTTAAGGAAAGTGAGAACCTGAGCCTTTGAACGTAGGGAGAGCTAGGATATGGGAGAGAAAAGTAAGGGATAAGGAAGAATTTGAGGCTGGGAGAATTCATAGCTCTGACATTTAATAGCTTTATAACTCCCAAACAAATAAGTTTCTCCATTCTGAAAATAGGGCGTATACTATAGTGAAGAAAGTTATTTTCAAACAGATGCCATATAAATGTGAACTATTACTTTCACTACTGACACCACACTAGATTTGTCTTTCTGCTTGACCTTGCCTTACATCCTCTTCTTTCCAAACTCATGCTTCATTATATCCTAAGTATAGAAGGAGAGAATCTGGTCTTGGTACTGGGATTAGGGACCTCCAAAATGATCATCTCTATTGGTCTAAATCCCAGAGCTATGCTAGACTCTTAAAGTCCTCCTATTTCCAGGTAGCTCCCATTCTCTTTCTCTTGGCTACAGCTTGGAACATTTCCCTACATATGCATAAATGCATACTTTACATAGCATAAGCCGTTTTCTGTTCTCCAAATCAGGCCCTAAATTGAGGTGGAGAAAACAGAATGGAGAGATTTCATGGAAGTGGGAAGACAAGACATTTGGATTTCTAGAAAACAGCTTTGTGTCAAGAAGTCTAGGTTTCGATAAGTAGTAAGATCTTGGGTTCTGTAAATGAGGATATCAATCCAAAGGGACTTTGGGTTTAAGTAGAGTGGAATATCCAACCTTCTCCAGTAGAAGCCTCCAGAGGTGGGTTCAAATTCCACCTCAAGATACAAGTTTTATATTAGTTATGTGAGGCAAATAATTTAATCCCTCTGAGCCTTAGTTTCCTTATGTGTAAAGTGAGGGGACTAATTGTTTTAGTTCTACATCTGGTACATGAGGGCTGGGAATTAGAATTATTCTGAGCCAGGGGGAGGGAGAAAGAAATTAATGCTTTGGGCTTTCTGATAACCAGTCAAATCTGCCTAAAAAGTTGGGGCTTTTGAGTAATTAGACTGAGCACCTAGAGAGACTTGCCTTGGGGGCCAAGGTCCTATGTAACCCATGACTGCTAGTGATGATGGAAGTGGACAGGTGGCTGGTTAAAATAGGCTTCATGGCCCTTGGCCTGAAGAACTTAACTGACCTGACAATCTCTGAATATACTTAGGCCCAGGTGAGATTGACCCTTCAGTTCCCAATCAGATCCCAGACCCCCATTCCCCTTCAGAGACCCAGGAGTTCCTCTCAGTCTTCAGTTCTTTTCCTCAGAAGAATAGTCATTCCAATTGACACTATTCAGGAATCAGAGACCCAGATATCTAAAGCTCATTTCAGTTTTTGATGTCAATATTAAGAATTGCTATAAAATATCTTTGGGATAGTGAGGGCTAGGATAGAACTTTGTGGGTGCCTTTTATAGGAAAAAAGTTTCCTCTAGTAAAAAGTCCTAATACTTCCTTCTTGCTTCTAGATAATTCAGTATCAGACTGTTCGATATGACATCCTTCCTCTATCCCCTGTGTCCCGAAACCGGCTTGGTGAGTACCTGGACCTTGGGAAACAATCGAAGGCTAAAAGTGAGAGTAGGATGGATGGAGCCTGAAGATCAGTTACTAGTAAATGTCTTGGAGAAGCTAAAAGGCCCTGGAACAAGGGTTTTATCTTTTTTCTCTCCCTCTGCTTCTAGGCCAAGTAAAGCGAAAGATACTAGTGCTGGATTTGGATGAAACTCTTATTCACTCCCACCATGATGGAGTTCTGAGGCCTACAGTTCGACCAGGAACACCTCCTGACTTCATTCTCAAGGTCTGAGGGTGAATGGGATGAATGTATATGCCACTACTTTGCCCTCTTCTCTCTGTGTCCCCATTACCTTTTACTCTTCATCTCCTTTGGGGTTTTCTGTTCCCTGCACCTTGGGACTGGGATAAGCCTGGTTGGGCAAAAGTCTCTCCAGGGAGGGGATGATAGTAGGGCTTCCCCCCAGCCCCTCCTTGTCCCCCCCACAGGTCGTAATAGACAAACATCCTGTCCGTTTTTTTGTACATAAGAGGCCCCATGTGGACTTCTTCTTAGAAGTGGTAAGTTTGGGGTAGGGGGTTGGGGGGATGGGTATTTAGAAAAAAATTTTCAGAATCTAAATATAGAGGCTATAAATGATTGGGATTATTCAGTGTTGAGATTGGGGGAGGGGGAGGGAGAGAGGGAGGATAGAGGTTAATTGTATTAGGAGGAGACTTGGAAGAAGAGCAATATAGTAGTGATGGGAATTGGAATTAGCAGGGTGGTATTATTGTGGTCTTATTCAACTTTAGCTGTTGCCATGGGCTTCTATTTTTGAGCCTTCTGTCCTTACCCTTTGAATCTGGGAGCAGTATATATTGACCCAGAGATATAATCAGGATTATGAGTTTGGTATCTGGTTCATAAAGATGTGAGCCTCTCAGTCTGGGATAGCTTTCCATTTCCTTCCCCTTCAGGTGAGCCAGTGGTATGAGCTGGTTGTATTTACAGCAAGCATGGAGATTTACGGTTCAGCTGTGGCTGACAAGTTGGACAATAGTCGGAGCATACTTAAGAGACGATACTACAGACAGGTGAGGGACCTGAGTTTTCTAGTTTTTGAAGAAAATAGGGCTTGGGAACCTAGATGTTAATGTCCTGAGTAAGCGGGTAGGTGGAGCAAAATCATCAGGCTAGGAGGTAACATCGATAACAGAACCCCTTTCTCTAGGTATATGGGCTAGGGAGGTGGCTTCCATTCCCTTTTCCCCTTTACTCTTTCCCTTCCCCTCTCCCCATTCCTTGCCAGGTTCTCAATTAATGTGAGAACAATAAGAAATCTGGACAGGTTGGGATTTGAGGAACCAGCCCCGAAGGGGGTCTATCTCTTCTTAGCTAATGCCCTTGTCTATACCACCTCCCAGCACTGCACTTTGGAGTTGGGCAGCTACATCAAGGACCTCTCTGTGGTCCACAGTGACCTTTCCAGCATTGTGATCCTGGATAACTCCCCAGGAGCATATAGGAGCCATCCAGGTAGGAGGGTTGAGGAAAGCCTAGAAAAATGGCCAGGGGAGGTGTGGTGGGTTCTTTATTCAGTCACTGATTGACTTGGGTGTGTGACCTCTATAAAATGGGGAGACTCATCCCTTCGAACTCTTCTTCAGACTACTGTTCTTCAGACCTCTGTTGTAGGAATAAATCAATCATGTAAAATTACTTTGGGAGAGAGGCTTTTGTTTTTAAACTTTATCTCCCAGAAGTCCTAATTTATTGATAGCTTTTGCTTTTAAATACAGTATATAGTCTTAAAAAGTTTTTAAGTCAAATTGTTCTAAATGCAATTTGGGGGGGCACTTAAAAAATACTGTGACAGATTCTTTTGTAAACTAAATTATCTTTTCCAAATTTCTTTTACAAAACTTGATTTTTTTTATCCTTTTTTTTTTTTTTTTTAAACCGAGGCAATTGGGGTTAAGTGACTTGCCCAGGGTCACACAGTTAGGAAGTGTTAAGTGTCTGAGATCAAATTTGAACTCAGGTCCTCCTGACTTCAGGGCTGGTGCTCTATCCACTGAACTACCTAGCTGCCCACAAAGCTTGATTTTCAAATGTTGCAATTAAATTTTAATAGATAATTTTTCTGTAGCTTTCTATGCTCACATCAAACAACTATAAAATATAGCTAATTTTTGTATAGGGGGAATAAAGGATATTCAAGAAAGAGGTATTTTGAAGGACCACTTGAGTTGGTTGTTGTTCAAGTAACAAATATGGGCATTAAAAGGAGTGCACACACTTAACCTATATCAGATTATTTGCTGTCTCAGGAAGGGGAGATTTAAGGGAGAAAAATTTAGAATACAAAAGTTTTACAAAAATGTTGAAAACTATCTTTACATGTATTTGGAAAATTACAATACTATTAAAAAAACCCCAAAAACTTAAATATGTACTTGTCTAACCTTGAATAGATTACTTAAACTTTCTGAGCCCCTTTCCTCATTTATAAAATAAAGGTAATAATAATGCATTGCATTACATAATACAGGATTGTTGTAAGGCAGGTAAAACTTGATAAGTTATCTCTAGAAACTTGCTCATTTCTATTTTCTTGATTCCTACCTTCCAGACAATGCCATCCCAATCAAGTCCTGGTTTAGTGACCCCAGTGACACAGCACTCCTCAACCTGCTCCCTATGCTGGATGCTCTCAGGTGAGAAAGCTAGGGTTGGATACTTGGGTCTGGGTACTGGAGAGGTATAGTAGAATGAATGCTAGACCTAGAGTAAGGAAGACCTGGTTTTCAGGCCCACTTCTGACACTTCTAGCTGTGTGACTATCCCTTAACCTGCCATCTATAAAATGGGATTAATATCTGTAGTATTACTTCCATCACAGGATTGTTCTGTCATGATCAAATGAGATAATTTATGTAAAGTGCTTTGTAGATCTTAACACTGTATAAAATATCTTTTGTTAATTTTGTTGTTATATTCTTGAGGAAATTAGGGGCTGGAGGAAAAGGAGACCTAGGGATCCTGAATCCTTTTGTCAAGTGGGTGAATGTTTATCCCCTACTATTCCCTTCTTCCCCTACCCCAGGTTTACTGCCGACGTCCGCTCTGTGCTGAGCCGAAACCTTCACCAACATCGGCTCTGGTGACAGCTACTCCCCCACCCCCATCCCCCCACGCACACAAATGGAGCGGGGGAAGGGAGGGAGAGCCCTTGGGCTGCTTGCTCCATCCCTAGCCCATTTCTGAGGACTGCCTGGCCTGGGCCATCTACACTCCACTTGGAGGCCAGATGGACATACAAGCCCAGATACTGAAACAGCCTCACCATGTTCACACACTCCCTGGAAACTCCAGGTTGGGATACAGACTGTGGCCTGGGAGGGCCAAAACAGCCCCCATGTCAGGGGTGAAAGACTGGTCAGAGGTAGGGAGAGACTGACCTGGGAGGGTCAGACAGATGCTAAATCAGCTCTGTTGTGATTTGATTTTTTTTTAAAAACTTGTAAAAAACAGATCTAATTCTTCACTGCTACTCTTGAGGGGTGGGTTTGGCAGGGGAACAGGGCTTCGTCCAGCCCACTGATTGCTGCCCTCCTCAACATCTTACCAACTCTTCCTCTCTTCCCCTTTCCATTTCCCACTTCTACCTCTTCTCAACCAAGGTCTCCTATCACCATTGAACCCTGTATTAAAGTGCCCAGATTTTGAGAATTGGGGAAAGAGGATGGGTGGGCCACTGGGAAGGGGTATTTATTGCCTCATCCTCCCCTGCTTTAGGGAGAGGAAATAAGAGTTTTGGTGAAGGCTAGTGGACAGGAGCCACGAAAGGGACGTTTTGCCTAGTGGTAGAGGATTGTCTGAGGGAGTCCTGTGCTGCCTCTGCATGGGAAGAGAGGCTGGTCAGAAGTGGTAGAGAATAGAGTGGTTGTTTACAAATGCCCCGTTTGGGCCTGAGGGAAGGGGTCAGCACACAGATTCCGGGCGGGGCTACCGTGACAAGCTCCTCAGTTCTTTGGCCCTTATTGGCTCTCTTCTGCATCAGCTCTACACCGGATCTACTTCCACTTCCTTGTCACATGACGTCTTTCCCCTCCCCCGCGCTATTTTTATGACGCTTCACGTATCACTAAATCCTGTGTTGACGTAGTTCGCATCCCTCCCTTATTCTACCTTTTGGGACCTTATTGCTCCACCTTTTCCAAGGTTATGCGCTGTTTGCACTCCTAGGTGCCTTTATGATTTCCGACCTCCAGCTCCCTTTCCCACCTTGGCACTATTTTGATGTCAGCAAAATCCCCTGCGTAGCAGCACGCTTCGTGAATCCGCTCGTCGTAACTGTCTCCATTTCCTTTCGGGATCCCTAGTGGTTAAAAAGTCTGCATCTGCTCACATCCCCCCATGGCGTCTGAAATCTGAAATATAGTGTGAGTCGCCTTCACCGTGCGCATCGGGACAGCGAATCCGTTGCCGTAATTTCGTAAATCCGTTCCGAAGCGGTTACTCCAGTGGCGTAAGAGGCAGGCGAGGTGGGCGGTTCTTGCGCCCGCCGCGTAGGAGGCCCCGCCCCCCCTGCGCCGTTGGCGTATGCAGGGTGACTGGGAGGCTCCCAGTGGGGCAGGGGGAAGCGGGGCGGAGTTGGTGAATAGGGAAGTGGCGCAGGTCGCAGAGATCGCTCCGCCGAGTGAGTTCACCCGCCCGGCCGTCCGTCTCCGTCGCCGCCGTCCCCCGCCCCGGCCCCGTCCGCCCCTCCCCTCCCCCGCTCCCCTCAGCCCATCCCGGCCCGGTCCCTAGGAGGATGAAGTTCGTTTACAAGGAGGAGCACCCGTTCGAGAAGCGCCGCTCTGAAGGCGAGAAGATCCGCAAGAAGTATCCCGACCGGGTCCCGGTGAGGCGGGGCGCGGCTGGGCAGGGCTGACGTTATACTCTCTGCGGCGTAGCCAGGCTTTGCATGTCTGCGTGCGGCCAAAGCCGAGGCGCCACGCAACTGTGAGGGTGCCTAGAATTGCACAGGGCTTGGGTTGTGGGAGGCCTAAGGTTGCGGGGGCCTTCCCGGGTTGGGAAGGGAATTCCCCCATCTGTAGGGACAGCCTTGGAGTGCGGGGGAGAGGAGGAGGTGGTGTTAGCTTGGGGGTGTGGTTTAGGAGGCGAAAAAAAGATCGGAGGTATGAGAACCGAATTTCTAAGAAGAGGAGCTAGGTATTAGGGATTCTGGAAGACGAAGTTCCCGAGTCTGTTGGTGCTAGTATATGTGTTGAGATCCTTAACCTATTTCACACAAACTTCAGGGTTCTAGGATGGGCTGATGAAGTGAGAATAGGAATGCCAGGACATCTGTTCATAAAGCTATACTTTCTCCATTCTAAAGACAAATTATTCTAGAGAAGGTCTAGGTTCTAATAGGATCACCACAAGAGTTCCTGTCGAGGATTATTGGCTATTGGACACCTGGAATACAGAATTTCAGCGTTAAAAGGGACTTCTCAGTCCAACTTATACTAACAAATACGATTTGGAATTTAACATATTATTTCTGGCAATTAATCATGTAGCTCTTGCTCCTTCAAAGGAAGAGTCATTAACTACAATCCACTTTTAAGGGATACCAATTACTGGGAAGCCTACCGAAAAAAATGAGGTCAGGGTCCTCCTGTGTAGTGAGGGAAGGAAAGATGGGAGAGGAAAGGCTGGACCTGGAGAGGACAGTGATAGTACCCTAACAGCCTTATTATAATAGACTTATGTGCCCTCTTCCTCCAGGTGATTGTGGAGAAGGCTCCTAAGGCCCGGATAGGTGACCTGGACAAGAAGAAATACCTGGTGCCTTCTGATCTCACAGGTTGGGACTACTGAATAAGTTGATCCTTGGTGGTGGCACTGGTGGGTGGGGAGATGGTTACAGACTGGAATAAATTCCAATGGGGGGCACAAGATAGTCTTTTACATTCTATGAGCCCCTGAGGTCTTACTTTGATCTCTAATGTGACTTTAATTTTCTACCACCCCTCCCAACATTCCTTATAGTTGGTCAATTCTACTTCTTGATCCGGAAGCGAATTCACCTCCGAGCTGAGGACGCCCTATTTTTCTTTGTCAACAATGTCATTCCACCCACCAGCGCCACCATGGGTCAGCTTTACCAGGTATAATATATAGATGGGGGAAGTGGGGGTTAGTGGGTGAAAAACTCTGAAAGGGTTTTAAGGAAACAGTTCCTTTCCTAGATGATAAAATTGCAGACAAAGTACTGGCAGTGGTTGGGCTTCCCATTCAACTCTTGCCTTAATCTTTTCTACATTAATAGAAAATTTTAGTCTAATTGCTAAAAGGGTGGGCAAAGAGAGGTTAATTCAGTCCAGGCTAGGGGCAGCCTTTAGCTGTTCCTTTCCTGAGTCCTATGGCTCAGCAACTATTAGTAGGTATAATTCTTATCAACTTTCCAAACCTGGGATGTATGGGTCTCTAAGGAACTGGACATATTAAATGGATCCTGTTTATCTACATGCCAATATTGTACCCCTACTCTTAGGAACATCATGAAGAAGACTTCTTTCTATACATTGCCTACAGCGACGAAAGTGTCTATGGTCTGTGAAGCTGCCTGCTGCCCCTGGGTGGGGGGGCCCTTCTCTAAGAAGAGTGAGGGTTCCCCTCTCTCTTCCTCTCCTTCTCCCTTACCTACCCCATTCTCCTCAGTTTCTTCCCCCTGCTGGAAGAAAAACACCATCACCTCTTGTCAGGACCTGCAATTTGCAATGTTTAATACTCTCTTTCCTTCAGCCCATTCTGGCCGGGTTTGGGGAGGGCAAGGGTAGGGGAGACCCCTCAATGTCTCTATTTTCTTTTTTTCTCCCTTGGACCTAAACCTTTTTCTGCCCCTTCCTATCCCCCCTCTCCCTCTCCTCCAATCTTTTCTTGGTTGTCAATTCCCTTTTTCTCTTTGTCTCACTGATTGTTTCGGTTTCTGTTCCTTCCCAGACTTCCCAAGGGACGTCGGTTCCTACAATTCCTCCTCTCTCCTCCACTTCCATCATCTTCCCTCCCACGGGATCGGGGTGGAGGGGTGGGAATGGGCAGGGGGTGGAGAAGATCAATAAAGAAACCACCAACTTAACTGCCTTGTTTCCTGCCCTTTTTCTGCTCTTCGTCGTGGGGCCCATGAAGGTTGAAATAGGACTGTCTTTACCTGCTCCCTTCCCTTAGGCTCGTCACAGTGGGAAGGATCGATTCCTCTCCCATGGAATTAGTTCGGAGACAACATTGTCACATCTACATTTAACACAAATAGTGTTAAGAATATCCCAGTGTACACGGAAGGGACTCTTGCCTGACTAAAGGGGAAAATCACTTTAACCCAAGCTAAGACAGTGATCATGTCTCCCTGCAGTCCCGGCTTCCGCCTGATTGGAAGCGCCCTTGAGAAGTGGAGAAGTAGCAGAGAGGCGGTAAGGTGGCCGGAAGCTACGATTCTCCCTTCCTTTCTTTTTTACGATCCCGCCCAGCCTACAGTTCCCGGCAGCCCGTGCGGTCATTCACCACCACCCACCGCCACCCCTTAGCTCCTTTCCCCGCCAGTGGAGGAGACGAGAAAGCTGTGCGCCTGCGCATAGACTAGGACTGCTGGGAATTGTAGTAACGCTGGTCTTCGCTGTCCACGTATATCTACATAAACCAGGACTACGTACCCCGTGGTGCATTGCG
The DNA here is from genome assembly GCF_016432865.1 of Antechinus flavipes. NCBI lineage: Eukaryota > Metazoa > Chordata > Mammalia > Dasyuromorphia > Dasyuridae > Antechinus > Antechinus flavipes. The sequence continues at coordinate 185,794,998 of NC_067401.1, forward strand.
CGTTGGAGGCGGAGGGTGGAGAGGAAGGGGGGAGGGGAGGAGTAGGGAGCAGGCGGCAGGCGACGCGGGGGGGTGGGGGGGGGGTCCGGTCCGGGAGTGCGGGAGGCGGCAGGAGCCAGGCGGTTCAACCACAAGGGACAGAGGAGCTCGGGAGAAGACAGGGTAGCAGGACGGAACCCGAACTTGAGCTGGGGTTAGGGTTGAGACAGTCTCAGGAGGGTGGAAGACTATAGAGGCACCGGAGACAGCACCGGGAGTCTGGGGGTGGGGGGTGGGGGGAGGGGCGGTGCGGTGGCGATGCTGGAAGCCATGGCGGAGCCCAGCCCCGAAGGTGAGCCTGGGGACCCGGAGTTGGTGACTGGGAAACTTGGGGGGCGGGGAGCTCCGTAGAGCCCCGGGGGAGGGGGTGATGAGTTGGGATACCAGGACCGGGAAGCGGAGGCTGAAGGAACTGGAGGGAGAGGTCGGACGTTCGGAAGGGGTGAGGGAGGGCCCTTGGACTGGGCCGGAAGGGGGGAGCTGGGCAGCCTGTGGGGAACGGCCTTTTGGTGCTGCTTTTCGGGCAGGGAGGGGATCTGCTGTGGATCTGGGTGCAGTTAGGGGGTTCAAGAATAGGAAGTGAATGTGAAATAGGATAAAATTGGAGGTGCCGAGCTAGGTAATTTTTGGGGGCTTGTGGATCCAGGTTAGTTGAGGAACAGCCCGGAGGAGAAAGGATGGGGAACTGCTGCGGGGGAGGGGTGCTGTGGAACTGGGTAACTGCTGGGAGGGGGAGGTGACTGGAGTCTGGGAGCTGCTGGGGGAGGGGAAGGGTGGCTAAGGAACTGGAGCCGGGGAGTTGATTGGTAGGGGCTGGAAGAGCCATGAGGACCAGAAACTAGAGACTTGTCCAGGACTTAATAGAGGGGATTGTAACTGGGAGAAAATGGGCTGGAGGGAGAAGCTGAAAACAAGAGGAGCCTAAGAGTGGGCCTCCTTCACCTTCTAAACACACCCCCAAGCTGAGAAGCCGGGAAATGGGAGAAGGTTGGAGGGAGTAGAGAGTTTTGAGGTATGAAATATTGAGTCTGAGAATAGTGATAGAGTATGGACAGAATACTAAGCAGAATGTCTACAAGTTAAAGAATACGACCTAGGGAATCTTCTAATTGAGTTGGGGGAGGTAAGCTTCATGTCCAGGCTTGAGAATAAGGTCTTGAGATGTGATGAGGAGGAGGGATATTTTGAAACTAGACTAAACCCTCAGACCTTTGAACTGGTCTGAAAAGAGAACAGAGAATAGAATAGTTGGACCCAGGGCATGATGATGTGGGAGTGTCCCAACCAAAGGATGGGGAGTGGGAGCTTCATATAAAGGGCAACAGAAAAGCCAGGATTCTTGGGGCCTGGAAGAGTAACAATGGAAAAAGTAGAGTAGAACCCGTAGAAACATCAATATGGGAGGACAAATGCAAGCCAGTCTTAGAAGACTGGGCAATGAGCTAGGGAAGATTACTTGGAAAGAAAATAGAAGCAGAATCTCTCAGGCCTCACTGCTGTAGGAAGGAAAGGAGAAAAGAGAAATGGGGTCCTTAAAGAAGAATAATGTTGAGGGAAAGAAACATATGTATGATTTTGCAGTCCCTTGACATAGCTCTTTTATTTTTTTTCCCAGATCTTCCTCCGAACTTGAAGCCAGAGGCCCAGGTGAGATTTCCCTCTTCCTACTCCAACTTAAGCTCCCATTAAGGAACAAGACATAAATCCCCCCCCCCCCCCCTCTTTCCCCTGCTACCCCAGGTCTACTTTTCTTCAAGGGACTTCTGGATCACTGTACCCTTTGGGGGGATCCAAGTTTCTGCTTCCTTGATCCACCCCAATCCTTATATTCTTTTTCTATAGCCCCCTGAAAAACGAAGGCGAACAATTGAAGACTTCAACAAATTTTGCAGTTTTGTCTTGGCATATGCTGGCTACATTCCCTCCAGCAAAGAGGTAGGGCAATGGTCTTAGGGACGGGACATGAAGGATTTGGATAAAAGGGAAGGGGGAGGGTAAGCTAAACTAAAATTTAAGAAGACTGGAGGGGATAAAGCAGAATTCAGGGGTAGTTTCAGAAGTCTAGAAGGTTATGAAGAATGAAATGGATAGGTGAATCTGGTGTTGGGAGATGTGATAGGATGGAGAATTGAAGGATATTGAAAATGGAGAAATTATGGGGATTCAAGAGGATTAGAATTAGTGGTAGAATTAGAATTAATGCAGCTAGTTGGGGTAGGGCAGAATTAGGGAAATAGGACAATTGGGTTATAATAGTTTTGTTTGGGATTTTGAGTATCCTGGAAAAGTTTTTGAGGTTCTTGGGGACACTCATGGGATCTTGTGGGGGAGTAGAGGTAAGAAGATTGAAGGTATCCAGTGTTTCATTTAGTGTCATGAATCCTTGGCTCAAATCTTGTCCAAGATAATCATTAGCAATGATCACAGGCATCTATAAAATTGGGGTGATACTTAAACTGTCTATTTAAAGAATTCCATTTGCAAACCTTAATAGCTCTGTGTACTGTGGATGGTTATTTATATTAATATGATTAAGATTAAAATAATAGATCATGGGGGGGGGGGGGAATAGCAAAAGGGGTTCTGGAAGCAAAAGGGGTGTTTGGGGATTGTTGGCCTTTGCAGAGAATTGGTTGAACTTGGAGAATTTTAACTGTGCAAGAGTCTTAGATTTTAGACAACTAGTCTAGTATCTGCTTGTGGTTTAGTCTGATGTACCTGAAGGTGTGGGGAATGGAGTTGGAACTTTGTTGAAATAGAGCACCAATACTTACCCTCCCTTCCCACCCACCCCTAGGAAAGTGACTGGCCAGCCTCTGGCTCTAGTTCACCATTTCGGGGAGAGAGTGCTGCAGATAGTGATGGCTGGGATTCAGCCCCTTCAGACCTTCGAACCATCCAGACTTTTGTCAAAAAGGCTAAATCTTCCAAGAGGAGGGCTGCCCAAACAGGCCCCCCTCCACCAGGGCCCACCTTTCCTCGACTGCAGGCCTCTGACAATGCTACACTGCTTGAGAAGATGAAGCTTAAGGACTCTCTCTTTGATCTGGATGGACCCAAAGTGGCACCCCCTCTGGTCCCTGCACCCCCAACACATGCTCCTCGGCCCCCTACTACCCTTACCCCTGTCATTGCTTCCCAGGAGGATCTCCCTCAACCTTCCCGAAAAAAGGACCGAAAGAACCGAAAATTGGGGCCAGGTGGGGGAGGAAACTTTGGAGTGCTTCGGAGGCCCAGGTCAGCTCCTGCAGATGGTGAGAAGAGATCAAGAATAAAGAAGAGTAAGAAGCGAAAGTTGAAAAAGCCGGAGAGGGGGGATCGACCCCCCCCTTCTGGGCCCCCTCGGGCCCTTCCCAGTGACACAGACTCTGAAGAAGAGGAAGAGGAAGAGGAGGAGGAAGAAGATGAAATAGTAGCAGTGACAACAGCAGTAGCAGGCAGTTGTGGGGGTGAAGCCCCAGCTTCTTTGCTCCCTCCACCCCCTGAGGCCCCTCGGCCCCTCACCTCAACCCCACCAGGAGGTATCCCTACAGAGAGTGAAGCCAAGGAAGTGGGGAGCACAGAGACGAGCCAGGATGGGGATGGGAGCTCCAGTGAGGGTGAAATGCGGGTAATGGATGAGGACATCATGGTAGAATCAGGTAAGAAGGGTGTTTGAGGGAAATACTGGGGAGAAGGGAGTGGGAATAGAGAAGGACATATACTTTTGTCCCTGAAGGGAGTAGTGGGTTCTTTGGGATGGGGGAGTGCTTGAATTTCTGTAGACTGACTCCTCAGCAGAAACTGATCACAAACATCCCTTCTCCCAGGCGATGACTCATGGGACTTGATCACCTGTTATTGCCAGAAGCCTTTTGCAGGGAGGCCCATGATTGAGTGCAGTTTATGTGGAACATGGATCCATCTTTCATGTGCTAAGATTAAGAAGACCAACGTCCCTGATATATTTTACTGCCAGAAGTGCAAGGAGTTGCGACCAGAGGCCCGTCGGTCCAGTGGTCTCTCTAAGCCTGGAGAGCCCTAAGATCCGACCCCCCCCCAAACCTCTTCTACTTCAAGTTGGAACTCTTCCTAGAGACATCACCACCAAGATGGGGTCCCTATGTTGTCACTGATCCATTGGGATTTGAACACTGTCCTATTATGAGGTGGGGATTCTCAAGAAAGGCTTGCTTGGGAATGAATGGGTCTTTCCCCTCAAGCCTTTAGGACTTGAATTTTGATCCATTGAACAGGAAGGTGTCCCTCTTCCTAAGATTCCCTACTTCATCCCTTCACTGTTCTGCCAGTTGATCCTGCTTACTCCCATATCCACCAGCCCAAACTAGGGTTGGAATCAGGGTGGGGTGAGGCAGTTGACTATACCTCTAGTGTAACATAGCATTGCCTACCCCTTTCTTCCATCATTTGTTTGGATTCTTACCTTTTATTTTCTTGAACCCTTTCTCCTGTTTCTTTCCTTTTGAAAACCTTTTGGCTCAGGTGGCCAAAGGAAGGTTAACACATGGGTCTCTTGTCTTTTGTGTGGGACAGGTGATATTTCTATCATCTACCTACTTCTTTGTTTTAATAATATTGGCCAGCTGCTTGTACATACAGCGTGTTTGTAAATAAAACAAAGTGGGCTCTTTTGTGTTTATAGCCCTGTGACCCTTCACTTTCCTTCTTCGAAGGTATGTGTCTGATGTAGAAGAGAAGGGAAAGCAGTGCTAGATTATCATGTTCCCCCTGCTCCTCCCTTCCCGTCCCCCCCAATACTGAGAACTAAACTGTTTGTTACTCTGTACAATGAAAGGACCCAGATCCTAAGGTTTCCTGGTTTACATATTCAAATATAGTTCTTTGGACCGTAAGTGGGGAAGTCTCTAATAGCTGGCTTTCAGCGAGGGTCTCTTCTCGGCAGAGAGAAGGGGAAACAGGACGATGAGCATATATGAGGACAGAAGTACAAGAGGGTTGGTGGTCTGTAAAGAAATGTGCGTTGTCTTACTCCTTGGATTGTAGTGGGAGTTGAGGATAATTTTAGGGGCGGGACTTTTGACTGGGGATTGGGAGATCGAAGGTGAGGGAAGAAACGGCAGCACCGTGGGTAGGCAGAGTCTGGGGAGTCCTCACGTGATTAGGGAGCCGAGAAGCCGGAAGTGAGGTGCACCACGTCACGTGAGGAGGCGGCAGTGGGAAGTGTGTGGCGTGAGGCTGGGTTGGAGGGCGAAGAGCTGGGAGGGCGTTCACTTTGAAGGTGTAAGTACTGCTGGTGTGGGGTGTGGAGAAGAGCGAGCCTGGGCTCCGCCTCCTCCCTTCACCTAGTCTGCTTGGGTTCGGTTGGCTAGGCCAGGCGCTTGTATGCGCAAGCGCGGCGGAATAGGCTCCTGGGCTCGGTCTGGTGGGAGAGGGGAGCATCAAGGCGGGGAGGGCGACGCGGTCGGACCATGGCGGGCAGCAGCGCCACTGGACTTAGCGGGGCCGGTGAGACGAAGGTGATTTACCATCTGGACGAAGAGGAAACTCCGTACCTGGTCAAGATCCCGGTCCCGGCCGAGCGCATCACCTTGGGAGACTTTAAGAGCGTCCTGCAGCGCCCCGCCGGGGCCAAATACTACTTCAAGTCAATGGACCAGGATTTCGGGTGAGCGCGGGGCCCAGGGCCCGCCCGAGCGGCCGGGAGGCGTGGCGGCGGTGGTGGCGCGGGGTCCGAGGGGCCACTGCCTTAGCCTGGCGGGACGATCCAAGTCTTTGAGCTCATCTCAGTTTTCCGCTTTGTTATAGCTGGAGATAGATGGCACTTGGGCTCCAAGAACTTTGGGAGGGTAGGTCGAGAAATACAGCGTGTCCCAAAAGTCTTAGTATCTTTTTGAACGATCTTAAAATTAAACCTGATTTTGCTGATGAGTAAACTGAGGCACTGAGAGATTGATTTTGCCCAGTTACACAATTATTAAATGTCAGAGCCAGAAATAGAATCCAGATCTCTAGACTTGATCTAGTTTTCTCTCCACACTTTCTGTGTGATGTTTGAACTACTTTTCTTACACCTATTGTCAAGATCCAACGTGGTAAACTATTACTCTGATGAGGATTGCCTGGACTGTACTAGGGTTGATGCTAGGGAATGTCTTTTATCTTAATAAGAATCTAGACTTTGATAAAGCAAACCCCAGAGAAAGAATAGTCAAAAGTGAATTAGTTTGGGCTGTATGTGGGCCTCCTTAAACATACTAAAATGAAAGGCAAGTTATGGAGGATATACAGTTAGGGGCCAATGTCAGTTTGATCACTGAGGAGTTATGGTCATAAAGGCCTGGATCAAAGTCGAAGGAAGGAAGAAGAAATTTAAACGTTGTAGGATTAATGGGTCTTCCTAGTACCTTGTGCTGGGGAAAACAAAAAGAGGGAGAGTTGTCATTCCTTTGGAGTTTGGGATCTAGTGTGGTGTGGTCTCCTATACTGATGGGAGAGACACAGTCCCACCTTTGACTGTTAGGATGGGGTACTCATCTAGACACAGGCAGAAACCCAAGTTTAGATGGCATTTATTTGAAAGGATTTCTAGACATAGGGAGGAGGGGGAGAAAGGAAAATATTCACTGCCTGGACAGAGCTTCAGACACAAATGCCTATTAAGATAATGGTGGAATGAAAGATGGGGATAACTGAGATCCATCAGAATTTCCATTGGAATAGATTAGGAAATTAAGGAGAGTCATGGATTTGGAAAATAAGAGGGACATATATCAGCAAAGGTTTGGTGTCTGCCAGGAAGGGCAAAAGAAAGGATCAATATTTACCTAACTGGGATGGATAGATCAAGTCTTGGTATAGGGCAAATATAGTTTAATGAGATTGAGTGAGCTTGGGTGGATGACTCTTGAAGGTTAAACTAAAGAGTTTCAAGTAGACACAAACATTTAGAATTACCAAGTTACTAACTTTGGTGGAGAAGAAAAGTAAAAGGACGGAGATCGCAAGAATTACTGGGGGAGGGAAAGAGAGAGGATTCCTACCTAGTAATAGGAAGCTGGATTGTTGTCAAATTGAGGGATTGGAGAAGAGAAATGATAACCTCTTTAAAAGGCCCCATCTCCCCACCCAGTTAGGAGAGTTTCAGAAAGAAGACTGACATGTTCAAAAACAGAACCTTTGAAATGGTAATGTTTTATATCTAGTCCTGTTAACTCTATTCCCATTTCCTTGCAGAGTGGTGAAGGAAGAGATTTCAGATGACAATGCCAGATTGCCCTGTTTCAATGGGAGAGTGGTCTCTTGGGTATGGTAGCTTAGGCTGTGGGGGAACCCTTCAACATTACTAACCCTACCAGTTTCCTTAAAAGGATTTACCTGCCTTTACCCCTGCCTAGGGGCTTTCACTTTTCCTAGTCCCCTTCTTCAAAATAATTTTTTAGTCTCATAAAGCCTAATTTAATCATTCTCTGTGTGTCTTGAGATTCTCTTGTTAGGGTTTCCAGATTTTATTTTTCCATCTTGGATTCCTTTCCAGGTTTTCCTTGGCCTCATCCCCCTCTTTCTCCCTTTTATTTCCCCACCAGAACTTTTACTCTGTTCTTACCTTTCCTAATAAAATTTTTTGATCCTTGTTCCCCATATCTGTAGCTTGTGTCCTCAGATAGCTCACAGCCAGAGAATAACTCCCCACCCTCTGAACCTCGACCAGAACCCTCATCTCCACCCCCGCCACTGCCTCCTCTGCCTCCTGAGAGGACTAGTGGCATAGGAGATTCAAGGCCCCCATCATTCCAGTGAGTCCTGGGGAGTCTTGTTGGTGATGGGAGTGGGAGGGAAAGAGAGAACAGGTTTGGTTCTAATCAGATTCTGGGGCTTGTTGATAAGCATTGCTTTTAAGAACAATCCTATCACCATTACGTCTTTCCCCAATCCCATTCCTTTTCTAGCCCTAATGTATCTAGTAGCCGAGAGAACCTGGAGCCTGAGACAGAAACAGAGTCAGTGATATCACTGAGACGGGAGCGGTCCAGGAGGAGAGAGAGCATGGATCACATTGGTGAGGACAATCATACTCCTAAATTCTGAAAAAAAAGTGACATGGTTTATGTAGTCTGCACATCTGAATCCCTAAAGGGATAGGAGCAATGAAAGGCAGAGAAGAACGAACCAGGGACATAGGAAACAAGATTTGGATCTCCCTGGAACACAAATCCAGCCCTCTAAAACCCTTTATCTGACTAGGTGGGAGCCATCGACCTACCGGTTCTTCCCGCCTGGAGCGGCACCTGGCTGGTTATGAGAGCTCCTCTACTCTTCTAACTAGTGAACTAGAGAATACCAGCCTGGGAGATTCAGATGAGGATGATACTATGAGCAGGTATGGCTTATATCTTTTCCCAATCTGACTTCACACTTCTTGATTTCCTCCTCAGCTTACTGTTTCCATTAGACCCCTGATCTTTTTTCCCACATTATCCTTATTAGGTTCAGTAGCTCCACAGAGCAGAGCAGTGCTTCCCGGCTCCTAAAGAGACACCGACGGAGGAGAAAACAGCGACCACCTCGACTGGAGAGGGTGATGTGGCCAGGCACCTCTGAGGGAGTCTCTGAGGGAAACTAATGGGTAGAACTGGGAAACGGAAAAACTGGGTCTGCATGTGTCTTGATTGAAATGTAGATGACAGGGCTAAGGATTATAGAGATGGTTAGTTAGAAAAGGGAATAAAAAATTTCATTGTCCTTTCTCTCTACCACAGACTTCATCCTTCAGCAGTGTAACAGATTCCACCATGTCTCTCAACATCATCACAGTTACTCTTAACATGGGTATGGGGGCAATTGGAAGTCTGGGATTCTAGAATGGGAGGAGATTGTATATGGGAGGTAGACTTTTGGGATTTTAGTAGCTATTTATTGGGACTTGTTCATCTGAGTCTCTAGGGGATGGGGAATCAAACTGCCAAACAAAATGCCTCCACAGAGAAGTACAATTTCCTGGGCATCTCCATTGTGGGCCAAAGCAATGAACGTGGCGATGGCGGCATCTACATTGGCTCTATCATGAAGGGTGGTGCTGTGGCTGCAGATGGGCGAATTGAACCAGGGGACATGCTACTGCAGGTGTGCATAGTAGCACAGGTTTTCCCCCCTTCCTTGGGGTCCTTAGCTGCCTCCTCACCTTTATTCTCTAACACTCCCCCCCAGGTGAATGACATGAACTTTGAGAACATGAGTAATGATGATGCTGTACGGGTGCTGAGAGAGATTGTACACAAGCCTGGGTGAGGCTAAAAACCAGATCTCTCACTTTTTGTAGTCTTCTCAGCTTTTCCTGTGGTTTTTCTTTTTCACTTCCCCACTATCTCTGCTCCCTCCTTCCATATCTTATTCCCTTGAAACCTTCCTTTCCATAGCCTTTTGTCCTAATTTCCCATCCTAGCATGTCTCTCAACTATCCTTATATTGTCCTTCCATGAGACTGACCAGCCCTCTTCTCTTACAGCCCCATTGTGTTAACAGTGGCCAAGTGTTGGGATCCCTCGCCTCAGGCTTACTTCACACTTCCTAGAAGTGAGTGATCTCTTTTTTGGAAGGAAGGGCATAAAATCCAGTGGTTTAGGGAAACAGGGAGAATCTTGGGTCTTTAAAGAAAAAGGAAGTGGAGTTGTAGTAGGGAGTATATATACCCTTATATTCTTTCTCCCCTTTCTCTAAGATGAGCCAATCCAGCCTATTGATCCTGCTGCCTGGGTCTCTCATTCAGCAGCACTCACTGGTGCCTTCCCTACCTACCCAGGCTCTTCTTCCATGAGCACCATAACTTCAGGCTCCTCCCTGCCTGACGGTAAGGCCTTATTTGGTGGTATTGTCTTTCCCCACAAAGGAAGCCCAAGTCCTGACTCCAGAAACCCCTGGAAGGATGGAATGGCCATTGGCTTAGCAAAGCCATGTCATGTCCTCCTGATTCATTTGTTCAGGTTATTTTCTTCCCCTTCCCGGGACACATAAGTACAGTCCCTTGTCCTTAGCATGCATGTTTTTCCCCCCTCAGGCTGTGAAGCACGCAGCCTCTCTATACACACAGACATGGCATCTGTGACCAAGGCCATGGCAGCCCCTGACTCCGGGTTGGAGGTCCGGGACCGAATGTGGCTCAAGATAACTATCCCTAATGCTTTTCTGGGTAAGAAGAACTAGTACAAGAAGGGAGGGCTGAAGCTGGTTGGAGGAGTTGGGTGGGGTCCATGTTGCCCTTTATGATAATCTTTCTGCATTCTTATCTATAACAGGCTCAGATGTAGTGGACTGGCTTTACCACCACGTAGAGGGGTTCCCTGAGCGGCGGGAGGCAAGGAAATATGCCAGTGGGTTGCTCAAGGCAGGCCTCATCAGGCATACTGTCAACAAGATCACCTTTTCTGAACAGTGTTACTATGTCTTCGGGGACCTCAGTGGGGGATGTGAAAGCTGTAAGACATTTAAACTCATCAACCTGAAATGTTCAATCCTCCGATTGAGAATCCCTGCCTCACTTGTCCCTCACATTCATAAGCCTCACTTGGGTTTGGAGACATATACAATCCAAGGGCAAATAGAATGTTGGACACAGATAGAGGCTTAGGTTAGAATCCCAGCTCTGCTATCCCAAATCTGTGTGACCATCATTAGGCCAGTTTCCTTGTTTCTAGAAGTAAGATCCTTTCTAGTTCTCTTGATTCTTTTCCTGTTGGAGGGAAAGTCCTTAAGAAAGTTGGATTTCCCCAACAGTCTTCCTCCCTTGGTCCCAACCACCCCAGTTCTAACAGGCCCTTAAAAAACAGCTCTCATAGCACAGAGGCTGAAGATCTTAGATTCCTGAACCCCAGAGTGTTCTCTCCCCTTTTTCAGACCTTGTGAATTTGTCTCTGAATGATAATGATGGATCAAGTGGAGCTTCAGACCAGGACACATTGGCTCCCCTGCCTGGGGCCACACCTTGGCCCCTGCTGCCTACTTTCTCCTACCAGTACCCAGCCCCACATCCCTACAGCCCCCAGCCTCCTCCTTACCATGAGCTCTCATCCTACAGCTATGGAGGGGGCAGTGCCGGAAGCCAGCATAGTGAAGGTGAGTTGCATATCAAGTGGGCTTGGAGTGACTGGAGAGAGCTGGTTATTACAAGTGTAAATGGGACTAGAAGGGAAGCATCACACTGCTTCTGTGGCTGTTCTAAATCTTTCTACCTCCTCTTCTCAGGAAGCCGGAGCAGTGGGTCTACGAGAAGTGATGGGGGAATAGGACGGACAGGGAGACCAGAAGATCGGGGTCCAGAGTCCAAGTCAGGCAGTGGGAGTGAATCTGAACCATCAAGCCGTGGTGGCAGCCTCCACTGGGGTGGGGATTCCAGTGATGCCACTCTTCCTCCACCCAGGGGACTAGGTGGGGGTAGCAGCAGCCTTCGTTCCCATCCTACTCTCCATCCTTATGGACCACCCTCTGGTGTGACCCTACCATACAATCCCATGATGGTGGTTATGATGCCTCCCCCACCACCTCCAGCAGTTCAACCTCCTGGGGCACCTCCTGTGCGTGACTTGGGCTCTGTGCCACCTGAGCTAACTGCCAGCCGCCAGAGCTTCCATTTAGCCATGGGCAACCCTAGTGAGTTTTTTGTGGATGTCATGTAGAATTTTTTCTATGACTTGGAGTTTTTTATACTATCTCTGTCTTGATTTTAATTCTTACCTTGTGAGTAAGACTTTCTCACATTCTGTAGCCAAGACTCACTTTTGCCACTGGACACCATCGAATCCAATTATTTTTTTGGTGACAGCCCAGCCAAGGAGTTACCACCATCAATAGTGCCTGATCTGACCCTCTTTATAGGGTTACAGGAAATTTTATATAATAAACTTTGGGGGGGGGGGAAGAGATACATTTTTCTTATACTTTTTGATACTTTAAAAGGATGTTTTTCTCAAATGAAGTAGCCCTGTAACAATCCTTCCTTGTCCTTGTCCAAATGGTTGGGGAATAAGAAAGGATTGGGAATGTTGTGGGGACCCTATTCCCACCTGCCTTTAGAATTCAAGAGCCCCCAAAGCAAGGGTTCTGTAGCTTCCTATATTGATTGCTATTTATTTTAGACTTTTGTGTATAAAACCCTAAATAAAGCAATAGAGGGAATTTCCTATTGACTGGCTATTTTCTTGGCAAGAATAGATCTCTAGCTCCAAGAAAGGATATTTGGAGAGACATCTCCCACAAGATTTTTCAGGTTCAAAATATTTACTTTTTTTGTGGAGGAAAAATCCATTATCAAGGCAGAAATAAAGATTTTTAAGTCCCTCCCCAGTAAGAGAAGATAAACAGGCCTGACTGCTTCAGGTTCCTCAAAGACATCTCCCCTCTCTCTTAAGGGCCTGGCTAGTGTGAGGAAAGGATGAAATGAGAACCTTAGCTTTGGCTAAAGAAAAGGCACATATGGGGTAGTGTTAGAGGTTAAGAATGCTCAGAAGCCAAGGGGGTTATTGGTAACTACACCTCCCTTTTCCACCATTGCCTGAGAGATGCCCTTAAAGTTTCGAAAGAGCTGGTGCTGTTGGGGGTCTGACTGCAGGCTGGCCATAGTTTCCCGAACTCGGGCTGCTGCCTAGAAGAAAACAGGGATGAAGAAAGAAGGATTACTTACTGTTCCTTCCCTAACTTCTGTTCTCTTGAAACACTCATCCCTCACCTCTATACACCAGGTGTCACAGAGCATCTTCTCATGTTGGGCTGTGGGATGGCCTTCACTCAGAGATCTGGAGGCCCTGATGTATGAGAGAGTTGGTAAGAAAAGAAGGATTGGGTCCATTTTACACCATGCCCCCAACCTGGCTAGCCTCTTCTTACCTTGAAAGTACCACCACCATGGCATAGAGGTCAATGGCACTGTCTGCCAATCGATGCAGGAGGAATTGCTCATCTGGAGAGGAGATAGAGGAAATCTCTTTATGGAAAGATAAAGGTGATTGGGGGAACACATTCTTGGTGTCTTATTGACAATTTCTTCTTATTGATAATCTCTTCTTACTTACTGACAATCTCTTTCTTGAACTTTATCAACTTGGCTTCTACTACTGTGGCAAATTGTTCTAGAGCTCCTACTGCCTAGAGGAAGGAGAAAGGCATAAGGGATGAGAAGAGTCTACACATACTCCCAAATTCCCTACCACTATCATTTCTCTATCTTAGTCCTTTACTCACCAATTCACCACTCCGACTCAGATCTGGGTGGACAATCCCGTTTAAACTCAGGCCACTGCCTAGACCTGCCCGACTGAAAGAGAGATACTGTTAAGTCAACTCCCGTATCAAATCTCTAGCCTCCTCTATTCCCTTTATCTGATCCCCACCTCCTTACCGCCTGAATTGCTTTCCTGCCTCTCCTAGCAGAAGGCCAGCATTTCCAAAAGGATTTTTCAGAGCCTTACCAAGACCAGTGAGTTCCTTTCCTTTGTCCTGTTTGAGGTGGAGGTGGAAATAGAGTAACAAGAGCCTACAATCATACCATTCCACTATCTCTCCCCAGTTGTTCCCTATCTCACCATACAGCCCTGAAGGGCTACAAACAGCCTCAGAATGTCATTTGTTCCTTCAAAGATGCGGAAGATACGAAGATCTCGAAGTACCTTTTCCACACCTGGTTCCTAGAGACAAGACAAGGGATAGTTATCAGAAGGCCAGACTATTTCCTCCCACCTCTAGAATCAACTTGGAATTTATCCAAAATCAGGGCCTGGTCATGACTTCATTCCATTTCCACCCATTAGACCCTTAAGGGAAGAGTTGGGGATGTCTACCTTCATAAAGCCCATGCCACCCATGATCTGGATACACTCATCTGTCACTGTCCATGCTGCTTCCTAGGGGTAGAGAGAGGACAGAGGTAGGGTCAGTCATCCCTTACCCAGGTTTGCTCACCCACCCTACATACCCCTCTCAGCCCGTACACTTAGCATATCCTCTTTTTTCCCTTGCTTCCATTGTTCAACCTGCACATCTCAGGGCCTTACCGAGCCAAAGATTTTACTGATGGCCGCTTCTATCTGGAAGTCCTTAAATCCCTGGTCCATGTTGGAGCTTACCATGTAAGCCATAGACTGAGACAATAGGTTGGAGACAAAAAAGAAAAGACTAGATTCATCTCTGAAATTTCTCAAACAAAATATACTCCCCTCAAAGAAAAAAAATTTAAAAGTTTTTTCCATTTCTTGGGACAAACCAAATTATAATTCCAAAGGGTAGGAGGCAATTTTGAACCCATATAAATTAGCATACCAGGGCTCATTGAGAATTGTACTTAGCTTCCAACAAAAACCAAGTGTCTAGTGAAAGGCACACCTCTCTTAGGTGCCTTTCTAACCCTGGAGAGGGTTAGAGGACCACCATCTCATCGGTGTGTACATCAGAATAACCAGAACACAAGTTTACAGAATCAGGGTCTCTCACCATTTCAAAAACCCCTCAAATTCTTTTCTGGCTTTCCAAAGAGGGAGGATCCATTAAGGAAATCTCAAATTTACCTTTAGTCTCTCTATCCTCAGCTAATAAATTCCAATTATTGGCATACTGAATGATGCTGGTCCCAAATTATGGTTATCAAATTTTTGTTCTCATTTTTTCCATTAAAAATGATTGAGGATCTCTTCAAAGAGTTGTTTATGTGAATTATCTGTATGGAGGCTTATCATAGTTAAAATAAAAACTAATTTTGAATTTGTAGATCTTCTGAAAAGGTTTCAGAGACCCTCAAGATTCTCTGGACCATACTTTGAGAACCATTGGTCTATGGAGTAGCTGACACCATTAGCTCAGTCTCCCAGGAACAGAGGAGATTAGATGCCCTTAAACCTTTGAGGGAAAGCCTCACCTCAGTCACATACTGCAGTACTGCCATCCGAGCTAGCTTCTCCTGGATCAATCCAAAGTTATGGATTTTGTCCCCGAATTGGATGCGATTGGCAGCATGATCTACCTGAAGCAAAGACGTGATACACTAGAATCCCAGAGAACAATTACATATACATATCCAAGAACATTATTCTTTGACCCAAATCTCACCCTAGCTTTTCTCTGGACCTGTCTACTTTTATTCTTCCAAACAAAAGGATTAAGGGATGAAATCTTATAAACAGGCAGAAAGTCTCTCATTATGGAGGTCAGGCTACACAGAGACCTTTGGAGGCACAGTGGATAGAATACTGGACCTGGAATCAGGAAGACCTGAATTCAAATCTAGCCTCAGATACTCGTTAGCTTTGTGATTTCAAGTAAGTCAGTAACCTCTGTCTGCCTTAGTTTCCTTAAATGTAAAGTGCAGATCATAATAGTAGCTACCTCTCTGGGTTCTTGTGAGGATTAAATGAGATATTTGTAAAAGTCTTAGCACACTGACTGAGCTATGATGAGGGCTATATAAATGCGTAGTGTTTCCCTTCCCCCTTCATGTTAAAAGTTGCAGTCAGAGAATCAAATACAAGAAAGCTAGAGCTGATTCCAAGGACTTGGGCCCTTGAAGCAAGGAAGATTGTCCGGAAGATCCATTCAAGTTAGGCCTGAAAAGGGACATTTTGATTGGCAGATCACAGATTTCAGGACACTTACTGCTTTGGCAATGATGCTCTTCATGGTGCCAGCAAGAGCAGCAGCCATGCCAAATCTTCCATTGTTAAGGATATGCATTGCAACCTTGAAGCCACCTCCAACTTCCCCCAGCACATTCTCTGCAGGTACCTGCACCCCATCAAAGTATACCTCTGCTGTGTTAGAAGCCTTAATTCCCATCTTCTTTTCACCAGGCCCACTACATTGGTAGAGAATGGGAAAATGGGAAGTGACCAACTTAAAAAAGCCTTTAAAAACTCTCTAATTCCCAGAATCAGACTAGTAATGGGGCTGGGTAAGCAACTAAGATAGGATATGTTCTCAACATATTGATAGCTCCAGCCTGCCTACCCTTTTGACTTAATATTGTGCTAAAACTATAGTTTCTAGCATGCTTGAAAAGAGAAATTGACCTTGGATTCCCAGGTATCATATTTTCTCAACCTTGCCCTCTTACCCCTCTCCTTTGCTTCCCCCAATTCCTGCCCCCATTCTACACACACTCACTTAGTGACTCCTCCAAAGCTCCTTTCTACCACAAAAGCTGTGATCTTTTCTTTCACTGCTCCACTGGATGCATCCTTTACTGGTGTCTTGGCAAATACTGTGAAGACCTCTGCCAGACCCCCATTACTGTGGAAGGATGAGGAAGCACAGAATCAAGATAAAGGGAGTCGAGGAAGAGGTGAAAAAATGGGAGAGGAAGAGGCTCCAAGGGGCAAGTAGCCAGATAGAACATAAGGGGGACAGCAGAACAGGATGAGGTTAATCACCTGATCCAGAGCTTGCTGCCGTTTAGGGTAAAGTACTTCCCACAGGAGCTGGGCACAGCTGTAGTTCGAATGGAAGCTGCATCAGATCCACTTGAGGGTTCTGTCAGACAAAAAGCTGCCAAGTTCTCGCCTGTCAGGGAGAAGAAAGGTCATTATGGAAAAGAGAACTATGCAACCCCATCCCAAAATTCCTTTAGTCCTCAGCCCCAACCCCTAAATAATTCCCTCACCAGACCCCGAGTCTTCTCACAATCACTTCAGTTCATCCTAGCAGTCACTGACAGTTTTTAGCATTACCCCCAAATTGCCAATAGTCTCATATACCTCCTCTCTACCTAGAGCTCTTCCTTCAGTAGTATCTAACCTTTGATTCCTAAATGGCACTGACCCCCCTCTTCCATCCCAAAGATGAGTCCTTGATTATTTGTGAGAACTAGTTAGCTCTGGGGAAGGTTTTAAAACATATTAGAATGTTCTAAAATCAACAAATTTTGAACCCTTCTGTTGGTCTCACCTACCAGATGCCAGTTTAGGGAGATATTTCTTCTTCTGGGCATCAGTGCCAAAGAGCAGAATACCTTTGAAACCGATGGACTGATGGGCCCCCAGAACGATGCCCACAGCAAGGTCATGCATCCCCACTATCTCCACAAGGCGGGCATACTGGGTAGGAAAGAGACTGGGCCTTACTTTAACTGGCTGCGGCAACAATCAAAGATTATATATCCTGTCCCCTCAACCCAGAGTAGCCAGGAAGGGAACACAAAGCAGAGAGTCACAAATGGTAGGTAGAAGATGAATGTGATTTGGCTTATACATATTTAAAGTAAGCTTGAGGGGTGAGAAGGAGAAAGATGAGGTTTCTGAAAAATGTCTCATTCTAGATCTAGAGAATTGGGGACACCTAGAATAGATTGGGGAAAGAGACCTCAAGTCCTTCCCAGCTCAAAACCTACTCAAAACCTATAATCCTATGATCTTAGATGAAACAGAAAAAGGACTGAGTTTCCAGATATATTAAACTATGGAAAAGAAGAGAGGTTTAAAGTACTGAGAAGAGCAGATGGAAAGGCAGCTAAAGGAGACACTTCTTCCCTCTGCTTCAGCTTTTGCAATACTGGACCATTTCCTGGGATCGTGGTCCTTATTAGCCATCCTTTTTCAGTGGTCTTGTGATAAAATTAGCTTAGGCCTCACAAAACCCCTTCTCAAGGAGGGTCTCTTCCCTTTTGACAGAAAAGCTGTCTGTAATTCTGTATGGCAGTCTCTAGAGGTATAAGAAAAATGAAATCTAAATGATATGAACAGTCATAGAAGGTAATAGAGAGATATGGAGGAGTAAGGGAATGGGAGTCTCTGACTTAAAGGTGGATCAAGGATGAAGTAGAAAGTCTTACCTGGGTATTACAAAGGCCCACACCCCCCAGCTCAGAGGGCACTTGGAGTCCAAAAGCTCCTAATTCTTTTAGCCCCTGCATGGTAGAATCCTCCACCTTTTCTAGGCTGTCATTCTTGGCAGGATCATTTACCTCCTAGATATAAGAGAAAACCACAAGCTCACAAAATTTCAAACACTGGAGAAGGCTCAGAAGCCATCTAGGAAAGACTTGTATACTGGAATCCTCAACAATACCCCTGGTATACATAATATGTTGACTTATACTGCAAGCTGTATAAATCCTTTCCCTACCCCCTCTTCTTTCTATATAGAAATGTTTATGTTTGTTGATGCTTATCAAGTTTATCATAATGACAAATTAAAGACAGCCATTATGTGTTTCCCTGCACTTTAAAGAGATCTCTTCTGGCAGTTAACCATCCTTATTTCCTTCAACTATATTTATATGACATGGTTTCCTGTGCTTTTAAAACCCCTCCTCACCTCCTCGATCCCCTAATAATCTGGTTACACTCTAACTTGTCCTTGTTAAAACACAGTGTCTAGAACTAAACACTAAATTTCATATGTGAACTGACTTAGAATGAAGCAGAGCAGGGCTTCCATGAGTCTGGATGTTATGTTTCCTATTCTCCTATTCTATAATCAGATTTGGTTTTGGTCATTAGTATTTCCATACTTAGCTACTGAACTTGTAGCTGACTAAATCCCTCAGTTTTTTTCACACAAACTATTTCTAACCATAGTTCCTTAATCCTGTCCTCATGAAGCTAACTCTATATCTGTGGGATGTAACAATTTTCTCTATTAAATGACATTTTAGAATTAGTCCCTCTTTCTAGTCTGCAGAGGACTTTGTGAATCCTCATTTTGTCATCCAATGTTAGCTATACCTCCCTGATTCAGCTTATCCACAAATTTGGTAAGCACTCCATCTCTACCTCGGTGTAAACATGGTAGCATTTACCCTCCCCTTAACTGACCCAACCATCAATCTAGCCACCCCCATCCACAACCCTCACCTCAAAGAATCGAGACACAGGCCCCACCAACTCTTTCAGGAACTGCATCTGCTCCTCATTCAGCACTATAAAGGTCGGGGGGGGGGGGGGGGGAAGTCAGTTACACTGGACAGCCCCCTAAGAAAGCTGACCTTCTTTCCCTTCCCACCGCCTATTAGAGGAATACAGTCTACCTGAAGGATATGGAAACACCTGCTCTGTAGTAAGTTGTCCTTTAAACATCCCTACAGCAAATGACTTGGACTCCTAGGACAGGAAAAAGGGGAAATATAAGTTAAATGGAAGAAAGGGAAATATTCCC
Source organism: Antechinus flavipes (assembly GCF_016432865.1). NCBI lineage: Eukaryota > Metazoa > Chordata > Mammalia > Dasyuromorphia > Dasyuridae > Antechinus > Antechinus flavipes. Next base: position 185,814,120 of record NC_067401.1, read on the forward strand.
CTAATACAAAACCCCACATCATTCAACTCAGGTGTGATACCTACCAACTCATTTCGGATATCTTTGTCCTTTGCTGAGGCCGTTGAGGAAACAGAACCTGTTTTGTCCAGTACCACCTATGGAGAAGGGAAGGATGAATAAAATACTGGTAGCTTTGGGGATAGGAATGGGGGAGGGGTAAGAGAATCGGGAATAAGGAAACCAAGCCCTTCGAGAATACTTCTAATTCTAGATCTGTGTCCCTATAAAAGAAGAGTTAAAAGATTAAAGAGTTTCAAAGCCAAAGAGAAGAGTTTCTAAGAGGGGATGGGTGGGGCAAGGTAGATTCTGTAACCTTTACCCTAATTTCTCCCATGACCTTTCCCCCAATTTCAGGGCCACAGACAGGAGCAGGTGACTCAGAACAGTTTGAACCCAGCAGGCAGCCAGGGGGAGCCCCCAGCCTCTCACCCAGCCTAGTCCAACACACCCTCCAAGCTTACCTCTGAGGCCTTGTTGGCGTAGTTATGAGCAGTCTTCAAGCCCAAAAGTGAACACCAACTCTGGGGCCTGGGCAAGGAGATTAGTTTTGAGATCCCTTGACCCTATCTCCCCCCAAATTCCGGCTGCCATTCTTGTCCCATGCTAACTCTTCCTCCTTCCCCTTCACCGAACTCCTCAGAACGAGTAACTATGAGAATGTTAGATGGAGAAGACCTTCCTGGCTTTTGGTTGTTCAGACCCCCCCTTATCCTCCATCACACACCTGGCCCTCCCTTGTCTCAGCAGCTGGAGCCCCACTTTGTGGACCATTCTTGCAGCCTGCATCTTAAACTCCAGCTCGGTGCCTCCTGCCCGGCCAGTTCCTCCCAAACGCACCTCCTCTCTTGACTCTGACCTTCCACTTCTCCTCCCCCACTCCCGCTAGATGGATTTGCCCAGCCCCTGCCCGGCCCTACCCCTGACTCATCACCCATAATACAACTAGGGGAGGTAGGTGGAGCTTATTGCACTTATGGCATGCTGGGAGATGTGGTTCTTAGGTCCTTTTCCCCATTTCCCCGGGGTTTTCTTACATTAACAATGGATTCAAGTGTAACCCTTGGTCTCCTTCTTTTAGTTTTCCATTAAGGGCCAGATCTATGTCTTATAAGAACAGGAGAAAATGAGATGTAATGGGGAGAGATGGACACTGCAAAGAAGGTAAAAAAGCTAAAATTAGAGAGATGTAGTTGAAATTGGAGAAAAGACATCCTAGATGTCCTAAAGTAAATCGAGGCTTAGCTTGTCTGAGAGGTTTGGTCAGATGTATTCGGTCTCTTGTCTTGACACAATCCCATTCACATCCAAGACTGACATACACACAAAAATACAAATATGATGGGAATCAGTGGAATTTTAAGTGTGCACTTGTGCCTGCTCCATGTATCTCCTTTTCACACACATACCCCTTTAGACATAAGAAGTTTCTATGACTTTGATTTGAAATTTAAAACTCTGGGCTGAAAGAAACTTACGGTGTCATTTTAGCACTGCTACTACAAACGCTCTGGACACATCATCTTTGGGACTACTAAGGTCTTCTTAGGATAAGGACCCCTCTCTTCCCATGGTTGGGAATGAGAGATGAAAATGAGAAGCCCATCAATAAGTAGCAATATCTATCTCACTGAGCAACCCATTTTTTTCCAGCCCTAAAGTAATGTCTTTCCTGAGTCTAATTTGAATCCTTTTTGCTGTAGTTTCTATATGGTGTCTAACAAGTCATTCCTTGTTCTTTCTTTGACTGCCTCTTCCAGTACTCTGTCCAGTAAAGGATCCTTGTTCTTTACCTTACTTTTCCCCACTAAGTGGGACATACATAATGTTACAAATATATCTGATTGGGGGTTAGGTAGACTGAGGGAACACCTATAACAAGGGAATTGGGAGGCCTAAGGATTTGGGAAGGAGTAATTACATAATTTAACAATCTGGTTGGGTAGAGAAGGCAGCTTAACTCAAATCCTCATGGATTAAGAAGATTAAAATGACGGAGACATGCCAAAGAAACCAGGAGGTTAGGTACCGGGGTTCTGGAGGGGAGGCTTTGGAGTTCTAGGGGTGAAAGAAAATTGTAACCTGGGATTCCTCTATATATGACTAGGGTGAGAGGGACAGAGAGATGGAGGAGGATTATGAGGGGATTGGCATGTATTTCTCTAGGTCATACTCTTGTCTCTGTTTCCGACTCCAATAATCCTATCTTCATCTCTCCAGTCCCTAGATCGGCCCTTTGGCTTCTGGCTCCCCCACTCTTACAATGGGCACCTTACCTCCTTGCAGTGCTGCACAGTGACCTCTTCCAGGCTCTGCTGGGTGAGTAGCAGAGGGACTAAAAATACTGGATCCCTAAGGGGAGGGGTTGATTAGAGAAAAGGGGTGATAGTAGTAGTGGTATTCAGGATAGTATCTAGGGAAAGCAAAAATATGTGGAACTAGATGACTGGGCAACTCATATTTGTTCCTTATGACAGATATCCTGGATTATTATGAAGCTGCTGTCTGTGATAGTCTGGTAAGGGCTTTGGGTTAAAACCCTTAAGGGAAATCTGTCTTTGAGAGAAGTTGGCCATGGTATAGAAGGAAAATATTAGAATTAAACTTGGGCAAAGAAACTTAAGTTCTAGGGTAGTACAACAGAGCCCTGGATCTAGAAAGTAATAAAAGTCAAACGTAATATTGACATTCCATCATACAATAGCCACTTTCTTCTACATCCCTCCCTTTTCTTGCTGTTTCTCACATTTCAGGCTCTATAGAGTCCTGGAAATAGTCACATTTCATCCCTGCCGCCTAAAAACCACCCCAAAGGGAGACCAAGACCATCAGTTTTCCCTAATGCAGGCAAGCTAGAGACTCAGAATCCTGTCTCCTAATCCCTCTTTATCTCCCTCTCCCCCACCCTCCTTGCCTCAAGAATATTTTCAGGGCCCTATTCTCCCACTCACAGGTGCTCCCTACCATACCATTGCCCCTGCCAAGAAATCCAACCAATTACATTATTTTCCCCCTCTGCTTTCATCCTTTTTTCTCAAGCCTTTCTTCTTGTGCCTCTCTTTTTTTCTAGCTGTGACTGTGTATCTTTCTCTCTTTGTCCTCATCTGTATATGTGTGTCTGTGACTCTGTCTTCATCTTCTCCTCCATCTCTATTCTCCTCCTGTGTATCCGGGCTTCCCTAAGCACTGAAGGAGTTAACCTCCCTTGCTCCCCCCCATCCCTAGCTCCCTCCCTTCCTCCCCCTTCTTCCTCTCTCCTCTCTCGCCTTCCCTTCTCAGCTCCTTGCTCCCTTGGCCGCGGCTGCCGCCTCCAACCCCCCCCCTTCCCATTCCCCTTTTCCCAGCTGCCAAGAGAGACCCTCCCCAGCCCCTCTCTCAAACCCCCCCCATCCTAGTTTCTCCCACTCTTTCTCCCCCTCCCTCTCCCACCCTAGCTCATGTCTCAGCCTCCGGCCCCTAGGGCTTCAAGCCCCTTGCGCTCCCATCCTTCCTGAGATTGGGGTGGGTACCCCCCAAGCTCTCTGCCTTCTATTAGGGGGACCACCTTTTGGGGCCCCTCTTCCCCTCCCTCCCACGCTTCCTTTCCCTTCTTCTTCTCCCCCCTCCCTCCCCTCCTCACCCCTCCCCCCACCCGGCCCCCCAAAAAAGTGGGGTACGGAGGGGGGAGGGGGGAGAGCTGGCTGAGGGGGGAATGAGACCCTAATGAAGTCAGAGTCCCCCACAAGCCACAGCGTCCAGCCCCCCAAACATGGACTGTCTCTGTATCGTGACAACCAAGGTAAGCAGGATATTGGGGGGAACTGGAGAAAGGGGTGTCAAAAGGCTGATACCTAGAGGGAACAGAGTTTGTATAGAGGAACCAGGTAGGCCTTTTCTGAGGCCTAGGGACCATAAAGGGAAGCTCAGAAGTGGGGTGCTTAGGAGTCTCCCCAGATTGAGGAAGCATGAGGACATTGATAATGCAGGGAAGATTAGAGGCAGCTATGGGGTACCCCGGAGTGATTCCCCAAGTGTCAATATGGAACACAAATGTGTGTGGGGGGGTTATGGCTTAGGGGGGAAGAGACTGATGGTTTGAAATTTGTGGGGGATGTGGAGAATGCTTCTCTTGGGGGGAAGCCTGGCTCATACTGGGAAAGATGTTCATATATTTTAGGGGTAGAGGGGTCTCCACTGGTAGGAAAGAGCAAGTTTGATAGGGATTACAGGTCAATTTGGGGGGAGAATTAAAGGCCTTGAGGGATATTCTTAGGTTTTAGAAGAATTGCTTAAAATCCACTTGGAGGAATATAGCTGCAATTTGGGGACACATTTATTTTTGGGGGTCACTCAATATGAGGAATATTGGTAGTAGTAAAGATTCAGTGGGTCAAGGCCTGAGACAGGGAACCATTTTAAAGAACTAATTCAAATGAGATTAAGATTTGAGGTGCTGTATCATTTGGGGATCCCCAACTCCAGAGCAAGGGGAAATCTAAGATAGGCTTATAGGAGTTGGCTGACTTGGGGTGTCCTGTGAGTGGTGAATTTGGGAGTCCCTAATAGGCAGGTGTTCTCATTCTTCCTCCTTTGCCCATTCACTTTGCTCTAGCTCTCACTCCTGTCCCCAGCAGGAGAGAGAGGGAAGGAGAGAAAAGCAGATGGAAAGACAAACTCCAGCCCTGCTCAACAAGGCTCTTAAGGGGGAGGGATGTGAAGGACACCCTAGATTTGGAGGGTGAGCCCCAGACCCAGGAAAAGATCTAGGCTTTAAGGAGTTGGATGGGGCTTGGGATGGAAGCAAAATGAAGGTAGGCAGAATGAGGGGGAGGATAGAATGGAAAGGAACTGGGGGCGGTGGGGGAAACTGGGGGAGTTGTATGGAAAGCTGAATGTGGAGGGGCTAGTCTGTGAAAGGCAGAAGGGCCTGGGTGGTGGTGGTGGGGATGGACACCTGGCTCCCTTATGGGAGAATCTGAGATTTGAGGGTTAGATGCCTGTATAGAGGGTTAGGCAGGTGGCAAGCTGGGAGGGTGGGGAAAAATAGGAGGGACAGGAAGTGGCGGCTGGGGGAAGCAGGGTCTGGGTGAGTCATAGGATGGGGAAGGGGTTATATTTAGTGGAAGCCTTAGCATCTGGGGGGAAGGCTACTCACATATCCCACCATGCACATGAATGTTCATGTGCACACGTGAGCATAGAATTGGGCCTTAGGAAGACAGAGGATATGGGAAGGATTTAAGAGGCAGGATTCATGGAAACCAAACCTGGTTGCCTTTTAGTCTTAAGCATCTGCTATCCCAACTCATACCTTTGCCTTGCACACATTTCTTTGGGCCTTTCCCTAGGGCTCCTATCCCTAATTCATTGTCTTCCTATTTCTGCTTTTTTTGTTATTTGTCTTTCTGACTCTTTTTCTTTTTCTCTTAAGTCCTTTTTACTTCCCCTCTTCTTGTCCTCATGTTTCTTTTTTCAGTTTTTCCCTATCTCTTGTCTTCCTCCTTTCCTCTTCCTGCCCTTTCCCAAGGCCAACACACTAGGGAGACAGGAAGGAAAGGCCCAAGCAAATTTAGGGACACTTGAGGACATGCTTCCTTTTCTCTTCTCCCTTTTCCTTCCCCTCCCTCTATCTATGCCTTCCCTGGTGATGTTTTCTATGGATATATGCAAAGGGAAAGCTCCCTATTGAGATAGTAGGTACAAACCTTTCTGAGAGCATGTTAAAATAAAGAGGAAAAAAGAAACCTGGGCTAATAAGATGTTTACCAAGTCCAGAAAAACAGCTTCCCTTTATTCTGATCTAGAACTGAACCAAAAGCTAGAGATTCTGATGCCATAGGGTCTCTACGGGGAAAAAGAAGGAAACATAGGAAGATTTAACATATAGGTGGTTTTGGGGGAAGACAGATTTCTTTGCCTTGAAAACTTTTCAGCACTTGAAGGTGGGACTCCAACTCCCATGAGTCCCTGGGGTAGAAGGTCCCTAAGTACGCTAGAACTGTTGCCCTGAGACCTGTTGGGAGTCGTAGTCCTGCCCAGTCCGCAGGCTTCGGGGTAGAACGGGAGTGGCCGGCAGGGGACGCTGTGTCCCAGCATTCCTCGGCGGGTATTGTGTGCACTTGTTCTTCGTCCTGTTGAGGCCTTTTCCTCTGGCCGTCTCCCGTAGTATATTTACCCTGACATCGGTTTCCATCTCTTGTTTCTATCTCTTAGTCTGTCTGTCTCTTTCGCCCCCGCCCCCAACCCACTTGCCTCCCTCTTTCCACCTCCCTATTTCCCTGCGCTGGCGCCGTTGCTATGGTAACCGGCTACGACTAGAGCGCTTGGCAGGCTGACGGGCGGGGCCCATGGAGGTTGGGGGTGCGAGCACGGGGGCGGGGCCGTGGGGGAAGGGGCGGTTGACTTTGACCAGAGAACTGGACACGAAGCAGTTAAACCCTCCAGGCGGTCCTAATTGGGCAATTTGGAGACGCCGGGGGCGGAGTTGAGCCGGCCACCAACCCATGCTTATTGGCCGAGATGGGCGGGGCGGAGTTGGAGCGGGGTGGGGGGGTGGGGGACAATGGTGGGGGTGAGGCCGTGGGAGCGAATGAAGAGAGGCGTGGCCTTATGGAGGATGGTGGGAGGGGCACTGAGGGGCCGAGTTATCAGCTTAAGGGGCGGAGTTGTCCCAGAAGAAGGCGTGGCTGGGCCCGAATTAGAGAAACTTGGAGGCGGTGGGCTTCAGACGGGCCCCTGAGGGGAGTAGGGTCTTTTGAAGAGGGAATCTGGCAATGGGAGTCCTCACTTCTGGGCTACCTAAGATGGAGGTCTATTCAGATGGAATCAGACACCCCTCCCACCTATCTCGTGTCCCTGGGAGACGGTTGTCAAGGCAATGGCAAAGTCCTTGATTGCTATGTTGCTAGGCAACAGGAAACGGAAAATGGAGGGAAAAAGGAAATGGGGGTAGGGTGGGAGGCTGAAAAAATGTCGCCCCCTTCTGGAGAACTGGGAAGTTTGTATGATTCTCCCCCCTTCCCCTTTTATTCCCAGACCGTGTGCCCCCAAATCCTGATTCCTCACCACCACTATCCCCGACCCCACAACCATTTCCTTTAGATATTCATGTCCTCATTTATTCGGAAGCCTTCCTCTTTCAGAGAAGGAAGGAAATTGGGATCAGGATTGATACTTTGGTCCACGAGGGAAACTGAACAGGGGCACGGGTGAGAGGTGAGAGATAGGAAGTATGGCTGGTTATACATAGTATGTCTTGGGCAGATTACCTGGAAACCTGAATATTCCTTGGAAATTTAGTGATTCATTTTTAAGGTGGATAAGAAAAGGTTCTTGGAGAAGTCCACAATAGGGGAAGACCTCAGAAATCCACCCTGTCCTTTTAGAGTATCCTTTCCTGTGTCACATTTTTCCTGACTTGGATTTTGGGGCATCAATGAAGTTTACGGATAGCTATTAAATTTTTAAAAATCATCCAGATCAATATTTGAAGTTCAAGCAACAGTAGGAGCTCTTTGGGAATCTGTGGAAAACTATATGGATGATAGGACATGGTGAGTGAAAAAGTGATAGAGTCGAACTAGATTTTTGACAGATGCCTTTACTCTGAAGCATTCTAGAGGTGCCAGAAAGCAAATTTAAGGTCATTGAATTTAGAGGACCTGGAAAATCTGAGGGTTCATTAGAGATTGTTTTGGACAACTTCCCTGGAATCTGATGATAGTTTTGGGAATTCTGAAAGGTTTGGAGAAATGAGAGCAATCCATTTTAGGCATTCACTGAAGGTGGTGATTCCTTTATAGGATTTGAGAGCAAACCCAAAATATGGTCAGCAGTTTTTGTTATTAAATTTTTTCGGAGGTAATGGGCTTTAAGGATATAAACTAATCAGCAGCAAATATAAAACCACCTTCATCCTATGGAATTGTTTAAGAAGGAGATATGTCTACAGAAGTTTAGGAACAAAAGGAAGGATTTGGAAATGTCTCTGAAAATTTGAGAGAGTCAAGAGGGAAGGGAAACTGAATTCCTGTTGGAAAGGAGGAAGTCCTCCCCTCCATTACCCTACCTCCAGGTATTAGAGAAGAGTCAAGTCTCTTTAAAGAAGTCCGTGTTGGATTGCTTTGTTCCTAGTGTGGCTGATTGTATATTAGAAAGTTGGAAATGGATCATTTCAGAGAATTTAGATAGGGAACTTTAAAAACCTGGGACACAACTTTGGAATTTACAAAGGTCCTTGATGAAATGAAAATGCAATTTATATGGATATTAAAATCAGGTAACTAATTTTATGTTATTGGGGAAAGACCCTCAAGTTCATAGGATTTCCCCTAGCTGACAGAAATTTGGTGGGTTTTTGATGGGGATGGATGGCTTGAGAGACTCAGAATTTTTTAAGAAAGGCTAAATGTGGAGGAATTAGGACTTGGTACTGGACCTGTGATTTCACTGATGTAGGGAACTTCTGTAGGAGGCACAATTCATTGATATAGAGAACTTCTGGAGGAACCTACTCTGCAATTGTAAAATTGAGGCCGTTGTCCAGGGCACTAGGACGTCAGACTTACCAAGGGTCACACATCTTTATATAGAGCCAGGGCTAGCGATCTCTCAGCAAGAAGGTCACTATCAATTTGATGTTTCCCCGAGCAGAAAAATTCATTTTGGGCAGGAGAGGAGCTAGTGGATGATGGGAGTAAAGGTTCAGTTGTGATGTGAAGCCGTGGAGAGGTTGATTCAGGACCCATGGACTAGCTGTGCGCGGGAGGGAGGTTTCTGGAGACTGCTCGGGGATAGGGTGAAGATGGAGCGGGCCAGAGGAGGACTGGGGGGTCAAGTTTTGAGGATGTATAGACTTGGGGGGCGGAGTTGAATGGGGGCGCCCAACGGAAGAAGCAGCTTGGGGAACTCGCAGCCTAGAGGACGGAAGGGGAACGCTTGGCTCCGGGGGGGTCTCTCCTCACTCCTTTCGCTCCCCCCCCCCCCCATGACGCTCTCCCGCACTGCGCAGGCGCTGCTCTCCCCCCCTCCTCTCCGGCCGCAGCCTCCAGTTACCGGCGCCGCAGCCCCCGCCCCTCCCCCCTACCCTGGGACCCCCTAATATCCCATTCCCTTTCCCCATTATCCCCTTCCCCTCCTCCATGTCGGCTCGGAACAGATTCGCCTCCATGTGTCTCTGCGTGGTACGTGCCGCGGGGTATGGGCTCCCGGCCCCCCTCCCATTTTCACGACCCCTTCGAATCTCGGATTCAAGCTTCAAGATCATCCCTTCCCCTCTACTGGGCATAGGGTCCGGAGGGTGGAGATTCCTTGGGGATTCTGCCTTCATTTGTTTCCTTTTTATGTCTGGGGGGCTGGGGAGGAAGGTCCCAAGGGATGTGAGCAAGACAGCCCCGTTCTCACTTACTCTTCAGTTTTATCTAGAATCTAATATGAGGGAGGAGGGTTAAACATTTGTCCCAGATTTTTTTTTATCTGCCCTGGGCGCCTCAGAGTTAAGCCACAATGGGATTGGAGCAGTTGCCCTCCCCCCAATCCTGTTTTACTTCCTTGGCATCTAATTTTAGGGGACAAACCATAGCAGGGCCTCAAGAATGAGGGGGTCTCAAGGAGATAAGAGCAACAGGACCATTTCCTCCACTTTTGTTGTCCTTATACTCCAGTAATTTGGGAATTCAAGCCAGTCCTTTTTGCTTCTTGGTGAGTTTCAGAGGAATCATTTAAAAAAAAAAAAAACTGTTTCCTGCTATTGGGGGTATAAAAGCTTCCATCCTAGTCCCATATTCTTTGCACTTCACTGAGGGCTTCAGGAGTAGCCTGAAGAGGCCTGAACTACTCTTCCTTAGATGAACAGATGTTTTTTTCTTCCTGCCCTCATTTTTTGGCCTCTTGTAACAAATGATCAGTTCTGAATTTTGTCACCAACCTCCATTTATCTCCAGTGTTGATATTTTGTCTTACTCGGTCCTAGACCCCTTTTTCCCTCAGACTATTCTATTCCTGAGATTGAGGGGAGGACTGCAAAGATAAAAGTTTTTAACCCCTCCCCCTAATCACTTGCTTCTCACAGTTTTAGAAAGAATCTTTGTGTATAATTCTCATACTCAATTTACAAGATGTAAGAATTAAGATCCTTTTGTTTTTGGAGCACCTAATGATGAACAGAGATGAATTAAAACTTATGGTCCTATGAAGATTTTTCTCTTCTCTCATTTAATAGTATCCCCAATATTTTCATAGGAGAGGTGTGTTATCAAACCTAGTCCCTTTACTGATAGTTAAGATTAATAATTAAGTCTTGGAAGGACTATTTTTTAAGATAGATTGAGAGATTTGTTACCCACATCTTTCCATTCACTTACCTCAAGATTTCTGGTGTATGGATAAACTAGAATGTGGTTATTTACTTGAAGTTGAATACCCCTCCTAAGTCTTAGTTTGTGGTCCGGATTGTTATACCCTAAATATCATGAGATAACTTCTCAACAGGCAATGAATGACATTTTGTCCCTTTTTTTTCCTTCTAATATACCCTAAACTTTGAGATTCAGTTTTTCAATATCATTTCCTGAAACCTTTCCTAAGGAGGAAGGTAGTGGATCCTTCAAACATACTTAACCCTCTGATTTACTCAGAAACCTAAGCCTCATGGTTTGATAGTATTTGGACTTTGAGATCAAAGAGCACCCAAAGAGTTCAGGAGGCTGCTGCTTAAGAAGTAAAATTTAGTCTAGGCATTATCATTCATTACAAGATCTACACAATTCACATATTGGATGTGGTAGGATGTCTCAGAATGAGGCAGGGTCAGATAGAATCTGGCACTATGAAATAGCATCAAATACTGGGAACTACAGTTAAGGACAGGGAAGGCAGAAAGTGGGAAAAGAGAACAGATATACTCTCAACCTACATATACATATCTCCATCTTTCATTGTTCCCCCTGATATTCTCTCTTCCCTCGGCTCTACCTCCAGTTAATTTGATATCCTTTAAATTAGAGACAATGAAAAGAGATTAGAGGTTGATGGGAGGAGATTGAATCCTCTCAAAGGCTGTGTTCAATCCTTTTCCCAACTTTCACTCCCAGCCTCCTCAGTGACCTAAACTAAGTCCTATCCCCATCCCATTCTAGATAAGGATCTGTGTTTTCCATTTTCTATTGCCATCTTTCTCTCTGAGGAATATCAGGATTAGTTTATCCCACAACTGAGGTTGGGGGTAGAGGTGAAGAGGAATAGAGAGTGTGTTCTTGGGAGCAGAGTTATAATATCTGGGTCTGAATGGCTGACCTTTGCAGCTGAAGATTAAAAGTGATGCTAGTTGGGGAGTGCTATTACATACTTCCTGCCTGGGATGTTGGATGTTTTGAAGCTGTGAATGACTAACTCCCTCTCCTAGCTTTAGGGATGAAAAGTGGATAAATGTTAGTGTGATCTGAGAATGGAGAAGCTCTTTGAGTTATAGGAAATGGAAGTAGAAGAGATTTGTATCAGTGAATGAGGGCTGAAGAAGCTGCAGTATTAAGAGGATAGGATTAGGAGGTAATCAATAAACATTAAGTGCCTACAAGATGGGACTTTAGTATGTCTGACTGAATGCATAATTTAGGGGATGGGAGCTGAGAACTCTGCATTGAGGCAAAATTGAAGGTTGAGTTGGGATGGGGGACTGAGAACTGGGAAGATATGAACTGAGGACTGAGAGGCTGGTGAAATGAATTTAGAATAAGGGGGCTGAAGGCCTGAAAGATTGAAGGACCCAAGACTGAAAACAATATTTAGGGAGTGGGAGACTTGGAATGAAGAAAATCTGATTACTGGAGACAAGGAGACCATAAGGATTGAGAGAGTAGGGGACAACCTTAAGGAATAATTGGAGAATTAAAGGGTTACTGAGGAAATGAGAGAAATCGATTCATTTTCAAATTAAACATTTAAGTGCCTACTATGTACCAAGCACATAGTAATAATGGAATAGGAAAGAATGGGAAACTAGACATTGAGGGGATAGTAAATTGATTATTGAGATGAGGAACCTGAAAATTAAGGAAATGAGAGAATTGTAAGAACTGTAAGGACTCTGGAAATAGAGGAATAAAAATAGATGGATTTGGAAATTAGGAATGAGCTATGAAGGACTGGAAACCTAGGAGCTGAGGGAATGGGAAACAAGAGATTGAGGTTTTAAAGTTAGGACAATTGGGAACTGAGAAGAGAAAGTGAAAATGGGGCTCTAAAGACTTGGGAGATCAGAGGGCTAATAAAGGGATAATGACACAGAGAGTATTGGAAACTGTCAAATGAAAGAAAGGGTGACAAAATGGGAAAGGGGCCAAAGAGTATAGGTTGTGGAAGACTAGGTTGGAAAGAAGTACCGGGTTAAGTTTGAGGTAGCATGCTGAGGGAAGGACTGGGGTGTCGATGATTGTAGATTAGAAAGAACTGGATGTGGGTGAAGGATGGTAAGCAAAAGGGAGTGGGAAGAGGAAAGACTGGGAGAATCTTGGTTCCGGGAGTTGTCCCGATACCTTCTCTTGATATTGCCTTCATTCCCAGAAATACCGCTATCAAGATGAAGACACGCCCCCTCTGGAACACAGCCCGGCCCACCTTCCCAACCAGGTAAACGCCCCCGAGCTGGTGCACGTGTCGGAGAGGAACTTGTCCCATCTCGAGGCCGTCAGTGGGGTCGTGGGTCACGCCCACCTCTCCCCGCTCAAGGTAGGAGACCCAGGTGGCCCCCTCCCCAGTCCCTTGGAGCTTTGGAGCCGCTGCCACCCCCCCAAGGGCCGGTACGGGGGAAGAGAGCCAGAGTGGAGGTTGGGGGATGGGGGAGGTGGCTTCCTGGGTCATGGGGAGAGCACTGGACTCGGGAACCTAGAGAAGGAAAGGAAATGGAAGTTAGGCTCCTGGTTCCCCAGAAGGGGAAAACCCTCACAAGTAATGTAGAAGAATTTTCTCTTTACATTAGTTCTTCCCCTGCTATACTACCACCACCACCACCCCCACTCCCAACACACATAGAGGCGACACAGACTCTTTATTAATGCTTCCATTAATACTTCATAAGCTCCATTTTATTTTGGCAGAATCTGTCCTTTCCTTCCTTCCTTCCCTCTTTCCCTCCCTCCTCCTTACCCCTCCCTCCATCCCTTCTCTCTCCCTTCCCTCCCTCTCCCTCCTCCTTCCCCTTCCCCCTCCCTCTTTTTTCCCTTCCTCTTTCCCTTCCCCCTCCCTCCTTTTCTCCCTCCCTTCTTTCCTTTCCCCTCCCTCCTTTCCTTCCCCTTCCCTCCCTTCCCCCTCCCTCCTTTCCTTCTCCCTCTCTCCCTCCCTCTCTCCTTTCCTTCTTTCCTCCCTTCCTCCCTCCCTCCCTTCCTTCTTTCCTTCTTTCTTTCCTTCCTTCCTTCCTTCCTCCCTTCATCCCTTCCCTCAGTTTCTCCATCACCTCTCTCTTCCTCTATAATTTCATATGATAAAAGACTGGGAGTAGTGAGTGATTGAAGGTTCATGTTAATGCATTCCAATGGGTTGGTTGTTAAGGGAAAGGAGGTACTAGGGACTGAGAAGAGAATCTTGGCATCTGTATTGTATACCAAGTATGTAGGAAGAAGGTTTCTAAAGAGCATTCAAGGAGGGAGATGAAAGTGAAGGAGAGAAATCAGGAGAAAGGATAACTGGATGATACTAATCCCAGGGAATTAGAGGAAATAAATCATCATAGAACTGGAAAGAACTCTAGAGGCCATGAATTCTGGCTCTTTCCACACACTTCTTTACAGATGAGGAAATAGGTTAAGTGACTTGTCCAGGATTACACAGCTAGCAAATTCAAATCCTAGGCAGGATTTGAATTTAGATCTTCCTTACTCTAAGACCAGCATTCTAACTCACTGTTCCACATTGCTGCCTAGAGTGGTGCTGGTCAGGAAAGAATTCAGAAACAAGAGTAGTAGGGAAGGGAAAGACAGAGCAAAGAGAATTGGGATCCTTTGAAAAGACTGAGGGTGAGGTCACTGAAAAATTTACTTTTGTTGAGAATATCTAGAAGATTAGGAATGAGAATTGGTAGAGGGAGATGGAAAGGATTTAGTTGGAGATGAGATGCTACATGTTACTCTTCTTCTTTCACATAATTATTATAAAAGGAGGTGTTCTATGGGTTTGCCTAAAAGTTAATATAGAATGGAATGGAAAATAAGTTGAAGATGCTTGGCTTAATGGAGCTAGTTAGGTAGTTGACAAGAAATTATATTGAAAAAGAGTATGTAAAAGGTAGGGTTAGGGGTTAGGCATGCAAGTTAAGTAGGAGATGTAGGGATAAAGGTTTGGGAGAGTAGGACATGAATTATTAAGGAGCAACTATATTAGGACACAAGTATATCGGAGATTCTAGGGTTAGGAGGACAGAAGATGGGGCAGAGGGAAAAAAGAGGGCTTTAGAATAAGAAAACTAGCCTGGAAAACTAGAGGTAGGTTGGAAAGGGGGTTTAGAGAAAGATGGGAAAGTGGATGTGTTTATATTGGGGGTTAGAAAGAGATCTGATGATAAGGAAAAGAGAATAAGAAGTGTGGACTGTAGGAATTATGGGATGAGAGATTAGGAGTAGAAGGTATGAGATGTGGAATAGAGGGGAATGTGGATGTGAAATAGATGGGGATGGAGATGGAGGACAAGGATGTGAATGAATGATGAGAACATAGCAATAATGGATGGAAATGGAAGATAAGTGATGATTGATGGACCATAGGAAACAGTGATGAGGAATCAGATGGAAGTTATAAAGACCTGACAATAAATGGAGTAGTAGCCAGCTTGGGTAGATCCAGGAGATGTACATCACAGTTTGGGCAAAGAATACTTTGAGGACAATGAAGGGAGAATTCTCAGTCTTATTACCTCCTTTCTTTCAGTTTTGGTGTAGGCTCCCCACATCTGCATGATAACTGCTAAGTAAAGAGTGACATCAGGAAAAAATTTGACCCTACCTTTCTCACATGTTAATTCTTTCCTTGATGGTTGTGAGGAGAAATCCTCCAAGCAAGGACTGGTATTTCTTTCACCATCCTCGTCTTCGATAGGGACTGGAGAAGAGAACACGAGTCAAGGAGGGACTGAAGAGGATTTGAGATGTATTATTTCAGATCATGGTAATGAGAGAGAGCTTTGGAAGGAAGAGAGTATTCAAAAAAATCTCCTTTGAGACCAATTGTTTGTGCTTTTCTCATGCTTATTGCTTTGATAACAATTAGTGATAGGATACTGGTTACTATGGCTAAACAATAGGAGACTAAGAGAAAGAGATTTGGAGGAATTGAAAATTCAAAGAAAGACACCTGAAAATCCTTGGGAGGTTACTGAGAGAAGAGGACAATGTAGGTAGTGCCTTGTCCCTGAAGCCCTGGTTGTATGTATAATGAATAGCATATATAAATCATATCATGGATGCAGTGAGAAACTCTTCTCTCACTCTATGCTTGTTCAAACTTACCTTTCATCTTTTGTTCCCCTTGTTTGATTCTTCCCTTCCCTATCTCTTTTTTAAAAGCTACTTCTCATATATTCACAGTTTCCCTTCACCAACCAACAGCCATACACAAACAATACGTACATATACAGGTATACATACACAAGTGTACAACCACCTTAAGTGCAGGGTGAGAGAACCAAGACTTTCTCGATTTTCACCAATCTACCTACCCCTTTTCAGAGTTTTTAGACATTCAAGGACTTCTAAAACCTCTCATCTAGATGGACTGTTCTTGGGAGTTCCCTGAGGGAAGGGGGACAATGAGAGCTTAGAAGCCAATAGAGGGAAAATGCCTGCATCGATGAGTAAATCTGAAGCCGTGGAAATTGGATGAGGAGCTGGGATAATGGGGACCCCCTCCCCTCTACCCCAGCACAAACTCTCTGGGGTCAAGTCTCATGATATTTTCTTGTCTTTCAACCATAGGCCAACTCTCCCCCCGTGATTGTGAATACAGATACTCTTGAAGCCCCTGGATATGTGAGTTGGTCAGATTTGAAGGGATTTGGGAGGGTTAGGACTGGAGAGCAGGAAGACAGGTAGAGAAGAGAAGTAGGGAGTGAAAAAATCAAATGCTTAGGTACAAGTGAAAAGGGGAAAAAAAGAGGAGGGTTATAGGTTACTAAGATAGGAATATATGTCTCATTGTTTTTGTTTCTGGCCTATATTGGAGCTGCAGGTGAATGGAACAGAAGGGGAGATGGAGTATGAAGAGATCACACTGGAGCGGGTGAGTAAGTGCCCCCTATTCTCTTTAGCTCCCATCTTCTTTATACTTTTCAGGCACTATCTTTGTTTCTTTCTCTGATTTCACTATTTCAGCCCTCTAATTCTTTAACTTCCACTTCTCTTACCTGCTAATAGCCCCTCACCTCCTAGCTCTTGTTCCTTCTCTTTTCCCCAACTCCCTTGCTCCAGCTACTACCACCCCCTTTTTTGCCCTTATGTCTTTATTCCTGTTGAGTTTATGGAGAGGACTCTACCAGTGGAAACAAGGCAGAGGTAGGAGCTGCTGATTCTTTCTCCCCCCACTCCCCTTCACCCAGGGTAACTCAGGCCTGGGCTTCAGCATCGCAGGTGGCACCGACAACCCACACATTGGCGATGACCCATCCATTTTCATCACCAAGATCATTCCTGGGGGGGCTGCAGCACAGGATGGCCGACTCAGGTGTGGGGGCCTGGATACCTGGGTCCCTGAGGGAGAGGGGAATGGGAACTGGGGAGCTAAGGCCCTGAGAGGAATCATATAGCTGGGAGGAATGGGAGGGAGAATCACAAATCCTAATGCTTGAGTCCCTAAGAAAAATAGGGGGACTAGTGGGATGGGGGATATCAAAGTTTTAAGATACCTGCTTTGCTGTCCCCTTAGAGTCAATGATAGCATCCTATTTGTCAATGAGGTGGATGTAAGGGAGGTAACACACTCAGCTGCAGTAGAAGCCCTGAAGGAAGCAGGTTCAATTGTTCGTCTCTATGTCATGCGACGGAAGCCTCCCGCTGAGAAGCTCATGGAGATCAAACTCATCAAGGGACCTAAAGGTAACTCTTGACTTCTAGCTGTGTCCCTCTTTATGGGTACAGGCCCCTCAAGTTCTCTCGAATGCCTTGGCTCTCCCTGTTGTCCCTGCCCTCTCAGCTCCAGTTCCTGAGAGCTTCCCCTCCCTCTCTAGGGCTTGGCTTCAGCATTGCAGGAGGTGTGGGGAACCAGCACATCCCAGGAGATAATAGCATCTATGTGACAAAGATCATTGAGGGCGGGGCTGCTCACAAAGATGGACGACTACAGATTGGGGACAAGATCCTTGCTGTGAGTTTCCCTTTCCTCTAGCACCCAAACACTGACTTTGATCAGCTAGGCCTCCCTATCTTCCGAGTTCAGTGCCTTATATCCTCTGATCTGGTTTCTTCTTTGTTCTCCTCTTTCTAGGTGAACAGTGTAGGGCTGGAGGATGTGATGCATGAGGATGCTGTGGCTGCCCTGAAGAACACATATGATGTTGTCTACTTGAAAGTGGCAAAACCCAGCAACACCTATTTGAGTGATAGCTATGCCCCACCTGACATTACCACTTGTGAGAGCCCCTCCCCAATCCTGACATCACCCCTTATGAGAGTCTCCACTATATCCCATCATCACCCTCTGTGAATTCTGCCCTAACTTTCTGCTCTTTCTCCCTGTGACAATCCCTAATATGTCTGCTTTTACCTATAAGAATCTTTCAGACTCTGACATCATTCCCTGGGAAGCCGCCCAACATGATTGCCTGTGAATATACTCTTTTCAATTCCTTTGACAGCACCCTTTATGAGATGCTCTCTCTCTTCAAGTCCCTTGATAACATAACTTATAAAACTCTCCCTCAAAAAGTCTAAATATCAGGAAGCTCCCCAGGGTGGTGAATTAGGTTGGTCCTTGAACCACTTGCCAGTACTCACTTTTGTCTCTCTCCCCAGCCTATTCCCAGCACTTGGACAATGAGATCAGCCACAGTAGTTACTTGGGCACTGATTATCCACCAGCCATGACACCCACCTCCCCCCGTCGATACTCCCCGGTGGCCAAAGAGTTGCTGGGAGAGGAGGACATTCCCAGGTGGGGAAAACCATATACCTGGAACCCTGAATGAAATTGAAGTTGGGAGGTGGGGAGAAAAGAGGAAGGGGCCAAAAACTTAAGTCACTAGGGGAGCCAGGGAATTGGGAGAGGCACATCATAGGAGATGACCAGATTATGTGGTAGTGATCCCTGTACTCTCCATTCCCACAGGGAGCCACGGCGGATTGTGATCCATCGGGGCTCTACAGGCTTAGGGTTCAACATTGTGGGGGGTGAAGATGGCGAAGGCATCTTCATCTCTTTCATTCTTGCCGGTGGTCCAGCCGACCTCAGTGGAGAGCTACGCAAGGGGGACCAAATTCTTTCGGTGAGAGTATCAACTCCCCCATCCCATGAAACTCTTAGCCCCCAGCCCTGGTTGTTAAGAAGGAAGCACTTTGGGAATTCATGAATCTGGTAACATAATTATCCTTACAAAGTCTGTAACAGATATTCATAAGACTCTAAATAGAGAATGAAACCATCTCAATTTGTGTCAGGGCTCCCTGGTAATAAAGTGTAGAAGTCCAGCCTTAAATCTCAAACTACAGGCTGAGGTCCATAGGAAGCTTTTCAGCAATATGACTTGGTGACTTATCATACCCTCTCTGTCTTCAGGTCAATGGTGTGGATCTTCGAAATGCTACCCACGAACAAGCTGCTATTGCATTGAAGAATGCTGGCCAGACTGTCACTATTATCGCTCAGTATAAACCAGAAGGTAATAGTGCAGGAGTGAGACAATGCTAAGGAAGTGATTCAGGTCATAGTGCCAATGAAAGGAACAGAAACAAAGACCTGGGATGGATTGGGAGTTGTATATGTGAGTCACTCTCTTTTGATGGGGCCATAGGGTCATCAGCTATGATAGAGAGGATTTTCCTTCTTTTTCTCAGAGTACAGTCGATTTGAGGCCAAAATCCATGATTTGCGAGAACAGCTAATGAACAGCAGCTTGGGTTCTGGGACTGCCTCTCTGAGGAGTAACCCCAAAAGAGGCTTTTATATAAGGTTAGAGTTCAGTCCTTTTCCTTCATTTACATTCCCCTCTCTCCACCCCTTTTCATCCACCATAACTTCACATCATTGTTTCCCATCCTTCTATTTTCCCAGTTCCTCATCCCTCCATCTCCATGCAACAATAAATGCTTCATTGGCTTTTATTTTCCTTAAAGGTATTTAAAGGTGGTATTCCAAGGAAGGAAACCACCTGAACAGAGGCACAGAATGACTTGCTAGCTTATCCCAGTCAGAGGAACATCAGACCTGAGATGGTCTGGCTTCTCCTTCCACAATACAAGGCTGCTTCTGCCTTCCTCAAAATTTTTTCAATGTTTTATAGTTTTCAAAGCACTTTAAAATGTATCATTTCATTGAGTTCTCATAATTGTGTGAGCGAGGTATTAAGAGATGTTATTATCCCATTTTATGGATTAAAAAAAAACCCAAAATGATGTGGCTTGCCTAAGATCATGCAGTTATGGTCCTTCCTTCATTCAAGCCTCCTGTTCTTTCACATTGCTCTTCCATATACCTTCTGGTCCCAATAACCTGAGTTCTGATACCAGCTCATAGCCTAGGTTCTATTTTCTCTTTATAGTTATTTATTCTTCCTTTTCTTCTTCTTTAATTTATTCTATAACTTCACTTTGAAATTTAAATCTCTTGTGGAATTTCCCCCTGACCGTTCTCCACACAGTGATGCTCCCCACATCTCTGTCATTTCCTAAGGAAACCTCCTGAGTCTTCCTTGTCTTGGCACTTTCCCATGTTGCTCTTGTTCTCCCACCTCAACATTCTTTCTAGTCCATATTAACATTACTTCCAGGAACCACTCCCAGCTTTCTTTCCTTATGTATATCCAAACATTTTGCAGATTGAGTAGAAAATAGGTGGTATCGTGGATAAGATGCCAGATTTTGATTCAGAAAGAGCTGAGTTCAAATTCTGCCTTAGCTGTTTATTCATTGGTAAATCCACTTCTCAGGTTCAGTTTCCTCATCTGTAAGATGGGAATAATAATAAAGGGCTTCATAGAGATACTCTGAGAATCAAGTGAGATATGTGTAAAGAGCTTTGTAAACCTTAAAACAGTAGTATAAATGTTAGTTATCATTATTGTTGTTGGCTTCATTCCCCTAATCTGTTGATTTATCTGTGTCATGCCAGACTTTATACTTATTTGTGGGGTTGGTAGGTAACCATGACTGTAGAAGGCTGAAACTCTTGGGTTGATGCACTGAGGTCAGCCAACAGAGCACTTAAGGCTAATTACCAATTGGACAATACTCTATAAGCATATACTTGGAAAATGGCCCTTCCCATTATCTTGTGCTGGCTCAATAATTGGTATATACAGAGATTGTGGGAAGGATTAGGGGGTCGAATAAGACTAGCCAGGGTCACTTCTGGGTAGGAGACGAAGAGGAGAGGTTGTGGAGATCCTGCATCCATCCAATTTACTCCTACCCCTAAAGACCGAGAATAAAGACCAAGGATTTTTGCTTATCCTGACTCCGGCTGATTTTAAGGTATCCAGGGTGTTAATGTGATCATCACACATGACTTCTTTTCTAACCTTTTTCAAACCCAAACAGGGCCCTGTTTGATTATGACAAAACCAAGGACTGTGGCTTCCTGAGCCAGGCCCTTAGTTTCCATTTTGGGGATGTGCTGCATGTGATTGATGCTGGTGATGAAGAATGGTGGCAGGCACGACGTGTCCAGCCAGATGGGGAAACTGATGACATTGGCTTCATTCCTAGTAAACGGAGGTGAGTAGAGGTACTCAGTTGACCTAAGCAGATGTAAGAATGTATATGATCAGCCTGTATGATAACTCTTTAACTGAAGAGAGTCTAGAATGTGTGCCTCATTAGGGAAGGAGGTCATAATCTTTGAATTCTTGAAAGTTGAATTTCTCCAAGTTCCATTGTGGAACCATATCATCCATGAGTCTTAGAGGCATTTACAAGAGCCTAGGCCTCAGAGATTGCTGGGTATTGTAGTTCCTAGAGGCCTGAATAGCGAGTCAAAAAGAGAGGGGCGAGAAAAGCCCACTTTCAATTTATTCAGAGTTTCCCTAGGATTTTTGGAAATTAGGAGATTAGAGAAAAGGAGACAGTTCCTTACTTATGGAGGTCAGAGGCCTGGAAAATTATTTAAAGGGAGGGATTAAAGTACTTATTAAAGTACTTATATGATCCCTTAACTCCCATTATGCCCCACAGGGTCGAGCGGCGGGAATGGTCAAGGTTAAAGGCCAAGGTGAGCTTGGAGAAAGATTGGGGGATGCTGAGAATGTGAGAAGTGGAAAGTTTAAGGCAATAAAAGCTTTGGGGAGTAGAAGAGTTAAGTGACCTTTCTCCCATATTTTTCTTAGGACTGGGGTTCTAGCTCAGGATCTCAAGGTGGGTATGTCTTAAAAAATGGGTTTAAATGGGATCAGGGGTCTTATGGGAGTGGGAATGGTGAAGAGTCAGGAAGGTTATATTATATACCTTTTTCTCTTTTTTAGGTCGAGAAGACACAGTGCTAAGCTATGAAACGGTGACACAGATGGAAGGTGAAAATCCATCCCTATCCATATTCTGTCCCATACAATTTCCTTTGATGTTTTTCCTCTGACCTCTCTTCAGCTGCCCATCCCAACAATTTTTCTTTTCATCTATTGTCCTGATTCTGTCCCCTTCCCCTGCCCTAAGATCTCTTTTAACTTTTGACTCCACTGTCTCCTTTCTTAGTACACTATGCTCGTCCCATTATCATTCTTGGCCCAACCAAGGACAGGGCCAATGATGACCTCCTCTCCGAGTTCCCTGACAAATTTGGATCCTGTGTTCCCCGTGAGTGATTGGATTGGGATTGTTGGAAGAAGGGAGGCAGTATGGTATAGTCCCAAAGATTTTCCCTCCAAATGAGCCAGTATGCCACATAATCCCATAATCTTTTGTCCAAAGAACAGGTTGACCCAAAGGGTGTTAAGAATTATATAGTCCATAATCACTTGGTAACTAGAGATCAGAAAGATGAAGGATAGGAGACCACATCCCCTCAAATCCTTGATTAGTAGCAAAATTCTCAAGGCAGTGAGTTAGTTGCCCCAAGAAATGCTGGGAATTATAGTTATCTCCCAAGCCTCCTATCTTCCTACCCTACTTCAGAAGAGCGGGGTACATAGCCAGACATGGGAGATTTGGATTATTTAGTTCCTTGAAGGCAGGTCCTTCAGTGGGAGGGATGGTGACTAGATTTCAGGTCGGGGTGGGGGCCTTCCTGGCAGATACAACACGGCCAAAGCGAGAGTATGAGGTGGATGGTCGGGATTACCACTTTGTGTCATCGAGAGAGAAAATGGAGAAGGACATCCAAGCTCACAAGTTCATTGAGGCCGGTCAATACAACAGCCACCTCTATGGGACCAGCGTACAATCTGTACGTGAGGTGGCTGAACAGGTACTGCCCTGGGGCCCGGGCTCCAGAAGTGTCCCTTTCCCCCCCACCCTTCTCCTAACCCATTGCCTTCCTCTAGCTCTCTCGCTCTAACTTTTCTCTTTCTGTCTCTTTCCCCTGCTGGGTCTTGACTCCATATCCTGCTCCTCTCTCTGTCTGATCCAATCTTCCTTCCCACAACCTGCTGTGCTCCCTCATCTCCTACTGTCCCCCATTTTTTGGTATGGTTTTGCCTGCTTTTCTTTCTATGTTTTCCCCTTACCTCTCCTCCTTTCTTTGTGCCCCATTTCCTTTCTTTATCTGGTTGGTCTCTGCTTTGTTTCCTCCCATTCCTGGCTTTGCAACCTAACTCTCTTACATCTGCCCTCATTCTTTCTGACTGGCTGAACTTTCTCTCTTATCAATCTTTTTCTTCTGCACTATTGGAGTCTCTGTCTCTTTTTTCCCCCTGTATGTTTGTATAACCCATAATCATCCTTTCACTCTCTCTCTCTACCTTTGCTTTCTCTCTTGTTTTGGCATTGCATGGATACCTGTCGATGGTTCCCCCCGCCCCCATCTGCCCTCCTGTTCCCATTCCTCTTCCTCCCCTTCTCTGCTCCTCCTCTCCCCATCTGCCTCCCTATTTTGCCGTCTGTCTCTCCTTATTTCTCCATCTGTCTGTCCTTTGTCTATTTTCCCTCTTCTTTATCTCCTTTCCCTTCACTTTGCCTTCTCTATTATGTCTCCTTTCTCCAATTTCTGCTCTCTCATCTTCCTCCTTCCCTCTTTCTCCCTGGCATTGCCTATCTGTCCTTCCTTCCTCTTTCTCTTTGCCATTCTCTCTCCATTCTTCTCCCTCTGTTCCCTCTATCTTTGTTTCCTTTTTCTCTTCTTTGCTTCACCTATTTGTCCTCCTTCCTTTTCCTCTTCTTTCTTCATTCTCTGTAATTCCATATATCATCTTTCCTCTATTTTTCTGTATACTCTTTCTCTTCTTTCCTTTGTCTTTATTCACTTGTTTTTCTCCTCTTTCCATATTTTCTTCCCCTCTGTGCTTGGGTACTTCTGTCTTCTCTTGCCCTATTTTCTGTCTCCACCTGTGCACCCTCCTGTCCTCTCCCCTTCCCCTGCTGCCCCCCAGGGAAAGCACTGTATCCTTGACGTCTCGGCCAATGCCGTGCGGCGGCTGCAGGCGGCCCACCTGCACCCTATTGCCATCTTCATCAGACCTCGATCCCTGGAGAACATCCTGTGAGTACTGTCCAAGCTTCCAAGGGACAAGAGGGGAGGGATGTGTGAATCAGGGCCTTCCCATGTGCCTCAAAACATCTCCTTGTATTGTTTGTATCTCAGTCTACAATATCCCCCCCCCCTCCCCACCATAAATACAAAGGACACCAAGTGGTGGTCTCTAGATGATTCAAGTCAATGTCAAGTTTCCAAGGAGCTTTTCCTTAGGATCTTTAGGATCTGTGTTGTTATTTGGGCATAGCGCTGTGGATCCTTCCCCCATCTCACTTATTTTCATGAAATTTCCCCCTCCACTTTTTTAGCCCTCCTTTACCTCAGTTCTAGTAGCCTGAAGGGTTCCTTGTTATTATTCCCTGTACTCTTCAGCTTCTGTTAGCCTGTTGAGGGAGTCAAGAGAAGCAGCTGGCAGACTAGATAAGAGGGGACCTTGGAGTCATGGAGACCTGAGGACATGCTGTGCAATCCAGAACAAGCCACTTGACCTTCTCTTGCCCCAGACAGTTCTTTAAGACTACAAGTTAAATTGCTGATATGCTCCAGTCAAGAGAATTGCCATACTGGGAGTTCCCCATAATGATGAAATCACAGGTCCAGCATATTTTTTTTTAACTGAATGACTCAAGATGATAACTTCTGACAACAACTTCAGGTTAGGGGAGCCTGGACTCAAGTGCATTATAATTCCCACAGTGGGGACTGACACCACAGAGATGAGATTCTATAAGGATTTTTGTTTGTTTGGCGTTTTTTATGGAGGGTATTCCATAGACATCTAAGAAACCCTGGCTCCAGGAGCTGCTGAAATTATAGCTTTTGTTCATGACTGTCTCTCTTTCCCTCAAACAAATTCCAAAAGTACCTTAGCTTCTTACTTATTGATTTATGCTCTCGGCATCAAGAGGATGTGGAATAAGATAGGACTGGGCACCATATTGTCTCCTTTGTCTCACCCATCTTCTCTCTCTAGAGAAATTAACAAACGGATAACAGAGGATCAGGCCCGCAAAGCCTTTGACAGAGCCACGAAACTGGAGCAGGAATTCACAGAGTGTTTCTCAGGTATGTGGGAGAATGGAAAGGAGGAGATTGGGAATTTCTTGGGAAGAGGTGGAAACACTGAGAAACCAATAACAATCTTTACTTTTCCTTTCTTTTCACTCTTACAGCCATTGTGGAGGGTGAAACCTTTGAGGAGATCTACCACAAAGTAAAACGTATCATTGAGGAGCTATCAGGGCCATATATTTGGGTCCCAGCCCGAGAGAGACTCTGATCCCCTGTCTACCACTGAAGCCTGGACTCATCTGCCCTCTAAGGCCCCTCAATCTGGACTCACCTGTTCAAGCCCTTCTCCTCTTATTTATTTCCTTTATGACCCAACCCAGATGGGGGGGACTTCTCTGCATGTGCCCCGTCCCCCTGAGCTGGATGCCTGGGTCCCAGGAGCACAGAGAAGCTAGGGGAGCTGGACACTTGGATTCCTGATCCAGGAACATCTCTCCTAAAAATCCCTCTCCCTTCACCACATCCCATAGCCTTCAAGACCTGGGACACCTCAGCCATCCCTTCCTGCTGCTTCTTCCCCTTCACATTCCAGAATGCAAGGGGACTAGCACTTTCTGGAGCAACCCAGGCTTGGGGCCTGAGGGGCCACTAGGCTCAACCTTCTCAGCTGAGGGAGAGGCTTGAGTTCACCTACATCCCAACTTCCCATATTCCCTTGATTTCTCTCGTTTCTTTTTTTTCTGTTCTCCATTTTTTTCTTCTCAAAGGTGGTTTATTTTTTTGGGAGGGGTGTTGGGGGCAGTCACACAGACCCCCCTCACCTTCCCCATGAATTTCCCCCTTTTTCTTGCTGGTTTGCATGAGTGGAAGGTCTAACTGTGGCTTTTTTCTGGGATTTTTTGGGGAAGGGGGAGGGACAGGGTCTGGGGAGGAGGGAATATGGGAGGGGGTGGGGAGAGGGGAAAGGGGGGGTGGGCCTTGGGGAGTTGGGGGAGATTAGATATGCTGCCGCCTTCTGCAATTTATTTTTTTTTTGAGAGAGCGAAAGGAAGAGACAGATACTTGAAAATGCTTGTGGCCTGATTATTTGGGAGTAGAGGGGGGAAAGGGAGGTAAATAGGGTGGGTTTGGAAATATCCAGATTTAATTGACTGTTTTACCACTGGAATGGTGTTTGGAAATTGATAGAAATAGGAAAAGAACCTAATGAGGGATGGGTATAAGAAAGATGGGTTGATGTTAAAATGACCAGAAATCGGCAAAAAACTTTTGGAAATGATTATTATTAACCTAATAAGAGGTTAGAGTCTGCAATCAGAAGAGTATGAGCTTCTGGAGGGCAAGAGCCAGTCTGTCTGGCTTTTTCTCCAAACCACTCAAGCCCCAAGCATGTCATGAGGTTGATGATATCTCTGTAAGGTGTCTCCAACAATGCATCTGGGTATCACTAAAATTACTAAAATCAGGGCAGATCATTTGATGTGTCAAATACCATATGAAGGAGCTATCCCTTGCACAATAGCTCATTGAAGGCCAGCTAAAAGATCTATTACCTCATTCCTGTCTCTTGTCCCTCCTGTCCTCAAATCCTACAGGAGCCAAGACCTTTCTCCTCACTTGGGATACTAACGGCAGTTAATTCTGCAGAAGGTGGAACTCAACATTCCCTCAAAAACTCCCTTCTTTTGCTGAGGGTTCTTATGGTGAAAAACCTGGTTTCTCAAACTGTGATGTCACCATTCTAATATTTACATGGAGGCATATATGCAAATCTCTTCCAGGAAGCTCACTTCCATTGGAGTCCTCCATTTAATCTGAGACCGACTTTAATCTCTACCTTCAATAATATTTTTCTGTGTCATAGTGAGAAGAACATAAAATGCAACTTTTAAGCCCTTTTTAGTTTGTTCTTCAGTATAATCTAGACCCTATTTCATCTGGTACCTTATCCAGGCTACAAATAGGGCTTACCCTCAATTTTAAAAAAATCTCTGGTAAAGAGAGAGATGCTTTCTAATGACTTCTTCCATTGATTGGGATTGCTGGTTCATCTAAGGTTCACATTAAGCCTTCTGGAGTGTGGAAAAAATAGGTGAGGCATGGGAAAGTTTATCTTCTTGAGTTCTCAAGTTGAAGACTTGAAGACAACTCTGAGGCAGGCAGCTCTTATGAACTACATTTAGAGAAACCAGTTCTGGGAAATTCAAAATCAGGTAGTGAAAAGGAAAAATGGCCTTTCCCCTCCCCAAGACTCATGGAATGCTTTCATCTTGGGCCAACCACCTCTCGATATGACCCATGTCCAATAACACTAATAATCTGGAAAGAATTGTAATCCTGGACTTAAGGTACAAAACTTTGTCCTCACTTCTAGAGGGAAGGATAGGGAGTCCCCCCTTAATAGGTGTTTGGAAATAGATTGAGCTATGTTCCACCCCTTTTACCCCTGATACAGTTCAACTCCTGTTTCTGTTTATCATCCAAAGTCCATGGGTCCAGGGATACTGAGGGAGGGGATAGTGGAACACTAGACATTCTTTAGGACTCTGCCCCTAAGGGATACCCTCCCCCCACCTCCACTTTCTTCACATAGATCTGTTTCTAGTCATCAGTTCACTCCCTGTTATTGGGGGCTTGCCCCCAAGGGTGCCCAAGACCCCAAATCCTGGTAGGTTGTGATACTGGGGATGTGTGGGAAAATTATCCTGGGGTTCAAGGAGAGGTGGGTGGAGCATAATCAGGCATTGATAATGGATTTGGGGAGTAGAGAAGGCTGAATCCTTGCTCTGCTCCTCACCCCAGTGGAATCCAAATTGGGGCACAAACATGGCAAAGGATTATCAAGACCTTCAGCACCTGGAGAGCGAAGACAATGGCCATCAGTTCAGTAAAGGTAACAACAGAGTTGGGTGAGGAAGGAGGGAAACAAGGAGACCTAAAAATAGGGTCACCCCAAAATATCTCTTGCTCACTTCTATTCATCTATCTTTGTCTTTATGTGTCTGCCTCATTCTGTGCCTCTGTCCTTGGGTCTCTCACTTTCAATTAAGTTTTTTAAAAGCTGCTTTTATTTATCTTTATTAAGATCTTATATACTCCTGTGTAAAGAAAGTCTTTAGTCTTTCTTAGGAGAAATCCACATCCAGGCCAAAGCTTCATACCCCTTTTTTTTTTTTTTTTTTTTGCAAAGTTCCATCACAGGTAGAGGATGTGGCTAAGTTACTTCTTAGGAAAGAACCAGATTTCCTGTCCCTTTCTCATGCCTTTTACTAGATCTTTCATCTCCCCTGTGTGAAGGACTTGGTAGAGGGGCAAGAGTTATGAATCAGGGAAACTACTCTTGTTTCAGCCCTGTTTTCAACTAGACCAGTTCAGTTAACTCTCTCTAGCTCTCAAATTTCCTCCCCTTTTAAATTAAATGATTGTTCTAGAGGTCCCTTCAAGTTTTGAAGCTGTGATAGAGTTTTAATTCTCAGTAATTCAGGTTGATGAGACAAGGAGGCAGCATAGGTGGAAAGCAAACCAGATTTGGATTCAGAGAATTGGGTTTCAATCTGAGTTTTGCCTCTTATGTTTGATCTTAGACAAATCAATCTCCTGGGTTTTAGTTTCGTCAACTATAAAATGAGGGGCTTGGTCAAGGTAATCTCTAAGTCTCTTCTAGTCCTGGCATTCCTGACAACACTTGCAAACAAGAAAAACAATTCAAAACCTATCACTTAGAACTTAGAACCAGTATGACCTGGCAAGTCATTTCATCTCTCTAGACCTTAATTTCCTTCTTTGTCACATCAAGAGTGTTACTCTGAAGTCTCTTCTAGTTCTAGAAACTTTGTCAAAGTCTGTCTCCCGGTTTCCCAAGATATTTTTAATTATTTTATAGTATTAGAGCCTTCCCTTAATTTTTTTTTTTTTTTTTTTTGCTTAAAGGAAACCATATATTTAAGGAATTTTTCTAATTGTGAGCCGAGTTACACTCTTGGGGAGGAAAAGCAGCCATGACACAGCAGCCTGAGTGTAGAGAAGTGATTGGGACAATTGGATCATGACGAAGACCAGGTGTCCAGTTATTTGAGTTCTGATCTGAATTAGAGGCCAGAGAAATCCATTAGTCTAGTTTTAGAATGAGAAAAATCAGACTATATGCTAGTAGCATAACCAGGGGAAAACATTACAAAACCTAAGCCTAGGGGCAGCTGGTTGGTGCAAGTGGTTAGAACACCAGCTCTGGAGTAAGGAAGACCTAACTTCAAATCCAGCCTTGTACAATTACTATGTGACCCTGGGCAAGTCACTTGAATTGCCTCCCCCAAAAAAAAGAGCTTAAGAAACTTAAACCAAACATCTCTGAACCATGTTGGCCTCCAGAGATCAGCATTGCAGGGATCCCAGAGGTCACACATTCCAACCTGGAGCTATTGCAACAGTTGTTGTTCCTGTGGCAAGTGGCATGGAAGTCTCATTTCAATTGGAGGACAACAATGGAGATATTTGAAGCACAGAAAAATAGCTGCTAGGGAGATCTCTGTAATGGGCAACAGGTGAGTAGGGTGAGGCAGAACCAGGAAAGGACCCATCAGCACTTTGCCCAGAAATATGATCTGGTGACTTCCTATTTTAATAGTTCTTGTCAATTCAGATACATCTGTATTTCTGAAGATCCAGGTGTATTACCAATAGACCACATCTGGGACAAAGCTCCTTTTGCCCAATACCCTAACAAAAATATCTAATTTCATACAAACGACCATCTAGATTATTTGAAAACCTCTAGTGAGACATACTTGTCTCTTTCCTGAAGTAACCCATCTCACTTTTCTATAGCTTTTACTAGTTTAAGAACAAGGGAGAACAGCTATTTATCACAGTGGATAGAAAGCATAGGACCTGCTGTCAGAACAACCTAAGTTTCAATCTAGCTTCAGACATTTCTTAGCTGTGCCACTGGGGGCAAGTCACACTCTGTGCCTCACTTTCCTTATGTATAAGTAGGGATGATAGCACCTATCTCTCAGGATGATTCTGAGGATAAAAGGAGATAAATGAGTAAAATACTTTGCAGAGCTTAAACTATTTGAACACAGCTTGAATGTTTTCCCCAAATTTCTTCTATAGGCTAAATATATTCATTTATGCCATGAATTTGAGGTCCTTTACCACTATGAAGTATCTTTATCATTACCTTTTTTTGGATGTTCCTCAGATTATCAATATTCTTAAAATGTGGCACCCAGTACTCTAGATATGATCTGACAAGACAGGCACTATTCTATCTTCAAGCAACCTAAGATCACATTTCCAAATTGAGTTGTTGTCTAGCCATGTCTTAACTTTGTATTTGTGAAGTTTATTTTCTGAAACCAAATATAAAACCTATGGAGGCTCATCTTATACAGCATGGGAGATGGGCTTATGGAAGTATGTTTTACAAGATGGTTCTGCACAGGCCTACCTTGATCATCTCTGTAAAACTTATTTCTATTAAATTTCATCTTAGTAGATTTTGTTCTAAATTCTAACCTGTTGAATTTTTTAATGCTAATTCTCTCATCTAATATGTTAATTATCCTTTAACATAGGCATTTGAAGGTACACTAGAGAGGGCATATTTAGTTCAACCTACCAATTTATAGAGGAGGAAATTGAGTCCCAGAGAGCACAAATAATAAATGGCAAAACTTTTTCATCACATGAAAGCATACCATCATATATTTATCCAACTCATTAGTAATCAATGGCAAATAACGCTAGGCAAACACATTTCTGGGGCATGCCCATATTGTTTTTGCCTGACTTTCAAGTTGACAAATAATTTCTAATTTCTCTTTGGGTCCAGCCATTCAATCAATTATGAATCAATTAAACTGTAGGTTAGTTTATATCTCACATCTTGATCATAAGAATAGAATGAGAAATTTTGTAAAATGTTCCATTGAAATCTATATATCGACAAAGTTCCCCTGATTGCCCAGTCTAGTGATACTGTCAACAAAGGGAATATAAGTCTTGTTCTTGAAGTCACACAGATTCTGTGATCATTGCTTTCTTTTCACTAAATTCATCCTTCATTAAGATATCCTAGACTTTTGCCAGGAATTGATGTAAGCTCATTAACCAAGAGTTTTTACATGTTTGTTTCTACTTTTGGAAATGAGGACATACTCATCCTCCAGTCCCATGGTGCCTCTTCTGGTCTTATTCTGTTGTAAAGATCATTGACAATGACTCAGTTATCACAACTTCTAGTTTTTATAAGTCTGTAGGATGTAGTTTTTGTGACAGGCAACCTGAATCCAATCAAGAGCAATCAGGTGCTTTCTTACTAATTTTCCATTTATGGCGGTTTGGAGCTCTTTGATAGGTAGCCATTTTCATTCTTTCCTTTCCAGGCCAAAGATAATTCCTCCAGGAAGAGAAAAAAGTAGCAAAGTAAAAGAACTTCACCTTTGCTCTTTTGTCCCTTTGCTCCACACACCTGGAACAGGAGTTTATTTTTGATTCTTAGAAAGGTAGAATAGTGCAAGTGGACTCAGTGTGATTCAAATCCTGCTTCAGACACTAACTATAAAAGAGATTCTTTGCCTCACTTGCTACCTAGCCTTAATCATTGAATGAGTGCAGCCTCAGTCAAGCTGAGATCTGTTGAAGACCTTAGCTTAAAAAGGCCAGGGTCTCCCTTTTCATCCAATCGTCTTGATCTATATCTTGCCACAGGACCAAATGACACTGTAGGGGAAAGTGAGATGGGTGACCTTGCATAGCCCTTCCTCACTTAAATCCAATTCATTTGCATGTCACAGCATCGCCTCCCTGATGTCAGTTTTTAATATTCACCTTGAGAACAAAGAACAACAGTACTAACTACCATAAGCTCCAGTTCTGTTCTTTCCTTATTCCTTTTCTATTCCATATTCTAATTTCTATTCCTATTCTATTCTTTTTTCCTAAAATAGTTTTTAAAAAAGCATTCCCCTTTACTGTTTTCTATTACTTTTTTTTTTTTTTTTTTTTGGCCAACCATAGATCATTCTGAGCTTTGATGGTCCTGACTACTTACACAGGACATTACTGCCTTTTCTATTTTCTATATGAGCTTTTTGTTGATTCCCTTGTGTATTCCTATTGGTCTAAAGAGACCTTTTTCTTTCATCAGAGTAATTTTTTGTATCTTCAGACTTTCATGTTTGAGAGCTTCTATAGCTAACTTCCCCTATAGAATTTTAAGTTATGGAATCATACCTTTACACAATTCAATTTCTACATTTTACTTCTATGAACTTTAAAATTTGCTCTTTCCAAATCTTAAATCTCACAGACTGTATTTGACTTGATTTTTCTTTGCTTTTGCAAACTTTGAGTTGGAGAAGACACTTCCTCCAAAGATTTTCTTTCTATTTCAGCAAATAATTTAAGACATTATTGGAAAGATGAAGTTTAACCATCAAGGGCAGAGCCCGTCACTGCCATCTGGCTAAAGGATTTGCTTCAGGCATTTCAACTTACTCAGAGAAGATGGGTCAAGGTTGAAAGGCAGAGAGGGAGAGAGACAACAGAATGAGAGAAAAAGAAAGGGAGAGAAAAGGACAGAGAGGGAGAGGGAGAAGAATCTTCTAAGAACCATGACTACTGATAATTAAATTTGAGAAGGGTTCTGTAGGTGACTGCTAGAATTTGGGAAGCTGGAAAGGCTGAAAATTAAGAAAGGAAATCTTTGGAAATAAAAATCTTTCTGAAAAAGAGAGCCAGGACAAACTTATGAAAGTCTATGAAGAAGATAAAATATCTTTTGTTTTATGTTTTTTATATATTTTGTAGGGCTGAAGCTGTGGAACTTAAAATGGCTAAATCATTCAGGCAGAAACGGTATTTGTTGAAAGCAAAGGAGCCAATTCTCAAAGTTTGTTTAAAGAAGAAAAAGTAAGAGAAAAAGTTCATAGCAAGAGAAAATTTCATTGTATATCAGAAGCCAGGAGAAAGACTCAGATGGAAGGAGTGAGCAAGCACTCAAAAGGAATTGCCTGGCATGAATCTATAGCTAAGAGTTGAGTCTATATTACAGAACAGTCTGAAATACCTACTAGCTAGATCAAATTGGCCTCTGCAAAAAATGTAGAACTACTCTAATCTCCATCTCAGACAGGTAGGGTATATAATCTGAAAGAAATGAGGTGAGCTTGGTAAGAGGAAACTAAGAGCAAAATTAAATTTAAAAAAAATTTGGATTTTAATGGTATTTTATTTTTCCAAATACAAGCAAAGAGTTTTTAATATTCACCTTCACAAAACTTTTTATTATAAATTTTTCTCCCTCTCTCCTCTCCTCCTTGTCCAAGATAGTAAGAAATGTGATATAGGTTAAACACATGCAATTCTTCTATACATAATTCGAAATTCATCATAATGAGCAAAATACACACACACACACACACACACACACACACACACACACATATATCAAAAAGGAAAAAAAAACCTGAAAAAACCCAGACAACAAAAAGATGAGAATACCATGCTTTGATCCACATTCTGTCTACTTTGTTCTCTCTCTGGATGTGAATCTATTTTTCCATCACAATTCTATTGGAATTGCCAACAAGACCTAATTCGAAGATATTTGCATAAAGGGTCCAATGGAGAGAGGAGGCCTTTATAAATGTTAGCATTTCATCCTTAGATATTTTTATATCTGTAGTGTTTACAATTAAAACCCTTTAAAAGATCTTTTCCTATCCCCTGTATTTTTTTTTTTTTTATGAAAACAGGGCAAGAGAAAAGGGATAGACTTAACTTATTTTTTTTTTTTTTTTTTTTTTTTGCTGAGGCAATTGAGGTTGAATGACTTGCTCAGGGTCACACAAGTAGGAAGTGTTAAGTGTCTGAGATCAGATTTGAACTCAGATCCTCCTGACTTAAGGCTGGTGCTCTATCCACTGCATCACCTAGCTGCCCCCTTACTTTCTCTTTCATAGACTAAACTGGGTAGTGAGTGTACCTCAGAGAAGAAAGCTGATGTCAGTGTTATACTAGTAGAGTGGGATAATGAAAAGAAGGATGTTTTAAGAGACAAAGCCCTATTCCTTCTGGGCTGACTTTTAGGTCATGGATCATACCAATTCCCACTTTAAATCAGTCCAATTTAGCAGGTTCATAACCTTATGAAGTTGAAGGAGAGTTAGAAAGAGATGATTCTGACTTTACCCATAGGATTATCTAACATCTCTGGTTCATTTTCTTGACTTCCATTTTGTTTCTTTTCACTTTGGTTTCTAATCTAGGTTCTTCCACACTACTGCTTTTCTCTCCCATAGAACCTTCCATTCCCCCACCCAGTGTTCCTTGAATTCCTCACTAACCTATTCTTTCCCATTATAGGGTCTTCTTTACCTCAGACTATCTTCCAGCGTCTCTGCCCTCCTAACCGCCTTCTCCTGATCTCCTTGGGAATCAGCTTCCTTTTGGTAGTGATCATCTCTGTGTTGGGATCTAAAAGTGAGTGACAGGAAAAGGGTATGGAAATTGTGGAAATATGTGGGAGTAAGTAGAGAGACAGGATCCAGGATCCAGAGGGAAGGTTGGAATAATTCAGAACAAGAGTATAGCAGTTAAAGTAGGAGATATGGTTGAGACACATGGGATGGCACAGAAAAGAAGATGGTACAGGAATGTCCGGGAAGAATCTATAGTAGAGAAGAAGAGAGGGATACCTGGCATCTGCTTCATTTCTTAATTCCTCAACATCACCTCCTTAATAGATACTCAGCTTCAGGGAGATCTACAGATACTAAAAGAAACTTTCACCAATTTCTCAGAGAAGATGATGTCAGAGATCCAAGCATTAAATAGCCAAGGTAAGGATGGGTTGTTGTTTACAGTACCCAGGGCAAGGTTTGGATCCTGTGTCCAAGGAGAGGACCCTGAACTTGTATCTCCAACAGGAAGCAGTATGAGCGAAAAGGTGAAATCTCTGGAGGCTAAGCTACAGAAGCATCAAAAGGACAGGGATGAAGGTTAGAGAAAGGTGATGGGCTGGGTAGGACAGCAGAAAAGGGGGAGGAAGAGAGCTTCTCAGCTCCAATATTGGGGTCTTTATTGGGATTGGGAATCATTAATTTCTAGTTGTCTCAAAGACAGAAAATAGAAGCACATTTCACTCACTTTCTATCTGCTTCTCTTGCACATCCTAGATTTCTCTAATTTCCTCCTCCATGAGCAACGCATTTCAGCAGATCTTCGAACTCTAAGTTGTCAAATGACAATACTCCAAAGCAATGGTAAGAAGAGGGAGTATTGTAAAGTCCTTTGACTCTGCATCTACTCTAGACAGTTCTCCCCTTCCCCATGTTCCTTGCCTTGGCTGGGCCTCCTGCCTCTGTCCTTTGCTTTTTTCTTTGCTCAGGTACCAGCTACAAGATCTGTTGCCCTCTTAACTGGTTGGAGTTTGAGGAGAGCTGCTACTGGTTTTCTCGTACTGGGAAATCCTGGACTGAAGCTGAGAAATACTGTCAGATGGAGAATTCACACCTAGTTGTCATAAACTCTTGGAGTGAACAGGTAAGGGCTGGGGTCTCTCACATCCCTAAATCCAATTCAGTTATTCCATTCTCTAGACATTTGTTG
Organism: Antechinus flavipes; assembly: GCF_016432865.1. Classification (NCBI taxonomy): domain Eukaryota; kingdom Metazoa; phylum Chordata; class Mammalia; order Dasyuromorphia; family Dasyuridae; genus Antechinus; species Antechinus flavipes. Next base: position 185,849,553 of record NC_067401.1, read on the forward strand.
AGTATCTACTATGTGTTAGGTATAGTGTTGGGTAATGGGAATACAAAGAATGAAACAACCCTTGCTCTCAAAGGGCTTATATTCCATTAGAATGGCGTTGTGGATATAACACAGAGAAATAAGTACTAGTGTCATTTAGGTAAAGATATGAAGGCACCTGGGAGGAGATGTACCTGGGCAATTATTTATTGCCTTAACCTAACCCCATGTCCATAATTTCCAACCCAGAACTTTGTTAGTCATTACACCTCACCTGCATTTGCCTGGATAGGCCTTACTGATGCAGAAGGCACCTGGAAATGGGTAGATGGGACAAGCTATGAGTCTAATATCAGGTGAGTATCTTCTCACTCCTCCTCTGAAATGAAAGGATTGTATTAGACACCTCTGATGTCCCTTTTAGTTCTATGTGTCTAAGTCCTTCTATAGAATCGTTCCACCCAACCCTATAGATTATTTTATCAAAATTGAATGTCTAACTCTTAGTCTCTATCTCCCTCAGGAACCAATTCCCTCTGCTCTCTATTGCTTAGCAACTCTCTTCTCAAATAGTCTTCCTATCTTATATAACAAGGGGGACTTCTACCCTTATTTCCTTCAGAGTTGGGTTGGTTCGGTTGGGAACTGATTGATGGGCCTTGAAATCCTGGATGGCCCGGGGCTGTTTCCATCTCATTTAGGAATTGGATGCCATCCCAGCCAGACAACTGGTATGGGCATGGGCTAGGAGGAGGTGAGGACTGTGCCCACTTGCACGCTGATGGAGGTTGGAATGATGACGTCTGCCAGCGTCCCTATCGCTGGGTCTGTGAGATGGAAATCAGAAAGACTACCTAAGAGTTCTGCAGGAAAATACACCATTTCCATCCTGGAATCTTCTTGGAGCAGCCTAGAAACTGAGGGATATAATCCAGAATTACTGAGATCTTCTAAAAATCACCCTTAGAAGTGATTGTGCTTTAAGTAATACTGCAGTATCAGATTTCCTGGGAATCTTTCCAATTCACTAGAGCTTTTTTGGAAGATTATAGATAGAGTTCATGTGTTAGAGGTCAAATAGGAATTAAAATGAATTCTCCAAATTTCTTTTCTGTGTGTGATTGGGAAAATGGGGGGTGGAAATAGAGAATCACAAGACTAGGATAAATATGGGAGACAAAAAAAAAATAGTCAATTGTTAGTTTTTCAAACAATGGCCTGAAACTCTTTAAAAGCAAATTTAGATGTAGGATCATAAAATGCTGGAGTTTCTAGGCCCTTATAGAGCAGCCTCCTCAACTTTCAGATTTGGAAACTGAGGCTCAGAATTTTCTAAAATTGCATAACAAGTTTGTGATTGAATTTCAAACCCAAGTTATCTGATTTAAAAGACATGCTTTTCCCCCCATGCTGCCTTGTTATGGTCTCATTCAGAAACCGTAAGCACATATATCCTATACTAGTTATACTTTCTCTCATACTCACTAACTCAATTATTGCAGAGAGGAAGTTAGAGTACTCCTTGCCCCAAATTATCACTTCAAGATTTTTCCTCTATGTCTTGGCACAACAGCTTCTCCTCTTGAGGTTCATCTATCCAAATTTATCACCCAACCTGTATTCTTTTGGTTGTTATTTTCTGATTCCTAAAATATTTTCCTCCTTTCTTCATGAGCCTGGCTTTTCCAATCTCATGTTAGATTTCAACTTCTTTTTTTTCCCAATCTTTGTCTAACTTTCTGTAACCCCATTTTCTTGGGATTTTCTTAGCAAAAGTACCAGAATGGTTTGTGATGTCATGCTCCAATTCATTTTACAGAAGAGAAAATTGAGGCAAACAGCTTCACAGTTAGTATATGTCTGAGGCCAGATTTGAACTCAGGAAGAGGAGTCTTTCTGTTTGCAGGCACAGCACTCTATCCATTGTGCTACCAGCTGCCTTTCAACAAAAATGTTGATATCCTATCTATTGATATGTATATATTTGACACTAAAATACCCTAACTTCTCAATTCTTCAGTTTCCTCAATTCTCATGAATTCTCTCTACTCCACTTTAGCTATATCCAGAGATAGATATATTCTTGAAGTTTCTATCACCCACAAGTGTTCCATTTAACATAAATTCTGAAATTCCTTTATTTGATCAAAATCTTGGTATTTCGATATGGGTTATATATGTGCAACTATGTAAAACATATTTCCATATTGGTCATAGTAATGAAAGAAGAAACAGTCTGCATTTAGAATCCAGCAGTTCTTTATCTGAATGTGGATAACATTTTCTCTCGTGGGTCCTTTGTACTTGTCTTGGATCATTGTGTTGCCAAGAGCTAAGTTGATCATTATACAATGTTGCTGATACTATATACATCTTTTATCTCAATCCCTCCTATCTTCTCTATCAGATTGTCTCACTTGCTTTTTTTTTTTTCCTCTCCCTCACTTCTTTCCTACTGATACAAACATGTTCATGTATTCCCAGTCCTTAAAAAAAAAAAATCCTTACTTGATCCTATTGTAAGGGTGTTTGGGGACGGGGTGGAGGAAGGAAGCCTCAGTCAAATCAATCAAATGATCAAACAGCAATCACAGAATCAGCTGACAAAATGGGTGAGAACTCTTCTACTGTGCTTATGAATCAACCAATTCATTGTAGTGATTTAAGCGAGAGCAATCCAGTTAATGAAGTTTAGGAGTAGAAATGCTTCTAGACATTTGCTGATATATGACACATATAATATGTATGACATATAATAAGAGCCAATATTTATGAAATACATTGTAGTTTACATGAGCAAAAATAACAAATATTTCATTTTATTTGGGAGGTAGGCTCTATGATGATAGAGTTTGTGACCTTAACATACAGTGCCACATAGTTAGTGTTTTGAGGCTGGATAGAATTCAGGTCTTCCTGATTCCGGATCCAGAGCTACTAATCATGACGGAAATATATAGGGATTGGCTAAAGAGACTCAGTCTCCTCCCTACTGCACCCCTTCCCTTTTTGCTTTCTCCTCTAAGTTGCTTGCTTGTGATTTTATACAAAAACCTCCACAACATAGGACTGACTCTCTTTAGCTAATACTAATCCTCACAATAATCCTGATAGGTAGGCACTATTATTATCCCCATTTTACAGTTGATGAAACTAACACAGACAACGGTTAAACGACTGGCTCAAGGTCTAAGGCTGGATTGGAATTCAGACCTTCCTGATCTGTCCTGTACTCAATCCATTCTGCCCCCTTGCTCTTTCTTCTATGGGATTCTAGGATCTATATTTGTCCAGCCTCAGTCTTCCTCCAGAACTACCATCCCACAGCACCAATTGCTTTTTATTTTATTTTTAATAGTATTTTTTTTTTTTTTACCATTATAAATCCAAGACAATTTTTACAGGATTTTGAGTTGCAAATTTTTCTCCCTCCTCCTCTTCCCTTCTCTCTTCCTAAAATAGGAGGTATTTTGATATGGGTTATATATGTGTAAAACATATTTCCATATTGGTCATAATAATGAAAGAAGAAACAGTCTGCCTTTAGAATCCAGCAGTTCTTTATCTGAAGGTGGATAACATTTTCTCTCATGGGTCCTTTGTACTTATCTTGGATCATTGTGTTGCCAAGAGCTAAGTTGATCATTATACAATGTTGCTGATACTATATACATTGTTTTCCTGGTTCTGCTCATTTCACTTTGTACAAGTTTTCCCAGGTTTTTCTGAAATCTGCCTGCTCCTAATTTTTTATTGCACAAGAATATTCCATTTCATTCATATGTCACAACTTGTTCAGCCATTCCCCAATTGATGGAGGGGGGAAGGAAGAGAATATTTTGCCACCACAAAAAGGGCTGCAATGAATATTTTTGCACATGTATTCTCCTTTTTTATGATTTCTTTGGGATGCAGATGTCCCATAGGCAATTCAAATGCAACATGAACCTGTTGTCCCCTCCACTTTCAGATTTTCTTTTTAGTTGCAGGAAGCATCCTTCCAGTTAGTTACACAGGCTTGCAATATCAATATCCACAACACTTTACACACACCAAACATATCCAATCAGTTGTCAGATCTTGTCTATATTCTGCTCCAGACATTTACCTTTATTCTGTATGTATCTTTCTGCTTCAAATGTGTTTCTTGTAAACAAATTGTAGAATTCTGGCTTTTAATCCACTCTGCTATCCACTCCTGTTTTATGGGTGAGTTCATCCCATTTAAATTCACAGTTATGATTACTAACTGTATATTTCCTCCATCCTATATTTCCCCATTTATACTTTTCTCTCTCCCTTCACCCTGTTCTTCTTTACCAGTGTTTTGTCTTTGATCTCACTTGCCTAAGTTTACCCTCCTTTCTATTAGTCCCCCCACTTTTTCTTTTCCCTTTCCTTTATAAGCCTCTCCCCTTCCCTGTTCTTTCCCTTTCCCCCTCCTACTTCCCTGCAGGATAAGATAATTTTCTATATCCAACTAAGTGCCTATGTTATTCCCTTTTTGAGTCAAATCCAATGAGAGTAGATTCAAACAATCTCACTCCTACCTCCTTTCCCTCTGTTGTAATAGGTCTTTTGCAGCTCTTCATGTGTTATAATTTACCCTGTTCTTCTCTCTTTCCTCTTCCCCCAACAGAATCCTTTTTTTACCCTATGATTGTTTTTTGATACTATAATCACATTAAAGTCAACTTTTACACCTACACCCTTTGTTTATGTGTATTCCTTCTAACTGCCCTAATAGAGATACAGTTATCAAGAGTTACAAGTATGATCTTCCTATGTTGGGATGTAAACAGTTTAATCTTATTGAAAACATATTTTGTTTGTTTGTTTCCTTTCCTGTTAACTTTTGACTTCCAAATTCTCTCCTTCCTCCCTCTCCACTTCCTCCTCCCAATTGAGATGGCACATGTGAAATTATGCAAAACATTTCTATTAAAAGTTATGTTGCAAAAGAAAACATAGATTCCCCCCCAAAAAACCTTAATAGAAAATAAAGTTTTAAAAGAGAAAAAGCAAAAATATTGCTTTTTGCAAATGATAGAATTAAAATCAATTGAAATAATAAAATAACAAATATGTGTAACAGCAACACAAAGGAAAAGCATGAATAACCTACAGAACAACAAAATATTTTTTAAAAAGCTGTAAATGTGCAAATAAAAAAGTTTAAGCATATGCATAAGAAATAGACTAATGTAGCTACAATATTTGCACAATACCAGCAAAAAAGCAAATAACATGAACTTAAAAATAATAAAACATATTCAAAACTTGTGATGACAATGTAATATACCCATTAATATCAATAACATCTAAAACACATATTACATAAGTAAAATAAGTCTCGACTTAAGCTTCCAGGTGAAAGGGTTTCTACAACTTTCTTTGTAACCGTGAGAGCCCAGTGTCTTATTGAAGAGATCTGCTCTCTTAGGTCCTATCTTCCCCTCAGCTGATTGGAGTCCTCATTAAATCATTAAAATTGTTGACCTGAATCCTTAAATTTATACATGTGAAAGGTCCAATTTGGCTGACAATATAATCACGTATGTTCTATGGGTTATGTTTATACAGTGGGATCCCTACAACTGAAGTACTAGGCAAAAAAAGTCACTATTTTTTTTTTTTATGGCTTCTATCTTTTCCCCTAATTTGAATTGATCATTGAGTTATAATTCACTTCTTTCATTCACTTGAAATATCTGAAATGATTGATTCAGACAATTTTTGCATTATTGGCAGGCTGTGGTAGAAGCAATTTCTGTTAGAGAGGCCAGGTTAGTTTTTGCTTAAGGGGTATTAAAGCTGTTCTTAAGAATTAATTGACTCAGAAGAGTAAGATTTAGGCCATTGATGTGGGTTTTTTGGTGGCCTTAATTCAAAAGACAGCCAGACAACAGTAGACAACAGTGGTTCCTCCAGAAGATTTGACCAGCCCATCAGCATGGCCAAAAGAGGGATAGGGAAACTATTCAATATAATAAATAATATTGGGATTACTTTTTCTTGGAATGTTTGATAGAATTCACTTGCAAATCTGTCCGATCCTAGACAAATTTTTCCCCCTTCAGGAGTTTATTAATTAAAATTTATTATTTAATTTATTAATTCAATTTGTTTTTCTCAATATTAAATTATTTAAATATCTCTTTCTTCTTTCATTAGTCAAGGTAGTTTATATTTTTGTAAGAATTCATCAACTTTAGATGATAGTTTTCTTTATTTTCTCTAAAATTGTCGTGAATTTCTGGGTTTTTTATTTTAGATATAAAGAATTTGGTTTTCTTATTTTTAAAAAATGTTAGATTAACAACATCTATTTTGTTAAATTTTTCCCAAAAAAGGATCCTAGTTTTGTTTAGCAATTTAATAATTTTTCTTTCAATGTTGTTAACCTATTTTTTGATTTTAAGAATTTCTAGTTTATTTGAAGGGGGTGAATTTGTTGTTCTAGTGGCTGATTTTTTTTTCTTAATTTACATGGCCCGTTTATAATTTTATTTACAGATATTACATATCTTGATTTTTTTGTCTTATTTTAATTTTCTTTTATAAAAATTTCTATTGCTTCTATTTATCATTTAACAAATTAAAATTAATTTATCTACTCTACAATCATTTTTTCTTCAAAGGTTTTTTATTGAATATAATAAATTATGTTTTTATTATTTCTGTTTTTCTGAGATTTGGGGGTTTTTTTGTTTGTTTGTTTTGGTGAGGGTTTATGTCCCAATATAAAGTTGGTTTTGTAAATGTAACAAACATGACAGAATTAAATCATTTTCTGTTTCCTTTCAGTAATCCCAAGAGATGTACTATTTCTATTTTTTTCTAAAATTCTTATCTTACCTTTAACTTATTTTTTCTTATCTTAGGTTTGTTTAGATCTGAAAGAGGTTCATTAAGGTCTCCATTTGTTTGTTTTATTTATTTTATTTTAAAAAGCAAAATAAGAAAAAAAGAAAGACAGAAAATGAATAAAAAACAAAATAAAATAAAACAAAAGAGAATATTGTCATGTTGTAGTACCCAGAGAAACTGAGGCAAGATAGAGATTAGAGTTTTTTAATATTTTATTAATGGAGAGTTTTGACTAGTTGGCTGAATCGGACTCTTATCTCAAAGCATCTAGTAATTAGTTCTAGAGACTTTTATAGGCTCCAATTATCAGGAAAACAAAAGCAAGAGGGGAGAAACATCTAATAAGTCATAATTTCAGAAAGGACTATAAATTCTGATAAGTGAAGAAGATAGTCAAACAAGAGACAGGAAGTCTGGAGTAGGAGGGATAGAGGATGCCATCTAGATATATGAAATATCTGGAATTCTAAGACTCTTTTAGAATGCCAGAGTGGCCAGAGCTCTGCAGCCTTGATTATCCCAGTTCTAATGGTCAGGAAAGGAGTGGGTGGGACATAGCATACTAACTCAGGGAAATGGAGATATTATAATTCAGGGAAACTAATGCAGGGAAACAGGTATTATACTGCAGGGAAACTGCATTATGTGCCCAGCAGAATATTAGAAAGTTAATCAAAATATATAACAAATTACCAGATCAAGAAAGTGTGTGTGTGTGTGTGTGTGTGTGTGTGTGTGTGTGTGTTAATAGAAGAAATTATATTCACGAGTGTTTATGTTTTCTTAATTTCCTTATAAATTATTCTTTTGTTTTTGGCCACTCACCTTTTTTTGCTTTATTTTTTCCCCCTTTCACCTCACCCACACACTTAAACAGACTATAGTTAAGAACGTATATATATAAACATATGTAGATATATATACATACACACACACACACACATCCCCATACATCTACACACACATTTTTCTTATCCCTGCAGATTCTTTGCTTTAATTCTGCTCTTAACTTGCCTTGCAATTACTTAACCTCCCCTCACCCATGGATCCCTCCCTTGTCTTCTTCCCTCACCCTTTGCTTCTGGGTCCACGCATTCCTCCTCCCTTATTTCTCTAGAGATTTTGGAGGGTGCTATACATATCATTGTGTATATGTAGTTACCTATTTAACCCATTCCTGATTTGAGTAGGTTTTCAGAACTACTAGGCCTCCTCCCCTTTCTAATGCTTCTGTATCTATTACCTCATTTGTATAACATGATTACTATTTTTACCTTAACTCTGTCCCAATCTTTCTTTTGATCTTCCCTATTGTTGATGTCAATCTTAAACATATGGTATTCATTTTCCATGTAAAAAAAAAAACCAAACAATTTATCCATATTGAGTTCCTTGAAATTGATCTTTGATATTGGCTCTTATATGTTAAATTTTCTATTAAGTTCAAGTTTGGTTGATAGAAAATCCTGAAAATCTGCAAGTTCACTGAATGTTCATTTTTCTCACTCAAAATTATAGGCAATTTTGCTGGTTATGATATTTTTGGCTTAGTTCTTTTGATTGTTGGCAGATATGATTCCAGAACCTATGATCTTTTTTTTTTTTTTTTTTGGTGACTACTGCTAAGGTTTGTACAATTCTAATTGTTGCTCTAGCATATTTAAAAAAAAATTTTGTTGTTGTTTCTTGCAAAATTTTTTTCTTCGAGCTCTGAGGGTTTTGAAATTTGGTAATAATGTTCCTATGTGCTTTTCACAAAGGATCTTGTTGAAGTGGTGAACAATGAATTTTTTCCTATTTCTACTTTCCCCTCATGTTCTTTAACTCCAGGACAATTTTCTTGGATAATTTCTTGCATTATTTGTGTCAAGGACCTTTTTTTGGTCACAACTTTCAGGCAGCCCAATTATTCTTATATTTTCTCTTCTTGATCTGTTTTTGAGAGCTGTTGTTTTTCTTATAAGATGTTTCACATTTGGTTCTATTTTTTTTTTTTTTAATTTCTTGGTCTCTTGTAGCTTCATTGGCTTCCCCTTGCCTAATTCTAATTTTCAAAGAGTTATTTTCTTCTTTAAGATTCTATATCTCCTTTTCTAATTGATTAACTTTTTCTATAATCTTTTTGTTTTTCTTAGATGGTTTTTATTTTTTTTTAGTTTGTCTTCAATGTCTCTCTTTTGAATTTTAAATTTTTTTTTAGTTCTTCTATAAATTCCCTTTGGGCAGAGAGCCATTTTACATTACTCTTTGGGGAAGAAGCCTTTTTTACTTCACTGTCCTTTGCTAAAGATGAATCCTGATCTTTCCTTTTCCCATAATATATTTCTATGGTTCTTCCTTTGCTGGTTCCTTTTTTTTTTTTTTTTTTAAATAAGAGATATTAGTGTAAGCACTTCTAATTCTGGTGGGGATGGGAGTGGGGAGAAGAGGGGTTTCATCTTAACTCTCCTGTCTGACCAAGAACTCAAAATCAAGAATTCTTCCTTCCAGCAAGTGCTCAGTCAGCAGCGTCCTTGCTCCACTGCCTTTGCATTTAGGAATGTGCTGCCTCCTTCTTGCTCAGAGCCATGTCTCTGCAGCCCATCTGGGCATAGCATTCCTGATCAACCAAAATTTCTTCAGTTTTTTTGGATTCAGACCCTGACTCCACAAACAATCCAGGAGGTGAAAGTTTCTGTGGTTCCTGCCACACTCGGCTAGCCTTAGGGCTCCTCACTAGGTGGTTCTATGGAGCTAGCCCAGAAGTGTTTGCACTTCAGACAGGTTATTCCCCAAACTGGGGTCTTCTGATCTTCTCAGATTATGTCAAGAGGATCCCTGTTCTGATCCAAGTCTTCGATTTTTTACCAGTCTATGCTCACCCTGAGTCACAAATTTATTCTATTTGTGGGAGAAACCAGGAGAGCTTGAAATTTACCAACTTATTCTGCCATTTACCCATTACCTCCTCTTGAAGTCTTCATTTGTGAAGTATTTCCCTAACTCATTTTCTTTCTTTCCACATACAGCATAATGGTGGTGGTGGAGGGTAGAGAGCTTTACTTAAAAGAAGAAAAAAGCTGTTCCCGAGGACCTTGTTGTCCTATGTGATTGGCTCCAAATATTCAATGATTTACAAGTGCTTTGTTTTGTTCCCAAATCAAAGCCTTAACTAGAAGAATGCAGGTATTATGACCACCCTCCGTCACCATTATATATATATATATATATATATATGTGTGTGTGTGTGTGTGTGTGTGTGTGTGTGTGTAATCTCTCTCTATATAATGTATATATGCCTTTAAATATACTTCCCAATTTATCTCTTTTTATTATTTTTATATTTATTGTAGTGTTACTTAAAATCATAATTGCTATCCATGAGTTTCATTTATTTATTTATTTATTTATTTTTGCTGACATGATTGGGTTTAAGTGACTTTGCCTAGAGTCACATAGCTAGGAAGTGTTAAATGTCTGAGTCCAGATGTGAACCCAGGTCCTCCTGACTTCAGGGCTAGTGCTCTATTCACTGCACCACCTAGCTATTCTTATCCATGCTTTCAAAAATTCAGTTGAAGTGTAATTGATTTTACTCCTATCTTTCATTTTAACCCTAGGTGGGATATTTATATTTCAAATGTGTTTCCTATAAAAAATAGATTTTTGGATTATGCTTCTAATATATTCTTCAGCCCCCTTACATTTTATGGGTGAATTTATTCCATTAAATACTCATAGTCATTATTGTTAACTCTATTGTCATCATTCTGTTCACTTGTACTTTTTTGTCCCTTTGCTCCTACTTCCAATAAGAAAAAGATGGTTCTTTGCCTAAAAAGAGAGGTTCTTTGCCTAACATTTGTGACCTATAAATGACATCAACCCTTTTTCTTATCTTTCTCTTCCTTTTGCTTTGCTGCAATATCAGGTTTCTAACTTTTATTTCTTTACCTTTTTTTTTTTTTTTTTTTTTTGGTAAGGCAATCATATAGCTAGTAAGTATCAAATTATTTGAGATCAGATTTGAATTCAGGTTCTCCTGCTTCCAGGACTGGTGCTCTATCCTTTTATGCAACCCATTCTCACTTTGAAGTTTGTTTTGTTTTGTTTTTTTTACTAGTTATCCTGCCTTTCCTCTTAAATATCCTCTTTTCCCCTTTCCTCTCCTAGTTACTTTCTTTTTCTTTTTTGAATTTAATATATTTCTGTAACACAATGTTTATATTTTATATATATAATATATATATTTATATATAAATATTTTATATATATTTATATACATGTAAGTATATAGGTTATTGTATTCAATCTCTTTGCCTTTTACTATATATATGATAGTAATTTCCTTCCCTTTCCCTCTCCTTTGCTTCCTAATAGATTCCCCTAGCTTTCCCCCTAGTTTTTTATCCAAAGGTCATCAAAACAAAGAAAAAGTGTTTCTGAGGCTATCTGGCTATCTTATTTACTTTTATCTGTGACTCTCAAAGATAATAAATTACTGAGAAGGCATTTGTTTTTTATTTCCCTTGTTAGCATGTAAGCAATTCATTCCACAATCTTTTCTAGTTGAACAGATGTGTGTACCTTTCTATGTATTTCCATTTCAAAATGTTTATTACATTATTTCCATCATTTCCAGCCTTTTCTTTAGGAATGCTTGGAAATCTTCTATTTCATTAAAAATCCATTCGCTGCCTCTCATATAATTAATCATATGCAATCTTGTTTAGATAGGGTTTTCTTTTTCCCTCTCAATAGTATTTTTTTCCCAATTAGATGTAAAGATAATTTTCAACATTCCTTTTTTTTTTCTTTTTTTAAATTAAAGCTTTTTATTGATTCTCTAGGGTTGTCTAAGTCTACCATCATATCATCTGCAAAGAATAATAATTTGGTTACCTCATTACCTACTCTAATTCCTTTAATCTCTTTTTCTTCTCTTATTGTCAAAGCCAGCATTTCTAATATAATATTGAATAGTAATGGTGATAGTGAGCAACCTTATTTCACTTTGATCTTATTGGGGATGGTTCCAGTGTATCCCTATTACATGCTTGCTGATGATTTTAAATAGATGCTACTGACCATTTTAAGAAAAAGTCCATTTATTCCTATACTCTCTAGTGTTTTTTTTTTTTTTAATTAAAGCTTTTTTTTTTTTTACAAAGCATATGCATGGGTAATTTTTTCAACATTGACCCTTGCATAACCTTTTGTTCCAAATTTTCCCCTCCTCTCCCCCACCCTCTCCCCTAGCTGGCAGGTAGTCCAATACATGTTAAATATGTTGAAATACATATTAGATCCAATATTTGTATACATATCTATACAGTTACCTTGTTGCACAAGAAAAATCAGATTAAGAAGGAAGAAAAAGAAAAACAAAATGCAAGCAAAAAACAAGAGAGAGAATGAGAATGCTGTGTTGTGTCCACAGTCTGTTCCCATGGTTCTCTCTCTAGAGAGATTCCTATTAAAAACACTAAAGAGGACGGACATGGCTCTCTTCATCACTGCACAAGTGGAACTGGTTTGGATCATCTCAGTGTTGAAGAGAGCCATGTCCGTCCTCTTTAGTGTTTTTAATAGGAATGGGTATTGGATTTTATCAAATGCTTTTTCTGCATTTATTGAGATAATTATATGGTTTTTGTTCATTTGGTTATTGATATCGTCATTTATGCTATAGTTTTTCTAATATTGAACCAGCCCTGCATTCCTGGTATAAATCCTACTTGGTCATGGTATATTATCCTGGGAATGATTTTCTATAATCTCTTTGCTAATATTTTATTTAAGATTTTTGCATCAATATTCATTAGGGAGATTGATCTATAATTTTATTTCTGTTTTTGTTCTACCTGGTTTAGGTATAAGTGATATGTCTACTTCCTAAAAGGAATTTGGTAGGGATCCTTCATTCCCTATTTTTTCCAAATAGTTTATATAGTATTGAGGTTAATTGTTCTTTAAATGTTTGGTAGAATTCACATGTAAATCCATCTGGTCCTGGGGATTTTTTCTTAGGGAGTTGATTAATAGCTTGTTCTATTTCTCTTTCTAAAATGGGACTGTTTAAGTAATTTATTTCCTCTTCTGTTAATCTGGGCAATCTATGTTTTTATAAGTAAAAAGCAGAGATCCTGATCTAAGATCAATCAAAAGCAAAAATTGATCTAATTAAAAGAGATCAGGAAAGAAACTATATCTTGCTAAAGGGTACCATAGGTAATAAAGCAATATCAGTATTAAACATATATGCACCAAGTGGTGTAGCATCTAAATTCCCAAAGGAGAAGTTGAGAGTTGAAAGAAGAAATAAATAGCAAAACTATAATAGTGGGAGATCTCAACCTTGCTCTCTCAGAACTAGATAAATCAAACCACAAAATAAAATAAAATAGATAAACCTTTAGTTAATTTGATTAGAAAAAGGAAAGAGGAAAATCAAATTTTTAGTCTCAAAAATGAAAAGGGAGAGCTATCTATTAAATAAGAGGAAATTAGAGCAATAATTAGGAGTTACTTTGCCCAACTTTATCCCAATAAATTTTACAACCTAAGTGAAATGGAGGAATACCAACATTCATTTTTGTAAGATCTTGAGTTCAGTTTTTTTCTCCCTAAGACAGCAAGCAATTTGATATAGGCTAATGATAAATGTTGTATCATTTAACATATTTCTATATTTGTCATGTTGTAAAAAAGAAAAAAAGAAGTTAAAGCGCTAAATAGAATACTAAAAAAGCTAGATATGATAGATCTTTGAAGAAAATTGAGTGGAGACAGAAAGGAGTACATTTTCTTCTTGGCAGTTTATGGAACCTATATAAAAACTGATCATATATTAGGACATAAAGACCTCAAAATCAAATGCAGAAAGGCAGAAATAGTAAATGCATTTTTTTCAGATCATGATGCAATAAAAATTACATTCGAGAAAAAAGACCAAAAAGTAATTTGAAACTAACTAATCTCATCCTAAAGAATGAATGGATGAAACAGCAAATTATAGACACAATAATTTCATCCAAAAGAATGACAATAATAAGACAACATACCATAATTTATGGGATGCAGCCAAAGAGGTAATAAGGGGAAATTTTATATCTCTAGATGCTTTCTTGAAGAAAATAGAGAAAGATAAGATCAATGAATTGGACTTGTAACTAAAAAAACTAGAAAAAGAATAAATTAAAAACTCCTAATAAAATAGCAAGCTTGAAATTCTAAAAATAAAAGGAGAGATCAACAAAACTGAAAGTTTAAAAAAAAACTATTGAATTAATAAATAAAACTAAGAGTTGGCTTTATGAAAAAACCAACAAAATAGATAAATCTTTAGTTAATTTGATTAGAAAAAGGAAAGAGGAAAATCAAATTTTTAGTCTCAAAAATGAAAAGGGAGAGCTATCTATTAAATAAGAGGAAATTAGAGCAATAATTAGGAGTTACTTTGCCCAACTTTATCCCAATAAATTTTACAACCTAAGTGAAATGGAGGAATACCAACATTCATTTTTGTAAGATCTTGAGTTCAGTTTTTTTCTCCCTAAGACAGCAAGCAATTTGATATAGGCTAATGATAAATGTTGTATCATTTAACATATTTCTATATTTGTCATGTTGTAAAAAAAAAAAAAAACTCAGAACAAAAGGAAAAAACCATGAGAAAGACTTTTCTTTCAAACAAAAAAGGTGAAAATACTATGCTTTAATCCTCATTGTCTCCTTTCTCTGGATGCAGATGACATTTTCCATCCCAAATCTATTGGAATTGTCTTGGACCATTGTATTGCTAAAAAGAGTTAAGTCTATCAGTTTATCATCACATAATCTTGCTGGATTTATATTAGTGTCCCAGTTTTTTACATTTTCTCAAACATTTATCATTATCTTTTCCTGTTATCTTAGCCAATCTGATAGGTACTTCAGAGTTGTTTCAATTTGCATTTCTCTAATAAATAGTGATCTAGAGCATTTCTTTATATAAGTATAAATGGTTTAATTTCTTCATTTGAAAATTGTTCATATTCTTTGATCATTTGTCAATTGTGGAATAGCTTGTATTCTACAAATTTGACTCAGTTCTCCATATATTTTAAAAATAACTTCTTTATTAGAAACATTGGCTGTAAAAATTGTTTCCCAGATTTCTGTTTCCCTTCTAATCTTGATTGCATTGGCTTTGTTTGTGCTAAACCTTTTTAATTTGTTATAATAAAAATTATCCATTTTGCAATTCTAATTCTCTATTTCTTTTTTGGTCATAAATTTTTTCCTTTTTCAAAGATCTGACAAGTACCTGTCAGATTATCAACTATATCTTGCTCTCTTAATTTGCTTATTGTATCACCCTTTATGTCTAAATCATGAATTCATTTCAACTTTATCTTGGTGTAGTGTGTAAGATGTTGATCTATGCCTAGTTTCTGCCATATTATTTTTCAGTAATACCAGGAATTTTTGTCACATAGTGAGCTATTGTCCCAAAAGCTGGTGTCTTTGGGTTTGTCAAACACTAGATTATTATGGTCATTGATTATGGTGTCTTGTGTACCTAACCTATTCCACTGATTCACCACTCCATTTCGTAGTCAGTACTAAATGGTTTTGATGACTTTATAATATAGTTTTAGGTTTGATATGACTAAATCATCTTCCTTTACATTTTTCCCATTAATTCCCTTGATATCCTTGACCTTTTGTTCTTCCAGATGATGTTATTTTTTCTAGCTCAATAAAACATTTTTGGGGTTGTTTGATTGTATGCTCTGAATTAGTAGATTGTATAGGCAGAATTATCATTTTTATTGCCTAACCATGAGCAATTTATATTCTCCAGTTGTTCAGATCTGAGTTTACATGTATAAAAAGTATTTTATAATTGTGTTCATATAGTTTCTTGCTTTGTCTTTAGCAGGTAGACTCCCAAATATTATATATTATCTATAGTTATTTTAAATGAGATTTCTCTTTCTATCTCTTGCTGCTAAACTTTGTTGGTAACATAGAAATGCTGATGTTTATATGAGTTTATTTTATATCTTGCAACTTTACCAAATTTGTTCATTGTTTCTAGTCCTTTTTAGGTGATTCTTGAAGATTCTCTAAGTATGCCATCATATCATCTTCAAAGAATGACAATTTTGTTTTCTGATTACTTATTCTAATCCTTTGATTCATTTTCCTTTTTGTTAAAGATAACATTTCTAGTATAATACATTTTTTCTTCCATTTACCTTTTTATGCTTCTCTTAAATCTTGTATTTGAAGATGAAATTTTCTGTTCAGTTCTTTTCTATCCACAAGAAATGATTTTAAAATACACAGTTTCATTGAATATCTATCTTTTTCCCAGAAAGATAATGCTCAATTTTGATTCTTGGTTGTAGTCCAAGCTCTTTGCCTTCTGGAATATCATATTCTAGGCTCTTTGATCCTTTAATGTGGAAGCTGCTAAGTCCTATGTTATCCTGACTGGTTCCTTGATATTTGAATTGTTTCTCTCTGGTTGCTTGCAGTATTTTCTTCTTGACTTGATAATTCTGGAATTTAGCTATAATATTCCTTGGAACTTTCATTTTGGGATCTCTTTCAATGACTATTTAACTCTCTGGTTCTAGGATATCAGGGCAGTTTTCCTTAATGATTGCTTGAAAGATATTGTCTAGGCTCTTTTTAAATCATGGTTTTCAAGTAGTCCAATAATTCTTAAATTATCTCTACTGGATCTTATTTCTAGGTCAGTTTTTTTTTTTTTTCAGTGAGGTATTTTATCTTTTTAAATTTTTCTAAAATTTTGTTTGACTGATTCAAAATTCACTTCCATTTGCCCAATTCTAATTTTTAGGACTTTTTTTTTTTGTTAGCTTTTTTACTTCCTTTTTATTTATTACTTTTAAAGGAATTATTTTGTTTAGGGGTTTTTGGTGAGTTTTTTTTTTCCAACTTCATCAATTCTATTTTTTAAGGAGATTATTTTTCAGTGTATTTTCCCCCATTTCACCAAATCTGTTTTTAAGGAGTTTTTTCTTCAATTAATTTTGGTTCATCCTTTTCCAAGCTGTTTTTTCAAATTGTTGACTTTTTTCATAACTCTCTACATAGCTCTTATTTATTTTCCCAATTTTCCTTATATCTCTCTTACTTGTTTTTTAAAAATTCTTTTTAAGCTTTTTCTTCTAAGAGAACATTTTGAGTTTGAGACCAGTTCAGATTCCCCTTTGAGGCTTCCCATATAGGCATTTTGTCATTACTGTCCTCTTCTGGGTTTGTGTTCTTATTTTCACAGTTGCCATAGTAGCTGTCTATGGACAGGGCTTTTCTTGCTTTTTTGCCCATTTTAAAAAGTTAACCTTGCTCCTAGGCACAAGGGGGTTCTTTTTCAGGGGTCAGAGGCCTCTCTAGCTTTACTTGCTGGGGCCTGAGGTGCTACCAGCTTTTCTGATGCACTGGATTCATCTGACCCAATTCTGCTTATTCTTTAAGAGTTTGGAGGCTTGCAATTTGTCATCTATGCTTGGATTGGAGGTCTCACAGCTGACTTGCTGAGCCATTGGTCCACTGAAGCAGGAAAGAAGGGTCTTGATTGCTGGTCTGTGCTTTGGCTAAGAGCCTCCTACTAGATTCCTTTTGCTGGGCCACGTTCCCCTTTCCCCTAAATGGGACAGGCCTCTCCTGAAATCCTTCCAAGCTGGAAAATTGTTACACTCTGAATTTTTGTGGGTTCTAATCACTCCAGAATCTTTTTAGAGGTTTGATTTAGCATTCTTTCTGAAGGAGTTGGAGAAAATTCAGGTAACTTCCTGACTTTTTTCCAACATCTTAGCTTTTCCCTCTAAAACCATTTTCTTATGCATTTTGGAATATCATATTTCAAGATCTCACCTATAAAGTAGAAATTGTCAAGTTTTAGCAAGTCCTGACTATGACTGCTTAGTTCTTGAATTCTTTCTGTTTGTTTTATTGAAGTTTTTTTTTTTATTTTCAAAACATATGCAAGGATAATTTTTCAACATTGACCCTTGAAAAATTTGTGTTCCAATTTTCTCCCCTTTCCCCCAACCCCTTCCCCTAGATAGCATATAATCCAATCTATGTTAAACATGGTAAAAATATATGTTAAATCCAATACAGGCATATATATTTATATGATCATCTTTCTGAACAAGAAAAATCAGATCAAAAAGTTTTTAAAATGAGAAAGAAAATAAAATTGAAGCAAATCACAGCAAAAAGTGAAAATACTTTGTTGTGATTCAACTTCAGTTCCCATAGTTCTCTCTCTGAATGTAGATGGCTCTCATCATCACAAGATCATTGGGACTGGCCTGAGTCATCTCATTGTTGGAAAGAGCCATGTCCATCAGAATCTATTATCATATAATCTTGTTGCCATATACAATGATTGCCTGGTTCTGCTCATTTCACTTAGCATCGGTTCATGTAAGTCTTTCCAGGCCTTTCTGGAATCATCCTACTGAAAATTTCTTATAGAAAAATAATAGTCCATAATGTTGAATTCATTTTGCTTGATTTTTGCCTGCTTGTATTTTTTCCATCTGGCTTTACAGCTCTGGATTTTGGCTACAATGTTTTTGGAGATTTTCCATTTTGGAGCTATTTTCAAGACATACTAGTGAATTTTTTCTTTTTCTTTTCACATTTCTTTTCAGTTTTAAAATAGAAAGAAAATTTTCATTTATAATCTCTTGAACTATGGTATCCAAATATTTTTGTTGTTGATGATGATTTTCAGATAATCTGATATTGTTGTTTTATATTATATTCCTCATATTTTCTTTTTTAATTTTTTTATTTTGTTTTCCTATTTCTTGTTGTTTCTTTATATTGTTGTTTTCTGTTTGGCTCATTCTAATTTTCAGAGTATTTAATTCTTAGATAAGGTTTCCCACCATTTATTCTAAAGTATCAATTCTCCTTGGCATTATTTCCATAGCTATTCCATTTTGTATCTCATTTCATTTCTTGTAATCTTTGTGGTCAAGGCATTTTTTCCTCTCTGAGTATCAGATACTTAGATTTTTTGTGGAGTTATTTTCTTCTTCACTGTTTGCCCCTTGGCTATGTCTCAGTCCAAGGTATAGTATTCATAGTATTTAATATTTCCTTTGATTTGCTCATATCAGTGTCCTCATTGTCTGGGCTAGGAACTTGTGCTTGAAGTGAATTGTACTGTTACACTCCTAGAAGTTGTGCAGGCCTTGCTTGGTACTGACCATGGTGGCTAAGACTGTTCCATTTTCTGCAAGGAGTTTTTTTAAGACCCAGTCTGTCTGAGTGCTAGGTGAGGGCAAGGCTGCCTTGATATTGTTCAGGGCCTTTCTTCCTTGTGATCTCCATTCTGCCACTGAGGCCTTTATTTCTGCTGTAATAGGACCCTAAGCCCATACCCATGTTGGGCTCTATCTGAGGTTTTTCTCCCCTTTCTTATTGTCATAGGGTTCCAGGAATTCCTACTTGCTGAGATCTGCTAAAGATCTTTCTCCAATTGCTAACATACTTTTGTATGATTTCTTTCCTGTTGTCTCTCTTCAGGGAATCCTGCAACATTTGAGAAGTCTTTTTGTGATTTTCTGGACTATTTTTGTGGACTAGATGGAGATCTTTATATTTGTTTCTATTAATTTATTTCTAAATCTGGGGCTTTCTAAAGGATTTACAGGGATATTAGAGAAGGATCTGGGCTCCTCCAAAAGCCAATGCAAAAGAAAAGAATAAATATTCATATAATATCTAATATGATCCAAGCACTGTGCCAAGCAGTTTTCCCCCAAATATTATCTTATTTGCTTTTGAAAAATCACCCTTTGAGACAAGTGCTATTATTGTTCTCTAAACAAGGGTTAAATGGCTTGCCCAGGATTGCATGGCCTAGAAAGTGTATGTAGTTGGATTTGAACTCAAGTCTTCCTGATTCCAAGCTCAGTACTCTGTTCTTTTCAGAAAAGACAGTCTTATAAATAAATAAACAGAATTTAATCAAGGTGGCTAGGTGGTACAGTGGATTGAGTGCCAGACCTGGAGTCAGGAAGATCTGAGTTCAAATCTAGCCTCAGACTTAATAGCTATATGACCCTGGGCAAGTCACTTTCTATTTGCCTCAATTCCCCACCTGGAAAATAAACTGGAAAAGGAAATGACAAAGTATTCCAGTATCTTTGCCAAGAAAACCCCAAAAGGAGTCACAAAGAGTTGGACTCATTATGAATAACATAATAAATAACTGAATAACAGCAACAATTTTCACTTAAAATAGGAATAAAATGAAAATGAGTATTCACTCAAATGTGTGGTGGAAAATGGTGGGACAATTTCATAGTCTCTCTTGCTGAGAGATAGAAATTCATTTCTCATTTTAAATAAATATTTCTTAAGTGCTTATGTACCAGGCACTTTTTGAATTTTAAGTATTTTACAAATATCTCACTTGATCCTTACGGTAACCCTGGAAAGTAGATGCTATTATTATCCCCATTTTACAGTTGAAGAAAATGAGACAGATAAAGACAGATAAAGACTTTTCAGATTTGAACTCATGCTCTCCTGACTCATCAATACTGCAAGATTGAATCTGCCTGGTACTCACATCTCATTACTTCCCATCTGTCTCTTTGACCTTTTTTTCCCCCCTACAGGTCAGAGCCTCTATTTAAATAAGGGGCTCATCACAGTTTTCTCCCTATTTCCCATTACCTGCAATGCTTTTGGATTTCTTTTGAATCTCTCTGTCATCTCCTTCCCAATTTCCCTTTCCACTTTTCAGTTTCCTTTTTTTCCCTTATAAACTCCTTGAGGGCAGGATTATTTTTATTTGTATTGTATCACAAGCAGTTAGCACAGGTGGTTAATAAATGTGTTTTGACTGGCTTACTGCAGGCCCATCAGTATCTTCTGTATCATCTAATTGCCTCTCCATTTCTCACCCATCCCTGTACTTTTTTGAATTTTTGGATTTCTCCATCATACCGTCTGTTAGGTATCTTCTCTTCCCTCCCTTTTTTGAGCTTATTTTTTTTTCTTTTTTTTTTTTATTATAACTTTTTATTGACAGTACATATGCATGGGTAATTTTTTTTTACAACATTATCCCTTGCACTCACTTCTTCCGATTTTCCCCTTCCCTTCCTCTACCCCCTCCCCTAGATGGAAGGCAATCTTATACATGTTAAATATGTCACAGTACATCCTAGATACAATATATGTGTGCAGAACCAAACAGTTCTCTTGTTGCACAGGAAGAATTGGATTCAGAAGGTAAAAATAACCTGGGAAGAAAAACAAAAATACAAGCAGTTTACATTCATTTCCCAGTGTTCCTTTTCTGGATGTAGCTGCTTCTGTCCATCATTGATCAATTGGAACTGAATTAGATGTTCTCTTTGTCGCAGATATCCACTTCCATCAGAATACATCCTCATACAGTATTGTTGAAGTATATAATGATCTCCTGGCTCTTGAGCTTATTTTTTTAATGTTTTTTTTTTCCTCCCAAAGGAATGTAAATCAAAAGCTGTTTTAGGGAGGAAATTGGGCTTAAGTAACTACTTGCCCAAGGTCACACAACTAGTGGGTGTTAAGTATCTGATGTTAGATTTAAACTCAGGTCCTCCTGACTCCAGGGCCAGTGCTTTATCCACTGTACCATCTAGCTGTCCTTGTCTTTTTCTTTTATATTATATCTCTAGCACTTAGTACACTGCCTGGCAAGGAATAGGCATTTAATAAATGTTTATTAATTGACTGATTAAATGGAAACCACTATATAATCAGATGCAGACTCAGTTGCTGAGTTGACTGATTTTGCTGAACTACCTTTATTTTTCTTTCTTAAATCTTTGTTGCAAGATCACAACCAAACAAAAAACAGAAAGGTTCATAGGAGGTAAAATAAATAATTTTGATCACATAAAATTGAAAAGATTTTCTGAAAACAAAATCAATGTAGCTAAAACTAAAAGAGAAACAGGATTTGGAGGAAGAGAAAATTTTGCAGAAAGTTTCTCTGATAAAGATCTTATTTCTAAGATATATAAGTAACTGAGTCAAATTTATAAGAATGAGAGCCATTCAGAAACTGGAAACTGAATGGATGCCCATTAATTGGAGAAGGACTGAATAAATTGTGGTATATGAATATTATGGAATATTATTGTTCTGTAAGAAATGACCAACAGAATGATTTCAGAAAGGCCTGGAGAGACTTACATGAACTGATGCTGAGTGAAATGAGCAGGACCAGAAGATCATTATTTACTTCAACAACAATACTATATGATGATCAATTATGATGGACAAAGCCCACTTCAACAATGAGATGAACCAAATCTGTTCCAATAGAGCAGTAATGAACTGAACCAGCTACACCCAGGGAAAGAACTCTGGGAGATGACTATGAACCACTACATAGAATTCCCAATCTCTCTATTTTTGTCTGCCTGCATTTTTGATTTCCTTCACAGGCTAATTGTACACTATTTCAAAGTCTGACTCTTTTTATGCAGCAAAATAAGTTTGACATGTATATATATATATATATATATAGTATTTAACTTATACTTTAACATATTTAACATGTACTGGTCAACCTGCCATCTGGGGGAGGGGGGGGGAAGGAGGGAAAAACTTGGAACAAAAGAATTTGCAACTGTCAATGCTGAAAAATTACCTATGCATATATTTGTAAATAAAAAGCTACTAAAAGAAAAAGAAAACAGCCACGTCCATCAGAAAAAAAAAGAACGGGAGCTACTTCCCATTTTATAAGTAGTCAAAGGATATGAACAGAGTTTTCAGAGGAAATCTGTACTATCAATAACCAAATGAAAAAAAAATGCTCCAAATCACTAATAACTAAAGAAATTCAAATTGAAAAAAGTTTAAGGTACCATTTCATATCCATAAGATTGGCTAAGTTGACAGAAAGGGAAAATGACAAATCCTGGAAAGGCTTTGGAAAAACAAATACTTTAACACATTGTTGATATTTTAACCCATTGTGGACTAACTCACAGTTGTGAGTTAGTCCAACCATTCTGGAAAGCAGTTTGGAACTATTCCCCCAAAGCTATTAAACTGCACATATTTTGTTTTTTTTTGTTTAGGTTTCTAGACTAGGTTTCTGCTGCAAAAAGATCAAAGAAATAGGTAAAGTTCCCATGTGTATAAAAATATTTATGTCAGCTCTTTTTGAGGTAGCAAAGAATTGGAAACTGGGGAAATGTTCATCAATTGGAGAATGACTGTTATATGAATGTGATGGTAATACATTTTGTAAACTTGCAACATGAGCCAATAATCAGATGTTTGATCTCTTCATCTATTTGTTAATCATGATCCTGAGTTTGTGGGCAAAAAATTGAAGATTTCATTTAAGTGTTTCACAACCTTCTATATGCCTGGAATAAGTTCAGAGGGAGCTTTCCATACTTATTCTGTGCTGTTCCAAATTCCATTCTAGGATGTTATGTTTGTGTGTGTGTCTCTGTTCCCTGAATTATTACCAAGATCATTAGTGGTGACGGGTGTTAATGCTGTTTTTTCATTTTATTGAATCTTAATTAATACCCTACTTTCATCCTCCTCCTTTTTTAGGCATGCACAACACATACACACACACACACACACACACACACACACACACACACACAGCACAGGGTCATCAAGACCTAGAAGGCATCTTCAAGGTCATTTGGCTCAGCCAATCCTGTCTGTCACAGGCTTTGTTCAGGTTAATCTGGTAGCTTAGGTTAGATGATGACAATGATAATAATAACCAACATTTGTATCGCAACTACTTACTATGCCAGGCACTTAGTACTGTCAGTTGTATACAACTTTTCCTGACCCTAATGGATGTCAATGCTGTTCATAGGGTTTTCTTGGCGAAGATACTTGCTATTTCCTTCTCTAGACAAACAAAAGTTAAGAGACACATAAGTGTTTGAGGTTGGATTTAAACTCAGGTCTTCCTGAGAGAGGTCTGGAGAGATCCAGAGCTTTCTAGTTCCTTGACATGTGTAGATAAATTGCCTTATAGGAAGAGGGGAAAGGAAAAAACCGCTAAAACAGAAAGACATCAAAAAAAAAAAGAAAGAAAGAAAGAAAGAACCAAAGAAAACAAACAACATAACAGTCCCCTGAAAGAGTGATCATATATTATGTCAAATCTTGGCAGTTCATAGTGCATTTCCTGATGCAAAGTTTCTTCTTGCAAAGAAGAAACTATAATATAAAAAAAGATTAGGAACAGCAACAGGGACAGGGCTGTAGGGTCACTTCTAGCACAGTCACAGATGCTCATCATGGGTCAGGGTCATTTGTTGTCAGTAACTAAGAGGTCATTACCCTTTTACATGTTGTCTGTTCCAGTGCCAAGGTCAACACTGCTCAGTATCACCACCTACTCAGTGTTCCATGCTCTGTTCCTCCCTTTTCAGGGAGGTACAAGGGGAAAAAGAGGAAGACTACCCAGTCTTTGTTCTTTTCAAAACCTCTGCTGTTTCTTTCTTCTGTTTTCTTTCTGCTGCTCTCTTCTCATTATTCATCCCTCCTACCCCCATTCTTCCTACCAGAAAGCGAGGCACTTTCAAAAACCAATTCTTCTTTTTTGTTGTTGTTATTTCCTCATTGCTTATTTTTATTTATTTATTTAAATTATAGCTTTTTAATTTCAAAATATATGCAAAGATAGTTTTCAACATTTACCCTTGCAAAACCTTATGTTCCAGATTTTTCTCCCTCCCTTCCCTCCACCTCCTCCTCTAGACAGTATATGTTAAACATGTGCAATTCTTCTATACATATTTCCGGAAACATTTGTCATAAAAGCCATCTCTTAATCCAAATCCTTCCTAGGAAGGAGTTGTCCAGTGACTACTAGGTACTACTTTGTGCCACAACAATGTGGAAGAGTGTAATAAGACACTTCTTTCCTCCCATCCACATGGGTAGCTTTACCTAAAAGAAAATAAAATTGTCCCTGGGATCTGATTGGCCCTGTCTTCCATGATGCAGTTACTTAGACTCAGTTTAAGTCTCTCAGACTTGATGAGTGTAGAACATAGCTCAGTAGTCATATCCTGTTGAATTAATCCCTAGATAGGCTGGAAAGAAGGAGAGGCCAAATGTCACCATATCCTTATTATGTGTCCTTGAAATGTTAGGACAAAAGAAACCATCATGCCTGAAATTTTCAGTGGTGTTTCATTGTGTCATTTCATTCTAACATTGAACCTGAATCAAGAGGATGCTGGTATAAGAACCCCTTGTTCTCCAAGTTCAACTTACTGTAAGAAGAAGACTATTCTGGGCTTCCATTTTCTGCTGCCCATTCTGCTGAACTCCTGTTGTGCCCACTCCCCTGACTCTGAGACCTTTGTTGCCCACTCTGCTGCCTGCCTGGAATCCATATTAGTGCTTACCCTGCTGCTGTCCCTGGAGCCTCTGACTGTCCCTTCTGTTACCTAGCCATCCCTAATTATCTGGGATGAAGCAGTAGGGCTACCTGGAGCACTTCTGGGGTCTGAATATATTCCCTTGTACTGGGCTCTCCAGATGATCTCCTATTTCACAGTGAGTGATATCAGGGACTGAGCACCTCTGTGGATTGGGCCAGATTGCTATTGTTCTGACCCAAGTGCTTTCCCCTTCCTGCACTGGGCACTACCTCACTATTCTAAAGCCTAAATACTACTATGGCAGCCATTGTCACTGCTGGAACCTGTCTCTGAATCTCTATTCTGTATGTGATTGCTTGTATGGGGCACCTAGAGCAAATCCTGTCTTCCCCCATTCCTCCTTCCCTTATCCCAAGATGTGAGCATTGTCAGCTGGTAACCAGGCTGAGTCCTTTCCTCTCCACTAGGATCCCAGGAATGCCAAAAGGGCTGGCACTGCCTTGTATCATCTGATGTTGTCATCACCGCAGCCTGAGTTCTTCTCTCCCCCACATCTGGCTGAGCACTGCCCATTGATGCTGGGGTTTGAGTGCTCCCTTATGCAGGCTTCTGAGTTCTGCTCCCTTATGCTAGGAACAATGATGTCTTTCAGTGGCAAGTCAGGTATGGGGAACAGAGGGACCAAGGCTAAAGGCAAGGATCTCACTGCCTCTTAATGGTCACATTAATGAAGTCAGGAGTTGTAGAGGACTCAAACTCCAAAAAGATATGCTTGAATCAGACAACCAAGCACACAAGGCTAATTACCTATTGGATGTGAGACATTGACTCTCTTAGCACATATTTGGATAAATGGTTCTTCTCACAGTTGATGCTGGCTGAATGTTTGGTGTTAAGATAATCAGAGGCAAGGATTGGAGGGCAGAGAGAGAGAGAGGGCAGAGTCACTTGGCAGCAGGACTAGGAGGAGAGTGGCTGGTGACTCTGGACTCCAGAATCCAGGATTTTACTTGTCTGTCCTTCACTTCTCCCACTAAAGACTAAAGACTTTGATTTATTCTCAATCTGGCTGACCCTGAGGGCTTCCAGGGAACTAGCCCGTACTTTACAAGGAGTGGCTGGCCACATGGGAATCCCTCTGATTTTTCCAAGACAGAGATTCTAGCCAGGTGGGGCAACGCTTGGTTCTTCCCATCATTCTCTAATGCAGGAAATTCATTCTGCTGTTAGTCAGTTTTGACTAAGGGATGCAGGAATTCTAGGCTGCTGTTCAGAAGGCCAGGAATCATCAATTCAGAATAGATTACCTTATAGTCAAGCAAAAAAGAGTGGTCAGTATTATGATACAATAAAGGAACTATGTTACATCCAGCAAAGCATGTAGTTGCTGTACACACTCTTTGATCCAGCAATATCACTACTGGGTCTGTATCCCAAAGAAATCGTAATAGAGGGGAAAGGACCTCCATGTGCAAAAATATTTGTAGTAGCTCTTTTTGTGGTAGCAAGGAACTGGAAATTGAGTGGATGCCCATCAATTGAGAAATGGCTGGATAAGTTATGGAACATGAATTAATGGAACATTATATAAGCAGTCTGATTTCAGAAAAGCCTGGAAAGACTTACATGAACTGATGCTAAATGAAATGAGCAGAACCAGGAGAAAATTATACATAGTAACAGCAGGATAATGTGATGATCAATTGTGATGGATATTTGGGATGGAAAATTCACTTCATGTGAATTGAAGCCTAGTATTTTCACCTTTTTTTGTTTGCTTGTTTGCTTTTTCTTTCTCAGGTTTTTTTTCCCCCTTTTGTTCTGATTTAGCAAATATGGAAATATGTTTTAAAAGATTGCACATGCTTAACATATCAAATTGCTTACTGTCTTGGGGAGAGAAGAGAAGGGAGGGAAGGAGAAAAATTTGGAACACAAAGTCATGATAGTTTTATTTTTACATGTATTTGGAAAATTACTACTCAAAATTTAAAAAACAAAGGAAATACTTAATGACAAAAGGCTAAAAAAGAGGGGGGCTGGAAAGACTTACATGAAGTGATGCTAAGTAAAGTGAGCAGAATCAAGAGAACATTGTACATAATAACAGCAAGATTATGTGATGATCAACTATGATAGACTTATCCCTTCTCAGCAATATATTAATGATTCCAATAGACTTGGAACAGAAAATGCCATTTGCATTCAGAGAGAGAATTTGTGGATACTGAATACAGATTGAAGCATAGTATTTTCACCTTTTAAAATTTTGCTTTTTTTTCTTGTGGTTTTTCCCTTTTGTTCTGATTTTTCTTTCACAATATGACTAATAAGCAAACAGGTTTAAAAGGATTGTACAAGCTTAACTATATCAGATTGCTTGCTATTTGGGGGAGGCGAAAAGTAAGAAAGAAGGGAGAAAAAAATTTGGAACTCAAAGTGTTAAGAAAATTCATTGTTGAAAGCTATCTTTACATGTAATTGGAAAAATAAAATACTATTAATTTTTTAAAAAAGCACATAGTTGCAGAAACAAACTAAGACCAAGGCTCTAAATAGCTAAAGACATTTGAGCACAGGTGTTTACACAGTTAATATAGAATTTGGAGGGAGTGAAACACAGGAAAAACAGGATTATAGGGATTGAAACACTTGGTTTCTTATTGTTGGAAAGATTGGGGAGACATGAAGTGAGAGGAAGGAGGTAATTTTGTGACATTTCTTAATTCATTTGAGTAACCTTTTAAAAAGGAGAGTAATCTTGTGACTTCTCCAAAATCATCAATATGACTTCTCCATAATCTGATAAACCACATCCAATGCCCATTTAATTAGCACATTTCATCTTTTTTTTTTTAATTTTTAAATAACTTTTTATTGATAGAACGCATGCCAGGGTAATTTTTTACAGCATTATCCCTTGCATTCACTTCTGTTCCGATTTTTCCCCTCCCTCCCTCCACCCCTTCCCCCAGATGGCAAGAGTCCTTTACATGTTGAATGGGTTGCAGTATATCCTAGAAACAATATATGTGTGCAGAACCGAACAGTTTTCTTGTTGCACAGGGAGAATTGAATTCAGAAGGTATAAATAACCCGGGAAGAAAAACAAAAATGCAAGCAGTTTATATTCATTTCCCAGTGTTCTTTCTCTGGGTGTAGCTGCTTCTGTCCATCTTTGATCAATTAAGGCTCTCTTT
This sequence comes from Antechinus flavipes, assembly GCF_016432865.1. Classification (NCBI taxonomy): domain Eukaryota; kingdom Metazoa; phylum Chordata; class Mammalia; order Dasyuromorphia; family Dasyuridae; genus Antechinus; species Antechinus flavipes. The sequence goes on from NC_067401.1 coordinate 185,878,006, forward strand.
ATCGAAGAGATGAACTTCCATCAGAATACATCCTCAAACAGTATCGTTGTTGAGGTATATAATGATCTCCTGGTTCTGCTCATTTCACTCAGCATCAGTTCATGTAAGTCTCGCCAGTCCTCTCTGTATTCATCCTGCTGGTCGTTCCTTACAGAACAATAATATTCCATAACATTCATATACCACAATTTACTCAACCATTCTCCAATTGATGGGCATCCTTTCATTTTCCAGCTTCTAGCCATTACAAACAGGGCTGCCACAAACATTTTGGCACATACAGGTCCCTTTCCCTTCTTTAGTATCTCTTTGGGGTATAAGCCCAGTAGAAACACTGCTGGATTAAAGGGTAAGCACAGTTTGATAACTTTTTGAGCATAGTTCCAAATTGCTCTCCAGAATGGCTGGATGTGTTCACAATTCCACCACTGATACATTTATCAGTGTCCCTGTTTTCCCACATCCCCTCCAACATTCCCCATTATCTCTCCCTGTCATTCAAGCCAATCTGACAGGTGTGTAATGGTATCTCAGAGTTGTCTTAATTTAGCACATTTCATCTTGAGTCCCAAATATCACAGGTAGTTGTCCAGTCCCTGAAAACTTTTTGCCTTGGATATTCTGGAATTACCCTATGGCAGCTCTGAAGTGAAATCCTACTGGCAGATCTGATTTTCTGGTTCCAAGTCACTTGCAGAGACATTCTTAGGTAGTCCTGCTAAAATCTGCCAGTAACAAGATTCAATACAATTTAGTACAAGCTTCTAAATTTGCTTTTCCACCAACTCATTCATATGGTAAAATCCAGCTCTAACCATATGGATCTAACCTTATTAACAACAGAGTTATAAAAGAAACCCAGAATTCACCTGAAACTTCAAAGGATATCGATTTTTTACACACCTCTTGTCGTTTCTATCTTAATCTCTAACCCTGTACCTAATATAAACACTGCCATTAAAAGGCTGAAAGAAGAATTTTTTTTTAAATGCATGAGGATTTGGAAAATGAGCCTTTTTGTCTCTTAAAATTATCAGACTTCAAAATAGGAAAATAATTTCACTTTCCTTACAATTATCAATGCAACTTTATATAGAAAATATTTAATCCAATTTTGAGACCTTATTTCTAAAACACATTCAAGGTCTGTATACCCCATTAGAAACTAATTATATATATGTATATATACATATATATATGCACATACATACACACAATATAAAATCAATTATATCCCATTAAACATTTGACGGTTTTCAAGCATTTTAATACATTATTTTAATATAATCTCATAATTATGAGAGCAACTCATAATCTAACAGCATCCAAATTAAAAGAGAAGTTGCTTTTCTAACTATTTCTGATATAAGGATTTCTCAAACTTCACAATATAAAACAATTTTTAGAAACATTATAATAACATACATGATATCACATATTGAAAATATGAAACAAAACTTATTACCACTTAGGTAATTTAATGCATTTCCAGGTTATCTTACATAGATTCACACTTTTTGGATCTATACTGTTCACATTCAAGATCAATATAGAGTATGTTTACTAACATTTATATAGTGCTTTTGATTCCTTTAAAATCACCCAGTGAGCCAAATCAATTCCTGGATTCTTTATGAGGATGCCCTTACTTCCTCCCTCCTCCCTCCCATCCCCGGGGTATCACCCATTTTCTGCAGTTTTGATCACAGGATGGGGAAGGAGCTCCACATAGCTCCTACTTGCTTAAACTTTCTCTCTTCCTTTCTATCCTTCAAAACTACATCTGTCCTATTTCTTTCATATTCTGATAAGAAACTTCTCTTCTGGTTGCTTTATTCCTCTTTATATCCCAATCATAAGCTAGACTACTCTCTACTGTACTGAATTTTTCCTTTATAATTTAGCACAAGTTTTTATTACACAAAACAAATTAATTGCAATGCTGTTATCTTTCAGGTTATTGAAAGCTTATAAACGCATGGTCTATTTCAATATCTTTTAGTTACTTTGCTTCTAGTTTAACTAAATAATTAAGTTCTATTATATCATTCACAGAAGAAATTCTATGGTAATACAAAATATTCTTGCAGATTAAATTTTATTTACTCTTCAATTGCTCTTTGATTTAAACAGCCTTCTCTCTTTTCATGGTTAAAAAAAAAGTTAATAGTAGACGGTTCTTAAATTTAAACTGCAAACTGCTAATCTATTTTGTTTCTTTTCTCTTATCAGTGAAATCTCCTTCCTCTTTCACTAAAACAATAAAACTGGCACTCCCCAGGGAAAAAATGATTTTAAAAAGCATTGTTTCTATGTAACTTTCAGTTTTATTTTTATTTTTCTTAAAGAAATTTTATATTTCAGGATTTACAGGAACATTCAAATCACAATTTGTAAATTTACAATAGAGAATTTATATTTTAGTCACAAATGTAGTTCCTAATTAATTCATAATGGCATAAATTCTTGCACATTGGAAACAAAGATTCCCTTTCTCCTCCTCCTCTCTCTCTCCTCTTCCTCCCCCTCCTTTTTCCCCTCCTTCTCCTCCCCCTCCTTCTCCTCCCCCTCCTCTTCCTTTTTCTCCCCTTCTTCTTCTTCTTCTTCTTCTTCTTCTTCTTCTTCTTCTTCTTCTTCTTCTTCTTCTTCTTCTTCTTCTTCTTCTTCTTCTTCTTCTTCTTCTTCTTCTTCTTCTTCTTCTTCTTCTTCTTCTTCTTCTTCTTCTTCTTCTTCTTCTTCTTCTTCTATCTGTTTCTCTCTCTGTCTCTGTCTCTCTCTCTGTCTCTCTGTCTCTCTCTCTCTGTCTCTCTCTCTCACACACACACACACACACACACACACACACACACACACACACACACTAGAATTAGAAGTTAGCAATACATTTGGCAATTCCTATAGTTGCAGAAATAAACCAGTACCAAGACATTGATTATTGGTTTCTACACAGAAAAAAAAAAAAAAAGAAGAAGCCAGGATTATAGGAATTGAGAGACGTAAGGTTTCTTTTTAGTGGAGAGGATAGGGATACATTGAGACAAGAGGAAGAGGGATATTTTTGTGACATTATTTAAGTCAGATGATCTTTTGGAAGGGGGTGGTAATCTTATGACTTCTACAAAGTCAGGTGATTTAACAAGCAGCTGAAACTTAGCTTGACAAAATGTGGAGAAAGGTAAAATAGAGTCATTAATGCTCATGTGAGTGAGAGTACCTGGGCTCTATAGAAGTCAATCCTGTACTCCTCACTGGAAGTCCTAGGCAGAATTACAATTCATACTTTTGGATCAAGAATGGAAACCGCATTTCTCACACCTTGTTATTTTTTGAAATAAAGAACACAGTGTATTAAATTAAGCCCTATGGGTATACCTAGAAAACCCCAGAGATTCTACTAAAAAGCTATTAGAAATAATTCATAACTTTAGCAAAGTAGCAGGATACAAAATAAATCCCCATAAATCTTCAGCATTTTTATACATCACCAACAAAATCCAACAGCAAGAGATACACATAGAAATTCCATTCAAAATAACTGTCAACAGCATAAAATATTTGGGAATCTATCTACCAAAGGAAAGTGAGGAATTATATGAGCAAAATTACAAAAAACTTTCCACACAAATAAAGTCAGACTTAAATAATTGGAAAAATATTAAGTGCTCTTGGATAGGCCGAGCGAATATAATAAAGATGACAATACTCCCTAAACTAATCTATTTAGTTAGTGCTATACCAATCAGACTTCCAAGAAAATATTTTAATGATCTAGAAAAAATAACAACAAAATTCATATGGAACAATAAAAGGTCGAGAATCTCAAGGGAATTAATGGAAAAAAAAATCAAATGAAGGTGGCTTAGCTGTACCTGATCTAAAACTATATTATAAAGCAGAAGTCACCAAAACCATTTGGCTAAGAAATAGATTAGTTGACCAGTGGAATAGGTTAGGTTCACAAGACAGAATAGTCAACTATAGCAATCTAGTGTTTGACAAATCCAAAGATCCTAACTTTTGGGATAAGAATTCATTATTTGATAAAAACTGCTGGGATAACTGGAAATTAGTATGGCAGAAATTAGGTATGGACCCCTATTTAACACCGTATACCAAGATAAGATCAAAATGGGTCAATAATTTAGGCATAAAGAATGAGATTATAAATAAATTAGAGGAACATAGGATAGTTTATCTCTCAGACTTGTGGAGGAGAAAGAAATTTGTGACCAAAGATGAACTAGAGACCATTACTGATCACAAAATAGAAAATTTTGTTTATATCAAATTAAAAAGCCTTTGTACAAACAAAACTAATGCAAACAAGATTAGAAGGGAAGCAACAAACTGAGAAAACATCTTCACAGTTAAAGGTTCTGATAAAGGCCTCATTTCCCAAATATATAGAGAATTGATTCTAATTTATAAGAAATCAAGCTATTCTCCAATTGATAAATGGTCAAAGGATATGAACAGACAATTTTCAGATGATGAAATTGAAACTAAACCACTCATATGAAAGTGTTCCAAATCACTAATGATCAGAGAAATGCAAATTAAGACAACTCTGAGATACCACGACACACCTGTCAGATAGGCTAAGATGACAGGAAAAAATAAAGATGACTGCTGGAGGGGATGCGGGAAAACTGGGACACTGATGCATTGTTGGTGGAGTTGTGAATGAATCCAATCATTCTGGAGAGCAATGTGGAATTATGTCCAAAAATTTATTAAACTGTGCACACCCTTTGATCCAGAAGTGTTACTTCTGGACTTATATCCCAAAGAAATACTAAAGAAGGGAAAGGGACCTGTATGTGCCAAAATGTTTGTGGCAGCCCTGTTTGTAGTGGCTAGAAAATGGAAAATGAATGGGTGCCCATCAATTGGAGAATGGTTGGGTAAATTGTGGTATATGAACATTATGGAATATTATTGTTCTGTAAGAAATGACTAGCAAGATGAATACAGAGATGCTTGGAGAGACTTACATGAACTGATGCTAAGTGAAATGAGCAGAACCAGGAGATCATTATATACTTCAACAATGATACTGTATGAGGATGTATTCTGATGGAAGTGGATCTCTTTGACAAAGAGACCTAACTCAGTTTCAATTGATCAATGATGGACAGAAGCAGCTACACCCAAAGAAAGAACACTGGGAAATGAATGTAAACTATTGGCATTTTTGTTTTTCTTCCTGGGTTATTTTTACCTTCTGAATCCAATTCTCCCTGTGCAACAAGAGAACTGTTCGATTCTGCACACATATATTGTATCTAGGATATACTGCAACATATTTAACATATATAGAACTGCTTGGGAAGCAGGTGGAAGGAGGGAGGGAGAGGAAAAATCGGAACAGAAGCGAGTGCAAGGGATAATGTTGTAAAAAATTACCCTGGCATGGGTTCTGTCAATATTATTATTGAAGTTATTATTAAAAATAAAATAAATAAATTAAGGCATATGAGAGCATGAGAACAAAACCAATGCATTCTAAAATCCCTATGTATTCAAAGGATAATTTGCAAATAGTTATCAAAGAACTACATATATATTCACCCTTCAATTCTTGAAATTGACCCTTCTTGCCAAAATATTTCAATTTGTTTTTCATCTTGTATTATTTTTTTTGGAAAAATCCTTATTGAAAGAACCTATTTTATCCTCTACAAAGATGATTTTTCTGATAAAAAACCAAACACCTATACTCTCTGAATCAATAGGTTTGGAAGCACTATCATTGAGAAAGGATAGACGTTGACCCTCAAACCAAATACATTCAATGATAGAAACTAAAAGAGTGGCGTTTGTATTAATATCATAATTCCTTCTATCCCCCAGGTCCTTTCATAATTTCACCATTATATAAAAGTGGCTGCTTTTGTATTTATCTCTCTGGGATGATAAGGAATGTGTCTTATTCAATGTAGTTTGTCATAGCCAAAAATAAAATCCAGCAATTGATTCTAACTAACAACAACAACAAAAGAATGGAAGTCACCTTTCCTTTTAAAGTTTTTAGAGTAATGAAGTGCACAGCGTCCCTTCTTCTCCCTACTCAAGCAAATCAATCATATGTCTAATTATTTAGTTCCTGAAGTGATCACTGTCCTTTTAAGTGCTTCCTCCAATGTCTTTCACCAAAGTCCATGGAAGACATTTTCCAATGATCTCTTAAATGCCATATAAAAATTCCCAAACAATTCCTTCTGCAGTTTTATTGTTAGATAATCCCCAAATCTTATCATTTAGATCTTTAAAAAAAAGTAAATTCAATAAACTAGTTTACAGTTTTATTATGATTCTTTTTTTATGGTATTTTATTTTTCCAAATACACGCAAAGATAGTTTTCAACATTCACCTTCATAAAACCTTGTCTTCCAAATCTGTCTCCCTCTCCTTTCTTCTCCCCCTTCCCAAGACAGCAAACAATCCCATATAGATTAAATGTGTGCAGTTCTTTGAAACATATTTCCATATTTGTCATGCTGAACAAAAATAAATCAGATCAAAAAGGAAAAAAAAACACAAGAAAGAGGGTGGGAACCAAAACAAGAAAAAAACTAAAAATAGCCTCCAAAATAAAGATGAAAATATTATGTTTTAATCCACATTCAGTCTTCATAATTCTCTCTCTGGATGTGGATGGCACTTTCCATCACAAGTTTATTGGAATTGGATGTCATGATTCTTAAAAACACAGAGCAAGTTCACCTCTGTCTTAAGTTGCTGAATTCCTGTATATAGTGTATTTTCTGATCTCCTAAAGGCAATGAGGGATAGCACAATAAATTCATTCAGTAACAAGGAGGTAATCAGGATCTCCCACCCTTTTCTCTCTTTAGTGAGGTTAATCTGACTCAGTGTTGCTGAATACTACAAATGTAGTAATCCTAATCTAAATCAGAATGGACTGGAAGCTCAGGTTGAGGATTAAAAAGAAATGAGACATACTTATCACTTGTATTATATTAATAGTCTTCCAAAGAAGATCTACTTGGTCCAAGCAGGAGAATTCAGCAAGGACACGACAATTCATGATAGTCTGCTAGTAAGAAGCCTAAGGGAAAAGCCATATAACTTCTCAAAACTACCAGCCTGAGCCAATTAAGTCTCAAGGATGGTTTCAATACCTTTTAAGGAAAATGTTACTTAGCTGGCATAAAATAAAGCACTATCCTGGCCAATGGAATTGTACTGTAGGAAATAGCGCTTTTGGGAAACCCTCATTTTATGGATGAGAAAACCAAGGCATATAGAAATGAAGTGATTATCCTTGGGAGTCAGGTTTGAATTCTGTTCCTGTGACTCCTCAATCTACAACTCTTTTTAGAGCTTGACTAGAAGAAATCTTTTAGTAAAGTTTTTAATTTTATTTTTTATTCTGAGCAGAGTAAAGATCAAATAAAATGAACAAAAATAGAACTAAAAAAGGGTGGGGGGATTTACCCAAAATTGTAATCTTTTGTGATAGGCAGCTTGTTTTTCCTTCCTTGTTTTAAAAATGCTTTCAGTGACTCTGAGTTCAAATACAGTTTCAGACACTTAATAATTGTGTGACCCTGGCATTTCACTTAATTTCTATCTTCTGTAAAATGGGCACAATAATAACATCTACTTCAGTAGAGATAATATTTGTAAAGTACCTGGCACATAGTAAATTTTATATGACTAGCAGCTATCATTATCATGAATGCTGGGGAATTGTAGTGGTCATTGATGCGATAAGATTCAGGGAACCAAATTGATGAGATTAGGGTTCCTGGTGGTCAGGGAGTTAAATTATGAGCTTAATGGCAGGTTTGGGGTTCAGAGAACCAAATGGAGAGGTTTGGCTCCCCTAAATCCCCTTTGGGACTCAGCACATGGCAGGGAGTTGTGGGAATCCCCCTCTTCTGGCGGCACAGAGGTTCTTCATAAAAGGAATTTACGAACCCAAAAAGCTAGACTGATAAAAAGAAGTTTATTATAGGCATTGGGAAGTCAGCATTTGCTATGCATGAATAGAAAGACTAAATTCCTTAGTGGCAAGGTCTGACAGAGAAGTAAAGTAGAGAAATCCATTCAGAGAAGCATAAAGTCTTATTAGAGAAATAGGTGAGGATAGAGGGTAGCACTGGAAGAGAATATCATCCTGGCAAGCAGAGGCTTGCTGCTATGCATAACATAGCATATTTGGTCTTCTGCAAGGACTGAGCCCTAAGTTGGCTCTTTTTATCTACAAGCTGGGGCAGTTCTTGATGGGGCTGGGTACAGCTTGAGCTGAATTGAATAGAAAATCTTAAGCACTGAATGAATCTTCAATTCAATAGGGTTGAAATTCTCCAGCTCAAGACTCAACCAGCCCCACCTAGATAACAGAATGAAGCTGTTTGTCCTTGGGTAGGGTCCCCCACATAGGCAGGATTCAAGGAGACTTTGTCCTTGAAGGAGTTTTAGAGAGTTTCCGGGATTCTTGTCAATAAGACTTCTTAAGTCATTCAAAGTTGTTTTTCTTTACAATGCTGTCATTATATAAATTGTTCTTAGGTTTTCCTTGTTAGGTTTGTTCATATGTCTTTCCAGATTTCTTCAAAACTTTACCTTTTATCATTTCTAATGGCACAATAACACTCCATTTCATTCATATATTACATTTTATTTGATTTGGCTATTTCCTAACCTGTGGGCATCTCCTTAGTTTCCACTTCTTTGCTACAACAAAACGTAGTTTTTTTCTAAAGGGGTTAACAACTTTTTAGTCAACAGAATTTCTTTCCTTAAGTAATATTTTATTCCCCCCAGTTACATGTAAAGATAATATTAAGCTTTCATTTTAAAATTTTTTGAGTTCCAAATTTTTTCTCCCTCTCACTTCCAACTTCCTTGAAACAGTTAGCAATTTGATACAATACACATGTTCAATCATGCAAAACATATTACTATATCAGTCATGTTGTAAAAAAAAAAGTTTCAGAGAAAAAGAAAATATGAAAAAATGTAGAAAGTGAAAAAATCATATGTTTTAATCTGCACTCTGATTCCACCAGTTCTTTCTCTGGAGATGGATAACATTTTTTGTTATTAGTTTTTTGGAATTGTGTTAGATCATTGTAGTATTTAAAATAGTTAACTCATTTTTAATTGATTATTATACAATATTGTTGTATATGGTATCCTCCAGGTTCTGCACATTTTACTTTGCCTCAGTTCATATAAATTTTTCCTGGTTTGGGGTTTTTATTTTTAATTTAGTATTTTAATTTCCCCAGTTATCTGAAAAAACAATTTTCAATATTCATTTTTAAAACTTTTAGTTCCAGGTTTCTCCCCTTCCTTCCTCTTCACCCCTAACCCACATTGAGAATACAAACAATTCAATATAGTTTATACCTGGAGGTACTCATGCAAAACATTCTCAGAATAGTCACACTGTGAAAGAAAACATGGACCAATAAAATCCCCCAAACCTCAAGAAAAATGTTTAAAAAAAATGCTTCAATATGCATTCAGACACCTTTAGTTCTTTCTGTTGAATATGGATAGTATTTTTTGTTAGTCTTTCAGAACTGTCTTAGATCATTGTATTGCTGAGAATAGCAATGTCATTCATAGCTGATCATCTTACAATATTGTTGTTATTTTGTATACAATATAGTCCTTTGCTTCAGCTCATGGAATTCTTTCCAGATTTTTCTGAAAGCGTCCTGCTCATCATTTCTTATAGCATAGTAGTATTCCATCATAATCACATATAACAATTTATTCAGCCATTCCTAAATTGATGAGCATCCCTCTCAATATATGTCTTTTCTACCAGAAAAGAGCTGCTATAAATATGGGTCTTTTTCCTTTTTATTTTTATGTTTTGGGGGATATAGACCTAAAAATGGTATTGCAAGGTTCAAGAGTATTTATTGGTTTGCCTTTGGGGCATATTTATTTGCCTTTTGGGCATAGTTCCAAGTTGCTCTACAGAACTGTTGAATCAATTCCACCAACAGTGTATTAATGTCTCATTTTCCCACATTCCCTCTAACTTATGTCATTTTTCTTTCCTGTCCTATTAGACCATCTAATAGGTTTGTGGTAGTACTTCACAATTGTTTTAATTTGCATTTCTCTAATCGATAGTGAATTAGAGCATTTTTTCACATGACTATAGATAGCTATGATTACTTCATTTGAAAACTGTTCTTATCTTTTGATCATTTATCAATTGAGGAATGGCTTTTTATAAATTTGACTCACTTCTCTATATGTTTGAGAAATAAGGTCTTTATAAGAGAAATTTGCTTCAAATGCTTTTCACAATTTATCTTTTTAACTATATATCCTTCATATTTATTCTATCCTCCGTTTCCTATTCCCAAAAGTGTCTTGCTTCTGACTATTTCCTCCCTCAATCTGACCTCCTTTATATCAGCCCACCCCCAGCTTCCGTTCTCCTCCTACTATCCTGTAGGGTAAAATAGATTTCTATATCCAATTGAACCAAGATTGGTGAGAGTAAGGTTCAACCACTCCTTTTTCCCTCCCCCTTCTTCCCCTCTACTATTAAAGCTTTTTCTTGCCTCTTTTATGCATGGTATTTTGCCCTATTATACCTCTCTTTTTCTCCTTCTGCCAGTGAATTCTCTCTCATCCCTGAATTTTATTTTTTGAGGTAATCATATTCAACTCACACCTCTGCTTTCAGTCCATCTATACTCCTCACTTCCCTAAAAATCAAAAAATCTTTAGGAGTTATAATTATAATTTTCCCATTTAGGAATATAAGCAGTTTAACCTTATCTAATCCTTTATGATTTCTCGTTCCTATTTACCTTTTTATGCTTCTTTTCAATCTTGTATTTGAAAGTCAATTTTCTATTCAGCTCTGCTCTTTTCATCAGGAATGCTTGAAAGTCCTCTATTTCACTGAATGTTCATTTTTCCTCTGAAGGATTATACTGGTTTGCTGAGTAGGTGATTCTTGGTTTAATCCTAGTTCTTTTGTCTTTTGAAATATATTCCAAGTCCTCTGATCTTTTAATGAAGAAACTGCTAAATTTTGTGTTATCCTGACTGTGGTTCCAAAATACTTGAATTATTTCTTTTTGGCTGCTTGCAGTATTTTCTCTTTGATCTGGAATTGGGCTATAATATTCCTGAGACTTTTCATTTTGGGGTCTCTTCCAGGAGATGATTGGTGAATTCTTTGAATTTCTGTTTTATCCTCTGATTGATCATGGCAGTTTTCCTTGATAATTATTATTACTATATTGCAATATACCATATTATGCCATATATAACCTATACATATATAATACTATATAAAATTATACTATAATATGCTATATATTACTATATTATATTACTATAAATTAATAAATAAAATAGGTCCTTTCCCCCCTCTCTTATGATCTCTTTGGGATGTAGATCTAGTGGAGGTATTACTAGATCAAAAAGGATATATAATTTTATAGTCCTTTGGATACAGTTCAAAATTGCTCTCCAGAATGGTTGGATAAGTTTGTAACTCTACAAATATAATGCATTAGTATCCCAATTTTTCCCACATCCCCTTTATTTATTATTTTCCTTTTTTATTACATTAGCTAATCTGATAAGTGTAAGATGGTACCTCAGAGTGGTTTTAATTTGCATTTCTCTAATCATTAGTGATTTAGCACTTTTTTTTTCATTTGATTATAGATAGCTTTGATTTCTTCAGCTGAAAACTCCCAGTTTATTTCCTTTGACCCTTTATCAATTGGGGAATGACCTGTATTCTTATAAATTTGACTCATAATCTCTATAGAGTTGAGAAAAAGTTGGCCTTTATCAGAGATGCTTGTAAGTGTTTTTTCCTAGCTGTCTGCTAGGTTGCACTGGTTTTGTTTGTGCAAAACCTTTTTTTTTTTTTTTTTAATAAAGGCTTTTATTTTCAAAACACATGCATAGATAGTTTTCAACATTCATCTTTGTTTTATCAAATATTAGATTACAATGGTCATTTACTACTGAGTCTTGCATACCTAATTTATTTCATTGATCCACTCTCTATTTCTTAGCCAGTATCACATACTTTTAATGATTACTACTTTGTAATACAATTTGAAATATGGTATAGGTAGATCACCTTCTTTTACATTTATTTTTGTTAATTCACTTACAATATTTGACCTTTTGTTCTTCCAGATAAATTTTGTTAAGATTTTTTCTAATTCTATAAAATAATTTTTAGTAGTTTGACTGGTATGTGTCACATTGAATAAATAGAGTAATTTAAGTAGAATTGTCATTTTTATTATATTGGCTTGGCCTATCCATGAGCAATTTATATTTTTCCAGTTGTTTAGATATGACTTTATTTGTGTGAAAAGTATTTTGTAGTTGTGTTCATATAATACCTGGGTTTGCCTTGGCAGGTAGACTAGGAACATGTGCAACTTGTTTAGTCTGATGCAATCCTCCATGAGGACCTTTTAGGAGTATTCCCAGTAATTCAGTAACTATTTATGATGCAATGACTGGATTACTGGATACTGAGGACAGGCTTTTTGATTGGCTTCTGAATCAGTACTGCCTGCATCCTAAAGAGTCTATTACATACAAAAAGCTAGCAGTGACAAGGCAAGGGCTACTCTGAGTGGCTTCCCATAGTGTCTGCCTCCAAAAAGGGCATTGGGGAAAGTAAAGGAGATAAATTGACCAGGAGTTTCAGAGATGGAATTATTCAAACTAAAATCTGTGGCTGCCAGCAGGTGGGGATATGAGCTCAAATTCAATAATCTTTCAGGTCATCTCATCAGGAAAACCTAATATAGATCTCTGTTCATGTTCATGGATTTAAAGTTAGAACCTAGAGATCACCTAGTCAATTATTTTAATCTAATTAATTTATTTATTTACTTATAAATTCTAGGAAGGTTAAGAAAATTCCTGGAAGTCAAACAAGTTAGAAGCACTAAAAGTGGAATTTGAATCCAATTCCAGAGTCTGAACTAGGGCAAGGCAGCTGTAACATTTCTCTTTTTCTTATTGTTGTCCAGTCATTTTTCAGTCACGTCTGACTCTCTGTGATCCAATATGGATATTGAGAACTGTATTTTTGTCAGGGCAGTTAGAAGTAGTATATTTAGAAGGTGTAATTGTAAGTTGACTTTAATGTGATGAAATAAAAAAGAAATTAAGGGTGGAAAAGAGATTGTACTAAGAGAATAAATGAGGTAAATTACACTACATAAAGAGACACAAAATACTTATTATAGAAAGAAGGGAGGGAGATGAGCATTGTTTGAACTTTAATCTCGTCAGATTTGGCTCAAAGAAGGAATAACATAAATACTTAGTTTGGTATAGCAATTTGTTTTACCCTATAGGATAGGGAGAAAAAGGGGAAAGGAAAGAGGGAGGTTAATAGAAGGGAAGGCAAAAGTAAAAGCAAAAAGGGATAAGAAAGGGGGCTGAAAAAAGGGAGGACAGATTGAGAGAGGTGGTGGTCATAAACAATATACTGGTGAGGAAGGAAAGAGTGAAAGGAGAGAGAAAAGTGTAACTTGGGATAAATGAAATGGCAGAATCTGTTATGCTTCAGCTGAAATTTTTAAAAATATATTTAAAAAGTAGTAGTAGTGATCCTAATCTCAGATCAAGCAAAAGTAAAAATAGATCTAATTAAAAGAGATAAGAAAAAGAAATTGCATCTTGCTAAGGGGTACCACAGGTAATGTGAGAAAGAGTAGAGGGTCCAGCTGGGCCATCTATGATCATCCAAAAATTAATTAGGACAGAGACCTAGACTAGTCAACTGAGATAACTTAAGATCCAACCCTCAAGGAAACCACAACCAAAAGGAAGGGGGAGTCAAAAGGAAGAGAAATAAATGACAAATAATAATAATAGAAAAGAAAGACTGAAAATACCAAAGATTTCACAAAAAAACAAAACACCTCAACTGCCTTGAACCTAAACTTATAGGAATAATTGTAACAACAAAATGAAATATTTCTCAAGGTTTAGTAAATTAGTTCAGAGTCTATTAATAGATACTGAAATAAAAGAAAATAATCTAACACTTGATTATTTAGAGAAACCTGTGAAATTTAAGGACAACATGGAATCACAATACACTCTTCCTGAGTGATTCAAAAGAGAAATGAGAATAATGAGCAGAATTTTTCCGTGTACAGAAAAAATAATCAGCAGATAGAAAAACAAATCTGCAGTAATAAAGAAACAAGAGAAAAGAAAAGATTGAGAATAGAAATATGCAAAACTGAAGGATAACCTAGAGGAGAAACAAAAAACTAGTAAACAAAGAAAATGCTCATTGTGCAAAAGCAAAACACATGTAGAAACAATCTAAGGATCATGGGTTTCCCAAAAGAAAAGGACAAAAAAACTTTAACACTGTAATGAAGGAAATAATAGAAAAGAGCTGCCCAGAACTTCTAAACACAGAAAATGAAATTCCAGTTGAAAGATTCCACAGATCACTTCCAGAAACAACAAAAACTAAATAAAACAAACAAACCAAAAAACCATAAGGCTGCAAGCTCCAAGAGACATAGTGGTTAAATTTAACAATTCGATTCAGAAACAACAAGTTCTACAAGTCATCAGAAGAGAGAGCTTCGAATACAAAAGAAAGGAAATTTGAGTAATGCAAGACTATTCCTCAGCCCCTAGAAAAAAAGAGAAAGAAATGGAAAATGTGTTCCAAAAAGCTCAGGATGAAATGAAACTTAGGATGTAACCCAGGGTGATCTATTCTGAAAACATGAGCTTAACCATCCAGGACAAAAGATGAATGTTCAATAATAAAGAAGAATTTGAAACATTTTTAGAAAGAAAATTATAAGTGAAGAGATTATTTACCTCGCAAATATCCCAAACAACAGTAATTCAGGAAGATTGAATAAATGTTGCAGCCAAGGACAATAATAGAGTGACACAGAAAAAACAGTAAAAGACTTTTTAAGTGTATACAATGAAATAAGGATGAAGGCAGAAATCTAGTAAAGGAAACTTTACTAGTGAAGAAGAAAGGAGCATTACAGACAGAGCCTGATAGCACGCTGCTTATAGGTAAATGCTTCTTTTCTGGAAATACATTCCAATATAGGTTGATACATGGAAGGAGGAGAGCAAGAGGATTTGAAGAATTATGCGTTGGGATCAAATCAAAGGTTAGCTAATAAGAGGAAAGTGACCTCTGTGATCTTAAAAAGAGAAGCATCTACAATAGAGTAGGTGAAAAAAAGGGAAAGACTGAAAAATAGGGGGAAAGAAAGGAGGCTTTATTTTGAAGGCAGGAAGGAGTTCCACTGATGACGAATCACTCTCAAAGCATTCCCAAATGATTCAAGAACCATTCGTGGAATCATGGAAAAGAGAAATGGTTGGTGAAGGAAGATGAGGATTTTATACTAGATGAGGTCTGTGAGATGTGGTATTTGAAAAATCTTGTCTTGGAGGAGAACCCTGAAAGAAACTGAAATCTAGAAGAGTGGGAGAACACAGACAAAGGCAGTAGATTTCGGTAAATATATGGGGAAGAGTCAAGAGAAAGCAGAGATCAGTGTTGGGTTGCATAATCAGGGACCTGATGAAATAGGGTGTTAGAGTCCAGCTCCTGTAGTGATGAAGGATGTGACAACATGCTGGGGCCAGGAAGAGAAGTCCTGGTTTTGGACTCTTCGAAGTTTATTGATCAGAGACACAAATATACCTCAAATGCTCATAGGTTTGATACAAAGTACATTCTTTTAAAATTCCTATAGCTTAACAAAATCTATTATGATGTAAATGATCAAACCTCTTAAGCCCCAGATCTTGGGTACTTAGACAGAGATGTAAATAGTTGAGATATACATCAGAGTAAAGTTTATTGTACTATTATCTCATGTATCTTTCTCCCAAATACCTTTAGTCTCCTTGTGGACGTTCTTTCCTGTCCTTAGGACAGGAATTCAAAGGTTTAGTTTTTAATCCAAAGAGTAGTGTTTGCATTTTGCTTCAGTCACTAGATTATTAATTTATTATATTGACAAGCAGTCTCTGCTATATCAATAAGGGAGTTTTGGTGAGCCAAGTTATTGTAAGACTCAAAACCTGGGATAAAGTCTTACCTCCTGGCCCTCTACAAATTCTTCCCTTTTTAAATTAAAAATTAAGTCTAGGTACTTTTCAGTCCTCATAGTTGAGAATGATTGCGAAACATAATTTGATAGCACAAGGGGCTAAACCAATTAGTAGCAAAATAAAACATGTGAGAGGAACAAAATGCAAAAGCATAGAGGTCAGATTATTTACAGGATTTATCTTTTTTAACCACTCAAATATGTGGTTAGCTACACTATCAGGATAAATTCCATGGACATTGCTTCTTGCCATGTTTTTTGCTAAAAAGTTAGCTGTAACCAAGATTCCAAATTGTTCACATGATTCCCTAACTATATTAATGACTGTTCCACTAGGTTTCATTCCTGTTTTACCTCTATATTTAATTTTTTTATAATTAATTTTATATTAATCTATATTAATTTGTTCTAAAAAACTTATGATATGCTTTTTGCTGATTTATCTGCAAATTGAGCAGTCTGAATAGTTTTTGTAAGAATTGTAGCTGAAATAGCAAGTGTTGTAATAGTTGATATATCTGCTAGAATTCTATCAGTGAGTAATCCCACAAATCTCTTCTACTACTATTTTCTAGTTTATTTGAGGTTGTCTCAAACCTGTTCACCTGCTGATTTATACCAACTGTGATTAATCTTATTAGACATTATCACATAGGATGGATGTTTCATTTTTTTTTAATTTAATAATAATGTTATATTGACAGAATCCATGCCAGGGTAATTTTTTTTATAACATTATCCCTTGCACTCACTTCTGTTCCGATTTTTCCCCTCCCTCCCTCCACCCCCTCCCCTAGATGGCAAGCAGTCCTATATATGTTAGATATGTTGCAGTATATCCTAGATACAATATATGTGTGCAGAACTGAACAGTTCTCTTGTTGCACAGGGAGAATTGGATTCAGAAGGTAAAAATAACCCGGGAAGAAAAACAAAAACGCAAGCAGTTTATATTCATTTCCCAGTGTTGTTTCTTTGGGTGTAGCTGCTTCTGTCGGATGGATGTTTCATAATAGCAACCATAGGTATGGAATTTGACAAACATTTGAATAGAAGTAAGACACTGGATTAAAATACAATTGTAATATTTTACAATATATTCTTCTAACACATTCATGATTTGGATTCTAGTGCCATTCCCTAAAACAGTATCTGCAATTAGAAATATCTGTGGTTATTTTTAAATATGCAATACAGTATATCTCTGAGGAGTTTGAAAAACATCATGGAATCCATATCTGAAATGTAAAAATTTGTGCCATTCCAAATCCCAAATATATTGTAACAGGAGACCCAGCCAGAGACTGGATAATTTGGGGTCCATTCACCAATCAGTTCCAATTCCCCCCCTTTAAATAAATGGAGCTCAAAGTCCTCTGGATGCCAGGGGGATGTTCTCATCTTTTGAAACTGCTTCCTGCTAAGAATGGGCATAGATTTGAGTCACTTGCAGAGTCCCATCTTTTTATGGAGGGGATGACAAGTTAGAGCTGGCTGAAGGTTGACTTAATTAATCTAAAGGTTGATTTAATTCCTTGAAGCTGACCAATGCATCTGTAACTGACCAAAATCTAGAATACAAAACAATTCTAACAAATACCGGTTAGGATGATCTGAAATAAAAAGACAAGCCCACAAGGACCTCTATAAGATTTACAAAGACCAATCTATATTGAGCAGCAATGTCCAGGTAATGAAATATATTTGTATCACAGGACATACAGTAATGCCAATCTTAAAGATATTTCAGTTTTAATTTCAAATGAACAGTAAAATAACAGTTCATTCTTATGGACAAACATGCTAATTGTTCTTACATTATTTTGGAAACCTATAAAGAATTTATTTCACCAAACATTTAGATGTATCTATACAAATGAATGACTAGGCCAAATACTCATTCATCAAATTATTTAGGATATATTGACTACATATTTTCATACTGAAAATAACAAGATATTATATACTTGAATTTGTGTTGACCATTTGCTCTTAAAGGAATTTGTTATAAAAGGAAAATATGGAGGTATGATAATACCATCAAAACTGATTCTTCAGGCCTCAGCCTGAGAGCACACACATGACAAAATAAAACTTCCTAAGTTTAGATTGATATCCAATTCTAATAGTTTTACTTTATCAGACTCAGGAATGATGAAGTATGAAACAAAGAAACAGAATTGGGAAACAGAAAGATCTCACTTCGAGCAAAAGCTCCCAACTCTTACTCTATTAGTCTCCTAGTTGTTCAGGATTACCTTTCTCTGAGTAGCTTATGAAATTTCTCTCAAAAGGTAGGTTGCTGTCTTAATGATCAGGCAATCAAATTCAAAACTCAGAAATAATATATCAGTTGCTTTCCTAAGAGATTTCATCTCCCATATCAAATTCTCCTAACTGCAACTTAAGGCTAGATAAATTATCTCTTTTACCAAAGTTCACCAAAAGTTTACTAAACTTTAGCACATAGAAGATTGTTTAACTTAATTCATATGTTAAACTCATCCTGGTATAAAGGATTGATCATTAAATGAACTTACAGAGTTTTTGTATATCATGTTACTATATCTCTTAAACAGACTGTTTTCTCAGGGCTGATGCCCTTATCTATCCCAAAAGTTTAAGAAAAGCGACAAGCTTAGAATTAAAAGGTTGGGCAGTGGTCCCAGGGAAGTAGCTGAGCTGTTTGTTGCCCAACCCCCACCCTTCATCGTGTTTTGATGGGCTATGTTGTATACAGTAATTATCAGATTTAGGTTTAACATGATGACAATAGCTCCAAATAACTTAGTTTAAAAAATTTTTTTTTAATTTTTCCTGAGAATAACCAAATAGTTTTTGTTGTAATTTTTCTATTAATTTTATAGTGGTAGTGAAACATACCTAATTCCTTAATTTACACTTACAAAATAATTTGAGATACAATGAACAAGGCTAAATAGATTTTTCACCTTCTTAATAGTTGCCATATCTATTCTATCTCCAGACTGCTGAGCTGAGAAGTTCTCAGAGATGATTTTCATTGCCTGGACACACTGGACACTGACATAGTTTCTCTGTGTGTGTGTGTGTGTGTGTGTGTGTGTGTGTGTGTGTGTCTGGGCCCTGAGAAGTCTGATTCTAGATAACTCAAAAGCAGGCTAATTTTTTTTTGACAGTTTTTAAGTTAGCTGTGAACTGCTTTTCTGTAAATTTAGTGCAAATATATTACAATTTATATATTCTTATTATGGGCTTTGATTAAAGTTCCTTTAAACCACTTTTATCATCATATGTCAAATAAATTATATTGCATTGCAATAATTATATTAACAAATTATATATGTATATACCTATTTACATATGTATCTCTTTTATCCCTTCTTCAGGTCAGAGAAAGAAAAAGGAAAGAGAAAGAAATTCTATACATTATCTTCCTAGGCTTAGTGAGGCCTAGTTGAATTTGCTTAATATAATTTACACACCCAAAAAATTATATCTCTCAACATTAGTATTGCAAACAAGATTAGAAGGGAAGCAACAAACTGGGAAAACATTTTCACAGTTAAAGGTTCTGATAAAGGCCTCATTTCCAAAATATATAGAGAACTGACTCAAATTTATAAGAAATCAAGCCATTCTCCAATTGATAAATGGTCAAAGGATATGAACAGACAATTTTCAGAGGATGAGATTGAAACTATTACCACTCATATGAAAGAGTGTTCCAAATCATTATTGATCAGAGAAATGCAAATTAAGACAACTCTGAGATACCACTACACACCTGTCAGATTGGCTAAGATGACAGGAAAAAATAATGATGAATGTTGGAGGGGATGCGGGAAAACTGGGACACTAATGCATTGTTGGTGGAGTTGTGAACAAATCCAACCATTCTGGAGAGCAATCTGGAATTATGCCCAAAAAATTATCAAATTGTGCATACCCTTTGATCCAGCAGTGTTTCTATTGGGCTTATATCCCAAAGAAATACTAAAGAAGGGAAAGGGACCTGTATGTGCCAAAATGTTTGTAGCAGCCCTGTTTGTAGTGGCTAGAAACTGGAAAATGAATGGATGCCCATCAATTGGAGAATGGCTGGGTAAATTGTGGTATATGAATGTTATGGAATATTATTGTTCTGTAAGGAATGACCAGCAGGATGAATACAGAGAGGACTGGCGAGACTTACATGAACTGATGCTAAGTGAAATGAGCAGAACCAGGAGATCATTATACACTTCAACAACGATATTGTATGAGGACATATTTTGATGGAAGTGGATTTCTTTGACAAAGAGACCTGAGTTTCAATTGATAAATGACGGACAAAAGCAGCTACACCCAAAGAAAGAACACTGGGAAACGAATGTAAACTATCTGCATTTTTGTTTTTCTTCCCGGATTATTTATACCTTCTGAATCCAATTCTCCCTATGCAACAAGAGAACTGTTCGGTTCTGCAAACATATATTGTATCCAGGATATACTGCAACATATCCAACATATAAAGGACTGCTTGCCATCTAGGGGAGGGGGTGGAGGGAGGGAGGGGGAAAAAAATCGGAACAGAAACGAGTGTCAATATAATGTAATTATTAAATAAAAAAAAAAAACATTAGTATTGCATATTGATCACATCTAAAAACCCATGGAGTTATCAAAATATGAAGCAATTTAACATTCATATATCATTTGTTTTTTGTTAAGCAACAATCATCATTAGTTGTCTTTACAAATCAGAAAATTGGTCAGATATAAATTAATTTGCCATATATTACATAGCTAGTCCATTTCTCTAATTGAAATAAAGAACGGTGAATTTACCAAAAAAGAAAATATGTTGAGTGTCTTACACACTCCACACTGCCATGCTAAGTGCTGCCAGGGGCATCCAGATTCTTCTCAAGCAATTGCTGGACAGAAGCTGATGAATTTGGGGATTCTGAGAATTCTGAAAATGGTGGAGTTTGATCCCCATCCCATCTGCATTACTCCAAGCTTGGCTGGGCAGGAATTTTTTGCAAGGTTTTGCATCTACTGCTATTAAGGCTTTTTCTACAGTACTTTTAACATATGAGAGAAGTTAGGAAATAATGATAAGGATGACAACAATCCTATCAGCAACCCCTCCAGAATCTTATTCCTACATGGAGTGGGAGACTACTCCAGACAAGATAAGATTCAAAGAAAAATTAATAAAAACTGCTATTTTCCTAATTGTTGTTTTTGATTAATTTCCAAATTCCATAATCAATTTTCTCAAAATTTTGAGACTTTTACTAAGGCATTTTGCTCATGAAACTTTTGAGAATCTGAAAGATATTATTTTAATTTTATTTTCTAATTACTTTTTCCTGTGCATTTTTTCAACTTTTGGCCAGAGGTTTTTAATTCACAGAAAAAAAATTAGATCCCTTTTCAGGAAATTTTTCAGTATACAAACTACAGCACAGAGGTTCTTTCTGGCTAGTTGCCTATGATTTTTTCCAAAATCTATTTTATACACACATATGACATGAGCATTCTGTGCAGAAACAAATATAGACACAAACAAAAATGACATGGAAGAAAATTGTCCCAACTTTGTATAACTCCATAAATTTGAAAATTAAAAAAAAAAAATCTTATCGTTATTATCACTAGCTCAAGCATCAACTTTTACACACTCACATAACAAAAAAATTACTGTTAAATCTTTTAACCAGCAGAATATTCAGGACTTGGGCTGTTTCAAAAAACAGAAAATTTGCTCTCTGAAAAATATTAAGAAGATCTTGACTGGTATACAATGCAGTAATAATTTCATACTACTGTATTTTCAAGCAAAATATTAAAAAACATATTTAATAATAAGGTTCAAAGACAAGGGGAGTGAGACAGAGCTCTTGAATGAAGTTTTCATTGCTATTTTTATGCTAAGGAGGGTTTTACAGAAAAAAAGACAAGGGTCTTTTTAGATAAGCAAAAAAGTTTTGGTATTGCTGGGTCATCTTAAGTTTAGGGCTTTTTTCAAGCCTTTCCTCTCAAACCTGTAATGTCTGGGCTAGCTTTCTCAAGGATCTCTCTGGAGAATCTCAGGACCAGCCTTGATCTTAGTGGAGGAGTGCAGGAGGTAGGAGAGCCACCAAGAGGATGGTCAAAGATGGAATGTCTCTATTTCCAGTCCTCTCAGTCCTTGAATACCTCGGTATTACACCATTGCAGCACATTAAGTATGTGTGAACTAGAGAACCATTACATCACCATACTAAATACTAAGTACTAGAGAACCATCATCTCATTAATCACACTTGACTTAACACCCTTGCTATAAGTATCTTTGCTTCAAGTAGGACACAGGTGGTCATGCCCTTTACTTTTACTTCTCAGGAAAAGGTATGAACACTAAGGGAAATGAGGAGGCAAGCCAGATATTGTCAGTGGTTTCCTCTGGGCTAAAAGGTCTTATCCAGAGTTTCTCCACTATCTCTGGCCCTACAAAACCCATCTTTCCAGGGGATTTAAGGCATATTCTACAGTCCAGATAGATGAAATATATATACAAAAAGTCTTACTTTTGTTTCTCAGTTATGGAAATATCCATTGATGTCTAGTCACAAATTGTAAAATTAGTAGCTAAAAATATTTTAATATTAATTTATTTTAATAATATTAATTGGACCTTAGTCAATAGAACTTGCCAATTATTAAGGTTCTTTGAATCAATATCACCATCATCTGAGGGCAAACAGAAAGACCCTTCTGAGACTGGTTAGCCAAATACTCTCATGCTGTCCAAGTAACAAGAATTTATTCTCCTCCCACTGCTTGCAAATGATCTCAGCTTACTTGGTTAGATTTCTTTTAGAATTGGATTAGGATATCTTTGTAAAATTTGAAATAATTTTGTCAATTCATGTGTTCCCAATTTCAAATACAGTTTTATTCAATTAATATCCCTCACTAATTCCTGATAATCATTTAGAGTAACCAAATTATCCCCTCCAGTTTCCATTTTAGAATTGGTCTAAAATCAGCGATAGATTGAATCCAAAATATCTCCTTTCCTATGCTCCCCAAAACCTTCACCACCCCAATTTTTTTATTTTTTACATACATATTTTTAAAATTTTATTTTTATTGTAACATATTAATAACACTGTGCTATTTTTCTTCCCCTATGTATTTAAGAAAAATTACTATGATGAGAAGTGGCATAGCAAAGAATACATATTTAAAAAAAATTTTTTTTATTATAGCTTTTTATTTACAAGATATAGGCATGGGTAATTTTTCAGCACTGACAATTGCAAAACCTTTTGTTCCAACTTTTCCCCTCCTTCCCCCCACCCCTTCCCCCAGATGGCAGATTGACCAATACATATTAAATATGTTAAAGTATAAGTTAAATACAATATATGTATACATGTCCAAACAGTTATTTTGCTGGAATACATATTTTCTTAAAAATTCAAAATAACCTTAAACCTTGGCAATGCTTGTAAACTGCATCCTACTTTTTTATACAGTAAGATAGATTTCTATACCCAACTTTGAGTGGATATATAATTCTTTCTTTGAGCCAGTTACAGGAAGTTTCATGTGCTTGTCTTCCTCCTTCTCTCAGTTTCTCCTTCACTCTAAAAACTTTTTCTTGTCTCTTTTATGTATGATATTTTACCCAATTTTATCTCTCCCTTTCCCTTTCTCCTAGTGAGTTCTCATCCTTAACATTATTTTTTAGCTAACCATATCCTCATATTCAACTCACACCTCTCCTTTCAGTCTATCTATACTCCTTTTAACTGCCCTAATAATGAGAAAATCTTTAGTCATTACAATCTTCGCATTTAGGAATATAAACAGTTTAACCTTGTCAAATATCTTATGGTTTCTCTTTCCTATGTACCTTTTTATGCTTCTTTTGTATTTTCTATTTGAAAGTCAGATTTTCTATTCAGCCCTAGTCTTTTCATCAGGAATGCTTGAAAAGTCCTCTATTGTAATCCTAGCTCTTTTGCCCTTTGGAATATCATATTCCAAGTCCTCTGATCCTCTGATTTAGAAGCTATTAAATCTTGTGTCATCCTGACTGTGATTCTAGGAAACTTAATTTGTTTCTTTTTGGCTGTTTACAGTATTTTCTCATCCATCTGGAAGAGCTGGAATTTGGCTATAATATTCCTGGGAGTTTTCATTTTGGGATCTCTTTCTGGATGTGATTGTGGATTCTTTGAATTTCTATTTTTACTCTCTAGTTTATCATGGCAGTTTTCCTTGATAATTTCTTAAAAGATGATATATAGGCTTTTTTTTAAAATCATGACTTTCATGTAGTTTATAATTCTTAAATTATCTCTCCTGGATCTATTTTCCATGTCAATTGTTTTTCCAATGAGATATTTCACACTTCTATTTTTTCATACTTTTGATTTTGTTTGTTTCTTAATCTCATGAGTCATTAGCTTCCACTTGCCTAATTCTAACTTTTAAGGAATTATGTTCTTTAATGAGCTTTTGTACCTCCTTTTCTTTTTGTTTAATGCTTTTTAAGGAGTTCTCTTCAATGAATGTGGCCAATTCTGTTTTTTAAGATATTCTTCTCTTCATTAGATTTTTTGTGCCTCTTTTATCATTTGACCTACTCTGTTTATAAGGTATTATTTTATTCAGCAATTTTTGTGTCTCCTTTACCAAGCTGTTGACTTGTTTTTCATGATTTTCTTGCATGACTCTCATTTCTCTTCCCAATTTGTCATATATATATATCTCTTACTGGATTAAAAAAAATTTTTTTTTGAGCTCTTCCATGGCCTGAGAATACTTCATATTTTTTGTGAGGTTTGGCTGCATGAATTTTGACTTTGTTATCTTTGTTATCTTCTTCTGAGTCACCATAGTAACTTTGTATAGTCAGAATTTTTTTTCTCATTTTTTTTTCATTTTCCAGCCTAGCTCTGCTTTCTCTATGGAGACACCACTGTCCCAACCTTCAGGCTTTTTGTGTATGGGCATTTTCAGAGACAATTTTGGGGACCTGTAAATTTTTGGCTCTTACAAGATGGTATGATCTGGGGAGGGGTGTTTATTATTCTCCTGTACTACCTTTTGGTTTGTGAGTCACTACATGCATTCTTTTCAATCTTGTAACTGTGAGCAGGGTCTCTGCTCTCTTGCTGAGGCTGCAATAATGACTCTAAACAAAATCTAGAGTAACAGAACTCACAAAAAGATGTGCTAGTGTTCCTCCTTGAACTGGAACGAAGACCTAGGACACAATCCACATGCAAGTATAGGCCATACAACAAAGTCTTGTAAAGGGACCTTTGTAAATCTCTTTCTGACACATTGTCTGATCCCCTTACCATCTGTGGGCTGAGATTGGCTGAAAACTACCACTGCTGCCAGTGATTCAGTTGTCATGAGGCCTGCTCTTGATGTGCTGGGACAGGGTCTGTAGTGTGCTTTTTAGAGCCCCCACACTGGGGTTCCAAAATATACGGTCCAGCTAGCTCTCTGGAGAATCTTGGGATCAGCCCGAGTCCTTGGTCTTAGTGGAGGAGTGATGAAGCAGGGACCTACAAGGATGGCCAATCATGGAGTCTGTTTATTTCAAGTCCTCTCAGCCTCTAAATACCGTAGTACAATTATATCACTACTGCACACTGTGCAAGTGTTAGCTATGAGCACCCTGCTATTGCCTTTTTACTGTAAGTGTCCCTTGCTTCTAGCAGAACACAGATGGTCATGCTCTCCCTGACTTCTCAGGAAGGCTGAGAGCCTGTAGGAGAGATGGGGAGCCGAACCAGACATTGTCACCAGGTTCCCTCTGGACTGAAGGGTCTTATACCTCACCCAGAGTTCCCCCACTATTTGTGACTCTCTACAAGGATCTGCAACTAGTCCCATCAGCACTGTATTGCATTCTCTCTCACCAATGTACCACAGACCTTTCCTGCCAAAGTTGTTTTGGCTAGAAAATTGCTTCACTTCATCTTTTTGTGGATTTTAAAACTCTAGAATTTGTTTAGAATCATTATTTAAGGGTATTTGGAAAGGTTAGGGAGAGAGCTTCAGCAAGTCCCTGCTTTTACTCTGACATCTTGGCTCCACACTGGTACAACAATTTTTAAAAAATGTGATGTTATGAAAATAGTGACAAAAGTGACATATCTTTTGAAGAACAGACTCTATTGCTGAACTTAAATCTCAAGGAAGCCATTGACAAACAAAAAAATTCCCATGTACTCTAAAATATGTATAGCAGCACTTTTCATGATAGTTAAGAATTGGAAACAAAATAGATGCCCAATATTTAGGAAATGACTAAACAAAATGTGTGCTATAAGAAATTATGTATACACATAAAAGCACAGAAAGATCTATGTGATCTGATGCAATGAAGTAAGTAGGGTCAAGAAAATAATATGCTCAACAACTACAACAATGAAAATGGAAAAACAACATAGAAAAAAATCAAAAATAAATATAACAAAATTTTAAAGATCGGGATTCAAATAAAGAGATAAGATATTCCTACCCCTTTTGTGGAGATGGTAGAACCACAGGTGTTACATATTGCTCACATTTTGGAACTTTTTTGATATATCAATCTATGCTGATTTTTTTTCTCTCCAAAAAATACTATTTGTCACATGGAATGACTCTTTGGGAGGAGGAAAAGGAGGAACAGATGGGATGCTATAGACATAATGACATTAATGCTTTCTACTGCTTTGCTCTTGGCTGTGCATTTCCAGAATTGGAACTTTGGAGACAATCAGTTCCTCTGCCTTTCTCACCTGTGTCTATCTCATCATTTACATAAAATAAGTGAAATATTTCTGAGTGAAATAACTCAATAATTTATTAATTTGCCAACGATACCTGAGTTTCACCTACTCCTGAACTAAGTAGTAGATACCTAAAGATCTATTTTTTAGTCTTGGCCCTGTGAATGACATGGTGATATTTCAAGTTGGCTTCAGTTTCCCCCTCTTTTATATAAAGGTGTTAAACTACATGGCACTTACATATAAGATTAGTCTTAGCTATATCTAAAATCTTATCAGTCTATGTCTGTTCCTGGACCAAAAATGCATTTTGGGTTTTGTAAACCACTCTACTCTTCGTTGCAAAATCAAGAGCAGATGAGTGGATGTATGAGAAACTGGAAAGGACTTTCCTTCCATACAAGAGAAGTAATTTAATCCCCGTGGAACTCAACTCTTAGACTTACTGTTTTTCTCCTGTGATTGGTTGGCAGCCCTGGTCCACTCCCACCCTACTCTGCTGTACCTTCTCCTTCCTTATCTTTGCCCAGGTGGTTTGGTCCCTCAGGGTAACTTCTGTTTACAGAGGAAGAAGCTGTCTAATTCAGTTCTGTTGCTGTTCTTCCTTTCCAGGCTTCTGACCTCCTCTGGGCACAAGTGGGAAGAGGATCATCTTTCTCTCTCCCTCTAATCAGACAGAATACTGAAGGTAAGTGAGGGGAGAAGGAAGGGTATTGATTGGAGAATGGAGTTCCCAGATATCTTCCACCTCATTCCTTCTTTTCCTTTTCCTCATTTCTACAAAAAGGAGCTGGGTGTTTGGCTCTGAGGCTCCAGCACCTACCGTAGGCTTCGCCAACTCCTTTTCCTCACAACCACAGGGGTGTTCCTTCCCATTGGAGGGAATCGAGTCCTAACATCTGCTCTTTAAGGAGGAGTCAAGACACAGAGTGGTGGGGTCCTAATCCTTCCTATTCCTCCTGGGCTGTCATTTTCTCATTTCCAATTTCTGCTCCCACAGGCAATGACACCTTCTCCACTAGCCAGACCCCCTGATGGGGGCTGGGGCTGGGTGGTGGCAGGCTCCGCATTTGTGGTGAACGGGCTCTCCTATGGGCTGCTCCGATCCTTGGGCCTTGCTCTCCCTGCCTTAGCAGAGTACTTTGACCAAAGTACCCAAGACACTTCGTGGATCAGTGCCATCACTCTGGCTGTGCAGCAGGCTGCCAGTAAGCAAGAAGGATAGGGGGAGGGCAAGCAGATGATTTTAAGACTTCAGTAAGACCCAAATTGTAGCTCAGAAGAGACAGCAAAGGGCATAGTTAAGAAGAGACCAAGAGTTAATCCAGCTACTAGTCTAGAAGACAAAAGTGGGGGGAAACATTGCAGAAGGGTGGTTTTGGTGGGGCACGGTTGGGTGAGGAGGGTTTGGAAAATCCCAAGCAAAAGTGGGGCATTCCAGAACTGACTCCAATCCCCACCTCTCCCAGGCCCAGTGGGCAGTGCCCTGAGTACACGTTGGGGGGCACGTCCTGTGGTGATGGTAGGAGGTCTCATCACTTCCCTTGGCTTCATTCTCTCAGCCTTTGCCAGCAGCCTCCTGCACCTCTACCTCAGCCTTGGCCTTCTCGCGGGTGAGGTGGGAGAAGGAGGGAAGTGGGGTACCAGCATTCCTTGAGAGGGGGACCTTGGGGCAGGTGGAGGTCAGGACAGTGTGCCTGAATCCCCAGAGGCAGTAAGGGCTGGGGCACTGACTCTAGCTGTACTCTTTTCTGTAGGCTCTGGCTGGGCTCTGGTGTTTGCCCCAGCCCTGGGTACCGTTTCTCGATACTTCTCCAAGCGCAGGGTCCTGGCTGTGGGGCTGGCCCTGACTGGCAACGGGGTAGCCTCCTTGCTCCTGGCCCCAGTTCTACAACTCCTCCTCGATGCCTTTGGTTGGCGAGGCGCCCTGCTCCTGCTTGGGGCCACCACCCTCCATCTCACCCCCTGTGGGGCCCTGCTCCGGCCCTTGCCTCTCTCTGGAGATCCTATTACCCCACCCCACAGTCCCCTTGATGCTCTTGGTCTCACCCTGTTCACCCACTCTGCCTTTGCTGTGTTTGCACTGGGCACAACCCTGGTGGGCCTTGGCTATTTCATTCCCTATGTGCACCTTGCCCCCCATGCTCTGGACCTTGGGCTTGGAGGATATGGGGCAGCTCTAGTGGTTGCTGGGGCAGCAGTAGGGGATGCGGGAACCCGACTGGTCTCTGGGTGGCTGGCAGACCATGGCTGGATCCCTCTCCCACGATTGCTGGCCATGACTGGGGCACTGACTGGGCTGGG
This sequence comes from Antechinus flavipes, assembly GCF_016432865.1. Lineage (NCBI taxonomy): Eukaryota > Metazoa > Chordata > Mammalia > Dasyuromorphia > Dasyuridae > Antechinus > Antechinus flavipes. Next base: position 185,907,189 of record NC_067401.1, read on the forward strand.
GCTGGTGGCAGTGGGGTTAGTGCAGGAACAAGAAGAAGGGTGGGGGGGACCCCTACTGGCAGCAGCCGGAGCTTATGGAATGAGTGCAGGTGCATTTGCTCCACTGGTATTTGGTGTTCTTCCTGGTCTTGTAGGGCTTGGGGGCATCTTGCAGGCCACAGGGCTGGTGATGATGCTGATGAGCCTGGGAGGACTCCTAGGTCCACCACTTTCAGGTAAGGGAATCAGGCACAAAAGATGATCCCGTCTCATTTTTCCTCCTCTGAGTCCCTTCCTTCCCTTGAGGAGAGAAATTTTTAATCTTCCCATGCTTCTTCTCTCCTATTACACAGGTTTCCTTCGGGATGTGACAGGTGACTTTAAAGCTTCCTTCCTTGTCTGTGGCTCCTTCATCCTTTCTGGCAGCTTCATCTACTTGATGCTCCCTGGTGCCCTGCCTCCCTGTCATCCTACTCCGCCTCCTCCAACCCCTTCTGCTGAGCAGGGAGAACTCCTTCCCTCTCCTGAAAGTGCCCTGGGTTCCCCAAAAGATCCTCATTCCTTTTCAAATACTAATTGTTGACTCCTTATTCTTTCCCCTTTCCCTCCAAATAAAATTACTACCAACTCCCTTTTCCTCTATGTTCAAACCCCATAGACAACCTAAAAAACGTGGAGGAAATTATAAGTGGGATGGAGAAGAGGGATGGGAGACCCTATATTATTAGATACAGGGAACTCCCAAATTGAGGAAGCCAAGTATGAGGGATAAGATACTAACCTAACAGATAAGCCTCTGAAGAACATTGACCTCCTTTCTACCCCTACCTTGGGTGGTGCCAAGGGAAAAAAATCTTGGTTTTCAACAAGGAGAATGATCAGGATACATATGATTTCACCCTGATCTCTAAGCAGGATCCTAGACATCATGGTGTTTTCCCTCTGCTCTCTTCCCATCTTCAGCTTCTTACCCCACTAGGACTTTACAGCATTTTATCAATTTATCCTTTCTTTTGATCCAGTAGCCCTCCCTTCTTCAGAAAAAGAGGCAGCAAAAATAAAAAAGGACCCATAGTACAGAGAGCAAAGTCTGATCTAGAATAGTTCAGGACATCCCAGCCCTGGAGACAGGATAAACAGGCATCCTAAGTACTCAAGCCATGAGCTCAATCATCTATCACCAGCTATCCTCATCTGTCTTCTCTTGTCATCAGAGACACACTTATGTCTTGATTTTCCTCAGTCCTAAAGTGGGATATTCAAAGAGGCTAAGATAACTGAGGCCAGATAAAAGGTATCAGACAAATCCTTGCCATGGGTCTTTGATCCATAGTTTTAGACTGTTAGTGGAAGTAAGGGGAAGAAAAACAGTAGAGAGCCTTGAATTTATGTGGTCTTTAGAGAGTTGAAGACAACAGGAGGGTATGGGAGAGGGAAGAGTTACAACATAAGCAACAAAAAAAGGTCTTTAAAAACACAGCAAATTGGGTAAGACCTTACTATCAATTGCTCCCAAGGAAGCACAGAGATACAGATATAAATAGCTAAGATAGGGGGTGGAGGATGTGGTGAAGAAGATGAAGATGAGGAATTGCTGGAATCTTATCTAAGTTAAGGATCCTGGACCTCTGGACTTCCTTCTTCATACTCAGCCCTGTTGGGGGAGACTCTGGCTTCCAGTGATTTTGTCATAGAATATTGTTCTGAGGCAGAAGGTAGGAAGAAGCAGAAGAAGAAACCAGGAAGGGTACAAAGCACCATGCTTCCACTGAGAAGGAAGCCTCCGGCCACCACAAAGGAAGCTGTGTAGCTTCCTGTCAAATCTCGGAGGTAGCCTAGAACAGAAAAGAGAGGGAGAGAGGGAACAGATGGGTTAAAATCCATTCCGAACAACAGATTAATTGGCAACATTCCAGCCACCACTTCTCAGGTTTATACAATAAATGATTTCCTGCATCATCAAAGCCATCCTCCTGCCTCTGCATAGGACAATAAAGAAGAAAATCTTAGGATGACTCCTTATTCAGAACCCAAAGGGGGCTTGGAATGAAGCAGGACAAAAACAATTCCACAGCCTCTCACTTTTCAGCTCTACTAGCCAATTCTTCCTATTCACATTGTTCCCATTAACTATTAACAGGCTCTAGGCTCTAGATGCCCCTTAAACGCATCTGGCTTCTCTTCCAGTCCTAAGGACTTTGATCATATCTGAAGCCAAAGTCCAGAAGGACAAGAGCCAGAGAGGGAATGAAGTTCAGGAGCACTTTAACCCTAGCAGCCTGTGTAATCCCTTCAAAAAGCACAAGCTACCAGAGCTCAGTTAGCTCACACTACCCCACTACCCTTTTTCTTCACTAATTTATAATTATCTGGAGACTCAGGTACTCCCCAACTTTCTTTTTCCTTAGTGACCTTAGTCACTCAGACCACCCCCCAGCCCTCTTACCTGACAATGGTGCCCCCAACAGTCCCCCAATGCTCTCTACCAATTGTACCAGTCCTAGGCCGATGTATATCTTTCCAACTCCAACAAGTTCAGGCAGAACTGAGAAAGCCACAGGGGTCAGGGCCCCCGCAGTGAAGCCATAGGCTATAGCTAGGACCATGAGGACCAAGGGTTGCTGTGCTACAGGGAGCAAGGCCAATGCCATCCCTGCCAGAAAAGACCACAGTGCCAGCAGCTGAACCACAGGCCCTGGGCTCACATCCCCCAGCCATCCTGAGAACACTCGTCCTGTCAAGTCTGCCACAGCCACTAAGGACAGGAGAAAGGCTGCATGCAGCGGATCCCAACCCAAATCCTGGGCGTGTGCCACAAGGTGAACATAAGGGATAAAGTAGCCAGCATTGATCAGGGTCAGGGCAGCAGTGTAACACAGAAAGGGGCCATGGCGAAGCAGGGAGACCAACTGAGCCGCCGGGCCTCCCACACTAGGATCTTCTGCCAGTCTGAGAGGCCGAAGGAGGGCCCCACAGGCCACAAGGTGTAAGGACAGAGCAGCTACCAAGAGAAGAGCACCTCGCCATGCGTAATAGGTGATAAGCCACTGGAAGAAGGGGGCAAAGACAAAAGAAGAGAGGCCTATGCCAGTCAGTGCTAATCCTGTGGCCAGTGAGCGACGCTTGGAGAAGTATCTGGAGAGGCAGGCCAGGGTGGGGGTGAAGGTCAGGGCCCAGCCAGCACCTGCCAGAAAGGGGAAAAACAAAGAAAGATAAGGGCTCAGCAGGCTCAGGCATAGATACAGCCTTTATGTTCTGTTTTCTCTGGGCCAAGGCAGTCCACACTTGATTCCTGCCTGATTCTTCCAGTCTTCCGGTGAGGTCCTGGCCCCCTCCTTAATTATCTCCTTCAAGGGGGCACAGATTGGGAGAACATGGGACTCCAGAACCCAACAGAAGACCCAGGCAATCCTCCCTTGCCCAGCTTCCCCAACCCCTACCACACATAGTCACCAGAGATCAGGCCGATGCTAAGGTAGAGGTGGGTCAAGGAGGTCGCAAATGAGGCCAGCATCAGACCCAAAGCAGCCAAGATCCCCCCTGTCATCACCACGGGCCGAGGGCCGAACTGGGTACTCAGGGCACTGCCCACGGGGCCTGGAGACGTGGAGGGAGGGAAGCTACAGGCAGGTTTTTCGGAGAAGAGCCAGGGGTCTCAAGCTCTCGCCCTGTCGCCCCTCGGAGAAGCGGGTATCCAGCCCTTTTCCCTCAGCCTTGTCCCTGCCCTCCGTACTCCCAAACTGTTGCACGGCGATCCCAATGGAGGTGATCCAAGAGACCCGCATCGCTGGCTCTTTGAATGCCGACACGAACTCCAAGAAGAAGACGCCGAAAGATCGCAGCACCCCAAACACCAGCGCTGACTGGAAAAAGGCTGAAAGGACCACTATCCACCCCCAACCCCCATCGGGGGGCTCGACGGAGCAGGCCATCCCCCAAACAGCAAGGAGGTAGCGTAAAGGGTGGACGCACAATTCCAAAGGTTGCGCCCTGGCTGATTTAAGCCCACGCTAGCTAAAGCAAGCCCACACGCTGTCTACAAGTTGGGGGAAGCAGGACAGGGGCGACCCTAGGGGATGGGAGGAAAGGGGAAAGGGAAGGCAGCTCCAGCTATTCGTCCCCCGCCCGCCAAGAATAAGTTTGGGATAGGTGCACACTGAGGCGGTAGCCTCCCACCACTTAACACTCCGCACCCCTCAACTCCCCACCACAGCAGAGCGCGAAACCACTAAAGTAGAAAAGGGAGACGGATCCAACCCGCTCCAAGGGAGGAAGTCCGGTTCAGCGAGGTCTGGCTTTTTAGTCCCTGGAGAGGGTGAGGCTTCGGAGCAAGACACGCCTCTTTCCCCCGTATCACCTATAGCTTTTCTTCTTCGCCAAGCAACTAAGGTCGGGTGATCTGTGGAAGGCGGCTGGGCCAGTGGGCTGGGGAGAACTGAGAAAATCCTTGCACTCCAAGGCACGAGCTGCAAGCTAGGACCCGACGGGAAAATCACTGGACCAAGGAGTTCTAAGGTTCCTCTAGATAAGAAGGTTCTTCACGTAACTGAAGGTAGCGGTACCCAGTACAGAGTGCTGGTAAATATTTAACAACCATCTCCTAGGTGGTGGTAGTAGGGAATGTAGTCAGGACACCAGAATTTAAACCGCTTTATTAACATTTTTTCCGACACTTTCACAAATCTAGGCAATAAAAAAGAGATAATCCAGGTCCTAATTTGCAACGGCTGCCGATTTCGGAGATGTAAATGCTCAAGATGACAATTTAACCTTGGGATCTAGGAGCTAGCTCCAGCATAGTACAACCAATAAGCTGAATCTAAAGTCCTCAGACTTCAAAATTAATAATTATGCATCCTCCGTGCTTTCATCAGGATGGCTGAGATTATGGGTGAGAAATTTGGGAAGAGTTGTAAGAACTGATATGGAGCCCTAAAACAATATATACCACCACAACAATACTGTTTAGAATAAGACTTTTTTGGATGTGTCAGATGTGCAAGGAATTTGTGTTGCTTGACTATATCTGTTACAAGGGTTTTGTTTTTGTTTTTACGTCAGAGGAGGAGAGAAGGGAAAGAAAAGATTTTGTTTATTAAAAGTTTTTTTTTTAAGTTACTTTCACAAAGTTAATCCTAATAAATCCTTACAATTGCTTGAACTAGACACCGATAAGATATCTATTTTAGCAGAGAAAATTGAGGCTCAGGGAGATTGACTCGAAGGTTTCTTGTATCCAATATTTATAAGACAAATAGGATTGTAGATTGTGCTTATTACTTTGTAAGGAGGGGAAAGTAAAACGAGTTGGTAATTGCTGATTTTTCTGAATGTTGTTTAAGTAAGAGGTAATATCCATGTTTTGGGGAAAAGGTTAAGGTGAAGGCACTATCCTGATAGCTTGAGAAGTAATTTTTCCCTCAACATCTTCAAAACTGTGACCTTAAGCAAGGAGGGGCATATTCTGTGTGTGCTTTTCCCATCTTTGTTTTCTTTGTGCCCTTTTTATTTTCTAATGCAGTGTATTTGGGACTATGATTTAAAGTTCAAATTTGATATTTCCACTCTTATTAATAATATAGTTTATAATAGAAATCTTGAGAAATTGTTCCAATGTTTTTCCTGTCAGCTTTCCTCCTTCTAGTTTAATCTTTAAATGCTCTCTGGATAATTTGCTTTATTTATGTCCCTTATTAAGGTTTCTAAAAACTTTTGTAGACATGGGAATTATGCTATTATGGTTATAGGAAAGCTTAAGATACCCAGAAAAGGAGAATGATTCTAAAACATCTACAAGCATTTTCTTCTTCACCAAGCAACTAAGGTCGGGTGATCTGTGGAAGGCGGCTGGGCCAGTGGGGTGGGGAGAACTGAGAAAATCCTTGCACTCCAAGGCACGAGCTAAAAGCTAGGACCCCACGGGAAAATCACTGAGGAATACCCATCTTAAATTCAAATTCTAATTCCTGAAAAAGATGAGTTTTGGTTTTCTTAAGAGTTAAAAATATTTTTATTATTAATGAAAAAAGAACACTTGGGGAAAATCTGGAAAATAAATGTGAGCTAAGAAGTGAAGTGATAGAATAACCAAAAGAACATTATACACAGCAACAAGATTATATGATGATCAACTGTGATGAACTTGACTCTTTTCAACATTGAGGTGTTTCAGGCTAATTCCAATGAAGAGAGCCATCTGCATTCAGAGAGAGAACTATGGAGATTGAATGTGGATCACAACATAGTATTTTCACTTTTTGTTGTAGTTGTTTTTCTCTCACTTTTTTCCCTTTTTGATCTGATTTTTCTTGTACAGCATAATAAATGTGGAAATATTTAGAAGAATTGCACTTGCTTAACCTATATTGGATTGCTTGCTGTCTAGGGGAAGGAGGGAGGTGAGAAAAATATGAAACACAAGATTTCTCAAAGGTGAATGTTGAAAACTATCTTTGCATGTATTTTGAAAAATAAAAAGCTATTATAAAAAACTAAAAAAATGAGAATTATGGACAAAAGAATAGGAAAGGAAATTAACAGTTTGACACATAAGGTGCTTTGTCTTTATGTAGAGGGGCACATGTAAAAACTTACCCAAGTCACAACTCTTTGAAAATTAAAATGGACCAAATAAAAGCCAAAGATTCCATGAGACAACAAGAAAAAAGTTTTGAAAAAAAAACCAGAATAAAATGTAAGATATAACAAGAATAACTGACCCAGAAAAACAGATCAAGGCAAAAAAAAGTTAAGAATCATTGGACTATCTGAATGCCATGCCCAAAAGAAGAGCCTAGACATCATATTTCAAGAAAACTTAAAAGAAAACTGCCCAGATATTTTGGGACTAGAGGTTGGGGCGGGGGATTTAGAAATAAAAAAATCTCTTGGAAATATCATTGTCAAAATCCAAATTTTCCAGGTCAAAGAAATAAACTGCAATAAACTGCAAATAAACAGAAAGAAAAAACTTAACTACCAAGGAGATTTGGTCAGGTTCATACATAATTTAACATCTACCATTATGAAGAAGCAAAGAACTTGGAGTACAACATTCTAGAAGGCAAAGGATATGGGCTTACAGCCAAGAATAACTCTCCCAGAAAAATTTAGCATGATACAAAAGAAATGGTGGATAGACAATTAATGAAATGGAAGATTTCCAAATATTCTTGATGAAAAGATTAGAGATGGATAGAAACTTTGTAGTTCAAATACAGGAGTTAAGAGAAATATCAAAAGATAACCATCAATGAACAATGAATGGCAAGGAACTAAAGTATAAAACTGTCTAGATTCAAATATAGAGAAGATGATACATATGTCATCATCAGGGGTCAAATTAGACCAGGCTGTGTGACCACAGACAAATCAAAATTGGAATTACCCAATTGCCTCACAAAAATAAGTTTTTAAAAAATTAAAAGAAAACGAGGTAGGTAATATATGGCAATGCTATTTGTGTAGCAGAGCCCTCTAAGAAAAATAAATTAAATGAATAAAATAAAACCATGAGCTATGCCAAGTAGGGCTACCCAAATCAGATAAGTGATAATGAGAATTCTGACAAAAAGTAATCCACTGGAGAAGAAAATAGCAAACCACTCCAGTATCTTTGCCAAGAGAACTCCATGGATAATACTAAAATAATAAAAGAGATAATATTGGAAGATGAGTCTCTGGGGAAAAGAAGGAAAGAGAAGAAAGAAAGGAAAGAAGGAAGAAAGAAAGGAAGGAAGGAAGAAAGAAAAAAGGAAAGAAAAATAGCTGGCTTGAAGCTTAACATAAAAAATAAAATAAAATTTTAGTAATTGGTCCCATCACTTCCTGGCAAATAGAGAAGAAAAGAAAGTATAAGATTTCATATTCTTGGGCTCAAAGATCACAAATAGCAAATACAGCCATGAAATTAAACACTTGCCCACTGGCATGAAAGCTGAGCACTGCAGAATTGATACTTTTGAATCGTGTGTTGGAGAAGACTTTTGAGAATTCCTGTGAGAGCAAAGAGATCGAAGCAGTCAATATGAAAGAAATTAATTCAGGCTATTCACTGGAAAGTCAAATACTGAAGCTGAAGCTGAAATACTTTGGCTATATAATGAGAAGATAGGACTCATTAAAATAGACTATGATGGTGGGAAACATTGAAGGTAAAAGGAAAAGGGACAAAGGATGAGATAGATAGTATCATGGAAACAATTAACATGAATTTGGACAGATTTGGGGAGATAATGAAGGATAGTGGAGGTGTGGACATGATTGGAAGACTAAACAACTTATCTGATCTGGTTCAAGGATGGAAAAATGCACGCATACACACACACTGTTGAGCACAAAAGCATAATTCAATTAGTGGGGAAATAGAAAAGGGGACAAGGCAGGAGGGAGAACTAGGGGAGCAAATTAAGAATGGACAGAATAATTTATGGCTTTTTTTGTGGTGGCAAAGAATTAGAAACTGAGGGGTAACCATAAAATGGGGAATCGATGAACAAATTATGGTATATAAATATTATGAAATGCTATAATAATAATGGAGATGGTTTCAGAGAAATATTTAAAATTTTGTATGAACTGATAGAGTAAAATGAACAATTTATACTATGACACCCATGTTGTAAAAGCAAACAACTTTGAAAGAATTAGGAACTTTTATCAGTGTAATAGGCAACCACAATTCCATAATTCATACATAATTTAATATTTATGATTATGAATTATGAAACATGCTACCTACCTTCTGATAGAAAGGTGAAGGACTTAAGAGTACAGAATGAGACAGATTTGGTTTTGGACATAGCAAAAAAAAAAGGAAATTTGTTTTGATTAACTATACTTTTTTGTAATTAGTTTTATTTTTCTTTAGGTTTCAGTTGCAGTTGGGGATAAAAAGGTAAGAAGGCAGATTTTTGCGGCTGGATTACTAAAAGCCAGGTGGATTACCTTGGAAATTGTCTTTGAATTAGGCAAGATTACCTAAAAGAGAGGGTAGTTCTCTGAGGTTTTGAGGGAATCTAAGAGAAAAAACTTGCTACCCACTGAATCAGAGGCTGAAGGTGGTTGAAGACTTGAGGCTTCTCATTGAATCCAGAGAATCCAAGAATCCAAGAAATCCATCTAGTAGAGATGCGAGAAAATTACCTGAATTACCTGCTCAACCTAGTTAGGCAACAGCTGCCCTGTGGCCAAATGACCTGCTTGGTCCAGGGTCCAGTCTGGAAGCAAGCCAGTGGCTAAACAAACTGCTTCCTAGAGGTTGAACCCAGTGAGAAACCCATCGAGCAGCTGAGTAACTTGCTTGACCCAGATCAGCAGAGTAGTTAACAGTTACTTCTCTGAGACCTAACCTTCTACTGTCAATTGTGGGGATGTGGTTTCTAAGATATTTATATTCTTCTCCTTGTAGTGACTGATTTACTTCAGTTAAACTTCCTGTAGAGAATCTGGAGAGATTGTTGAAGAGAGAATTGGTTTTGGAATCAGGAAGTCTTAGGTTCCCATTCCACCTCTGACACCTACTGGGTCTGTGATCCTGTATGAGTCATCTAACCTTTCACTATCTCCAGGCAACTCATATGATATAATATAACATAAAATAATATAATACAATATAATATTCCAGAGAAGGTGTTCATTTGCATTGATAGAGGAAGTGTCTTTCTTATTTTTTTTTTTTCTTTTTCTTTGGCTGAGGCAATTGGGGTTAAGTGACTTGTCCAGGGTCATACAGGTAGGACGTGTTAATTGTCTGAGGTCACATTTGAACTCAGGTCCTCCTGACTTTAGGGCTGGTGCTCCATCCACTGCACCACCTAGCTACCTCAGAAGTATCTTTCTTTAAAAAAAAAAAAATCCTTTTTTTTTTTTTTCACTTCCAAATTGAGAAAGCAAAAAATACAAAACCTGCTACAAATATATGTAGTATAATTGTCTGCATTAGTCTTATCATATCCAGGTAAGGGTGTGTGTGTGTGTGTATACACAGGTCATAGAATCAGTTCAGATTGAGGCATATCTGTATGTAAATATTAATATTATAAACATACACATGTATAAGGGGAGGGACTTTGAGATATAAAATAAATATTCTACAACTCAGAAAGGGGCCTGAAGTTTGTGTATATAATATACACATATATGTACATATATAATATAGTTATGTATTATATATACATATAACATCTCTGTGTGTGAATACTTCACTTTGTTTTTTTTTTAATATTTTTTATAATAACTTTATATTGACAGAATCCATGCCAGGGTAATTTTTTTACAACATTATCCCTTGCACTCGCTTCTGTTCCGATTTTTCCCCTCCCTCCCTCCACCCCCTCCCCTAGATGGCAAGCAGTCCTATATATGTTAGATTATGTTGCAGTATATCCTAGATACAATATATGTTTGCAGAACTGAGCAATTTTCTTGTTGCACAGGGAGAATTGGATTCAGAAGGTAAAAATAACCCGGGAAGAAAAACAAAAATGCAAATAGTTCACATTCGTTTCCCAGTGTTCTTTCTTTGGGTGTAGCTGCTTCTGTCCATCATTTATCAATTGAAACTGAGTCTTTGTCAAAGAAATCCACTTCCATCAGAATACATCCTCATACAATATCATTGTTGAAGTGAATACCTCACTTTTAATGCTGAGCCCAAGATCTTTCTATTTAGAGAGGAATCATTTGTTTCATCACCAGTCCCTGGAATTGTGGTTGGCCATTGTTTTGATCAAAGTTCCTAAGTCTTTCAAAGTAGTTTGTCTTTACAATATTGTTGTCACATTATAAATTGTTCTCCTAATCTGTTTACTTTCCTTTATATCAGCTCATACAAATCTCAGGGTTCTTTGAAGCCAGTCCCCTTTATCATTTCTTATAGTACATTATGGCTCCATTATCACCATATCCCATAACTTTTGGTGGGTACTCCTTCAGTTTCCATCCTTTTTTTGTTATGAAAAGAGCTGTGTAAACATTTTTATATGTATGCATCCTTTTCAGGAAGGATTCAGAGGAAATATTTTACCAGGAGTTCCCCATACTGTTAAAATCATAGTTATGACTTAAACTCAATAAAAATCCTTCTTGAGATCTGAATGATATTGTCTTGCCTACAGAAATGTTCCCATGGGGATTTGGTAGGAAACACGTATTACACAGAATTATCCATATTTGCAGGTCTTTTGATTTTAAGGGTAAACTTCGACTAAGAAAGCATACAGTGGCAGAAACTAGGCATCAACAAACTCTTAACACCCTATAACAAAATAAGATCAAAATGGGTTGATGATTTAGACATAAAGAATGATACTATAAGCAAATTAGGAGAACAAGGGATAATTTACCTCTCAGATCTGTGGAGAAGGAAGGAATTATGACCAAAGAAGAACTAGAGAACATTATGAAATGCAAAATGTATAATTTTGATTATATTAAAAAGTTTTTGAACAAACAAAACCAATGCAGAAGGGAAGCAGAAAACTGGAGGAAAAATTTTACATCCAAAAACTCTGATAAAGGTCTCATTTCTAAAATATGTAGAGCATTGACTCAAATTTATATCTCTAATTGATAAATGGTCAAAGGTTATGAACAGACTATTTTCAAATGAAGAAATTAAAGCCATTTCTAGTCATATGAAAAAATGCCCTAAATCACTATTGATCAGAGAAATGTAAATTTTTTTTTCACTAAATCTTTTTTTTATTTAATTTTTTAATTTAATAATTACTTTATATTGACACTCGTTTCTGTTCGATTTTTTTTCCCTCCCTCCCTCTACCCCCTCCCCTAGATGGCAAGCAGTCCTTTATATGTTGGATATGTTGCAGTATATCCTAGATACAATATATGTTTGCAGAACCGAACAGTTCTCTTGTTGCATAGGGAGAATTGGATTCAGAAGATATAAATAACCCGGGAAGAAAAACAAAAATGCAGATAGTTCACATTCGTTTCCCAGTGTTCTTTCTTTGGGTGTAGCTGCTTTTGTCCGTCATTTATCAATTGAAACTCAGGTCTCTTTGTCAAAGAAATCCACTTCCATCAAAATATGTCCTCATACAATATCGTTGTCGAAGTGTATAATGATCTCCTGGTTCTGCTCATTTCACTTAGCATCAGATCATGTAAGTCTCGCCAGTCCTCTCTGTATTCATCCTGCTGGTCATTTCTTACAGAACAATAATATTCCATAACATTCATATACCACAATTTACCCAGCCATTCTCCAATTGATGGGCATCCATTCAGTTTCCAGTTTCTAGCCACTACAAACAGGGCTGCTACAAACATTTTGGCACATACAGGTCCCTTTCCCTTCTTTAGTATTTCTTTGGGATATAAGCCCAATAGAAACACTGCTGGATCAAAGGGTATGCACAATTTGATAATTTTGGGGGCATAATTCCAGATTGCTCTCCAGAATGGTTGGATTCGTTCACAACTCCACCAACAATGCATTAGTGTCCCAGTTTTCCCGCATCCCCTCCAACATTCATCATTATTTTTTCCTGTCATCTTAGCCAATCTGACAGGTGTGTAGTGGTATCTCAGAGTTGTCTTAATTTGCATTTCAGAGAAATGTAAATTAAGACAACTCCAAGGTACCACTTATACACCTCTCTGATTGACTAAGATGACAGAAAAAGACAATGAGGAATGTTGGAGGAAATGTGGGAAAACTAGGACACTAATACATTGTTGGTGGAGTTGTGAACTGAACCAAGCATTCTGAAAAGCAATTTGGAACTATGCCCAGAAGGCTATCAAACTATGCATATCTTTGACTCCATCAGGGTCTCTACTTGGCCTTTATCCCAAAGATCATAAAAAAGGGAAAAGGACTCATGTGCAAAAATGTTTGTGGCAGCCCTTTTAGTAGTGGCAAGAAATTGGAAACTGAGTGAGATGCCCATCAGTTGGGGAATGACTAAGTAAGTTATGGGATATGAATGCAATGGAATGTTACTGTTCTATGTTATTGTTTTAGAAAACAATCAGCAGGATAATTTCAGAGAGGCCTGGAGAGACTTACATGAACTGATGCTAAGAGAAGTGAATAGAAGTAAGAGAATATTGTACAACATGTTTATGTGATGACCAATTGTGATGGACTTGGTTCTTTTCAATAATGAGGTGATTCAGGCCAGTTCCAATAAACTTGTGATAGAAAGTGCCATCCAGATGAGGACTGTGGAGATGAAATTTGGATCACAACATAGTATTTTCATCTTTTTTGTTTTTGTTTTTGTTGTCTTTCTCATTTTTTCCTTTTTAATCTGATTTTCTTGTGCAGCATAATTATGGAAATATGCATAGAAGATTTACATATGTTTAATATATGTTAGATTAATTGCTCTTTAAGGAAGGGAGGGAGAAAAAATTGGAACACAAGATTTTACAAGGATGAATGTTGAAAACTATGCATATATTTTGAAAATAAAAAGCTTTTTTAAAAAGATGAACAAGATAATTTTAGAAAGGCTTTTGGAAAGATTTGCATGAATTGAAGCTGAATGAAAGAAAAAGCACCAGGAATGCATTGTACACAGTGACAACAAGATTGTGTGATGATCAACTATGAAAGATTTGGTTCTCAGCAGGTCAGTGATCCAAGACAATTCCAAAAATTTTTGGATAAAAAATGTTGTTTCTTGCTTGTTTTTTTTCTCTCATTTTTCCCCCTTTTTTAATTTGATTTTTCTTCCAGTATGATAAATGTGGAAATATTTAGAAGAATTGCACATCTTAACTTATATTGGATTGTTTATTGTCAATGGGAGGTGGGGAGAGAGAGAGAAAAATATGAAACACAAGGTTTTGCAAGGGTAAATGTTGGCTACACCCAGCAAAAGAACACTGGGAAATGAGTGTGGACCACAACATAACATTTATACTCTTTCTGTTATTGTTTGCTTGCATCTTTGTTTTTCTTCCCAGGTTATTTTTACCTTCTTTCTAAAATCAATTTTTCTTGTGTAGCAAGACAACTGTATAAATATGTATACATATATTATATTTAACATATACTTTAACATATTTCACATGTATGGGACTACCTGCCATCTAAGGAAGGGAATGGAGGAAAGGAGAGGAAAAGTTGGAACAGAAGTTTTTGCAAGAGTCAATATTGAAAAATTAGCATATGTTTTGTCAGTAAAAAGCTATTTTAAAAAAGGGTAAATGTTGAAAAATATATTTATTTGTATTTTGTTTTGTTTTTATTAAAAGCTTTTTAATTTTAAAAAGATATGCATGGATAATTTTTATAATATTAACTCTTGCAAAACCTTGTGTTCCAAATTTCCCTCCCTTCCCCCACTCCTTAACATAATCAATTTATAAATAAAATATAATATTTTGCTAAAATGTTTATTATAATAATAATAAAAATATAATCTATTTTGTGTTCAATAATGAGCTTCAGTTCTTTGGCCGCAAATTCTCCACAGATCTAAGAGGTAAAATATCCTTTGTTCTTCTAAGTTTTTTGCATGTATTTTGAAAAATAAAAAACTATTATTTAAAAATTATTATTAAAAATTATTTTAAAAAATAATAAAATTATTATATGATCTTCTATATCATATAGCAATGGAATGTAGGAATCATATTTAGTGGCCCATTTCTATTTGGGCTTGAAAAAGTGCCCAAAGCACTCCATCTCTTATGTAACTGAGGCTAGACAAGGGAAGTTCAGGCATTCTCTGCCAGTATACTGAATGGAAGCTTGGGAGAGAATTCTTCTAGCCATGTGCAGAATGTTGCCACATATGATGAAAAAGAGTCCTTTAATTGGTTGCTGAGCTTCATCAGAACTGATGACTCAGGGGCTTGCTAAGGGAGGTGACTAAATTCCATCATTGACTGCTGATTCAATGGATAAACCCTTTTCCCCACCCCTCACCCCCATATCTTTTTCTTTTTGGCTTCAAAGAATGAGGATAGCTTTGAGCTACCTCGTGAGGATTAAGTAGGGGCATGATTAGCATAATCTCATTCTCTCAACTGGCTAGCTTTCAGTTGGAACGTGAGCCTCTTGCCTAGTGAAAGTCTAGAGCTTCTTGTACATAAAGGCCCACCAGTATGGGCTAAACATGTATAGCTAAAAAAGAGGCAGACTAGATATGTCTAGTGTCTTCCCCCCTTAATCTTAAGAGAGATTTTTATTCTTTCCAGGAAGGAAAGCAGGAAGTTGAAGGTCTTTAATAAATTGAATAAACTATGGCATAGTTTCTTTGTTTGTCTCTTGACACATTTTTACTATTTGCTTTGTCTGAGATCATGATGTTGATTCCTGGTCTTTTTTTTTTTTTTTAATTAGAATGAAGCATCATAAATGTTGTTTCAGCTATGTAAAAAAAAATAATAATAAAGTTCCATAAAGCAATAGAGAATAAAGATAGGGGATGGGAGAAACTATTGCAAAATAAAGTCATAAAGAGAGGTTGAAACCAGAGAGCAGAGTGCCTTAAATGCAGGACTGAGGAGTTTGTAATTTATTCTAGAGGCAAATTCTGGAAGTTGTTTGAGCAGGGTAATAATATGACCAAACTTAGGCCTTAGGAGAGTTTTGTTTTGTTTTGATTTTTAGCTGTATTATAGACTAATGTAAGGATAAAGTGGAAACAAGACCAATTAAGAAACTATTACAATAGTCCACAAGAGAATTGGGAAGGACAAGAATTTGGGTGGTAACTGTAAATGGAGTGGAGACAAATTCATAGATGTGGTGGGGGTAAAATGGACAGAGTTGGCAGCTGACTGGATATAGAGAATGAGGGTTAAGTCTTAACCCTGAGGTTTCTAGTTAGGGTTATTGAGAGACTAGTAGGTCCATTAGTAGAAATTGGAAAGTATGAGGGGGAACAGATTTAGATAAACTTGTTCCTATTCACTAACCTGTCCAGAATAACTTTTTGTGTGGATGTGTGGATGTGTGGATGTGTGGATGTGAGGATGTGAGAGAGAGAGAGAGAGAGAGAGAGAGAGAGAGAGAGAGAGAGAGAGAGAGAATGGCTATAGAGGAGGAACGGAGGAGGGAGGGAACCATGAATGTTTCCTGATAGGAAGTAGGGGTAGCAGGTTCCACTCTAAGAATCAGGACTAAGACAGTTTTGATTCCTAAAATTCACTTTCTGAGTGGAAGAAAAGTAGAGCTGTGGACTTGGGTGACAAAACTCACAGATTCTATCTTTGGACCAAGATGCCTGGCCCTATCACTTCTGTTCTCAAAAACAGGACATCAGATAAGGGAACAAAAATGATGAGAAGAGTAGTGGTGATTGCACCAAGGAGGATCACATTCACCATCCTCTTTCTTTCCTCCTCAGGAAGGAGAACTTTTCCCTCTGCTACATGGCAAGGATCCTTTCATTAATTCTGTTTTTGTGTCTGTAATTCCTCACAGGTTGGAGAGAAAGATAAGCAAGGAACCCAGATGTTGTACCAACAGATCCCCTTTCCTCAAGACTCTTATCAATTGAGTTCTAAATAATACTGGCCTATCTTTCCTCAGATCTAACCTCTGCTTCAATTCCTCTTCTACCCCTCAACACTAGTAGCAGTTCCCCCATTTGGTTTCTGGGTTCCTCAAGGGCAAAGAGAGCATCTTGGAATCTCTCCACCAGTCTTCCACACAGGATTGTCCAAACTGAAGGGTGGTCAAAGTGAAGTGGGGAAAGAAAAGTATAATGATTCAGAACTTCATATTAGTTCTGATAGGAAAAGGGGAAGGAGGTGTGCAGTACTTTTTGAGAATTAGAGAAACAGTAGGAGACCAGCCCAAAGTCTGTTTCCCCAACAGCAGAAACCATGGTCGATGGTTTCAATGGGTGCAGCCTGGATTTTGCAACTCTCAGTCTTAGACAAAGCTTGTTTCAGAAGTTAGGCTGAGGATTACATATATAACATGGAATGACTATTAGCAATATTGGGCCTATCCAACTGTGTCTATCTGACATTTTGCTACCAAGAACACCAAAGCCAAAGACAAAGGACATCTCCAGCCTAGAGTCATCATTAATGCATCCTTGGTGGAGGACACAATCCATCTGGAAGAGGTAGATGGGGAAATGAAGTTTGTGATTAAGGATAATTTCAATAAAAATCTCAATATAGGGACTTCTCCAGGGTCCCTGGATCATATAACTGTGACAACTGAAGATGGGAAGTTTGATTTAAATCAGATTGGCCAAATTTCCTTGAAATAGCCTCAGCTAATTTTAGTAAACATGACCAATTTCCCAGAGTGTATTGCTGCAGCTATCAAGACCATAAGAGAAAATGGAATGAAAGTGAAACCAACCCAGAAGTTGATGGGACAGTAATTCAGGTACCAATTCCCAAAGTTACAAGGGAACACAGTGAAATGCTGATCAAGCTTGCAAAACAGAATACAAAAAAGGCTAAAGATGCCCTGAGAAAAGCACCAATCAATACAATGAATAAATTGAAGAAAACCAAGGATAAAATGATAGAAGGTACAATTAAACAGATTGGACAAATGGCAGATGATACAGCAGCTGAAATGGATAAGCATTTGGCACTGAAGACCAAATAACTCCTGGGATAAGAAAGAGGCTCCTTACAAGGCCAGCTATTGGAAGTCTGCAGGAGTCACAGTGCCCTAGTTTGTAGTTTAGGGCCAAAGCTTTGGAGCATTGCAGTTGACTAAATTCTTCTCTCCTGTGCTTCTCGCTTTACTTTTAGGAGGTGTCCTTTTAAATGTTTTATTCAAGCCAAAAGATTATATTCTGTCTCCTGCAACAGCATCAACTTATATAGGACCGGACCATTATAACTCTTAGCTGACCTTGTGAACTGGTTTCATGCTAGGATTATCAGCAGGGGCAGTCTCTGAAAAGTACAGTAATTTACTTAACCCTGAGCAATCACTTCATTTGTGAATGCCCTAGCGTTACCCTGTACTTTTCATTGCCAGTCTCTCCTAATTCCCAACCTGTCAGAGAATCCTCTCGCCACTGACCTTTGCAGTGTCAACTAACTTTAACCCGACTCGCCTCTTCTGAGGCCTTCAGAAATCTCTGGCTATGATTTATGATTTCATAAACTGTAATGGGCTGAAGCTTGAGTTGATGCACTGAGGTCCCAAGCACATGAGGCTAAATAGTAATTGGACCATACTCTATTAATATATAAGCTTGGAGAAAGAATGGCCCCTGCCCACTCTTTGTGCAAGTCCTGATGTGTTGTATAGGAAATGATGATTTTGGTGGGTGGAGGGAGAGGGGCGGAGAGAGAAGCGAAAAGAGACTGCTGGCTGGTTCCTGTCGCAGCTGCTCACATTGCTATCACGATCCCCCTTCACCTCCCCAAAGAATAAAGATTGAAGATTTTCCCTTAACCTGAATTCCTGACTCTGGCTGATTTTAAAATACACAGTCATCACAGTAAACCATAGTTTAATAACTGATAGGGTACTCAAGAACAGTCATGGTCAAACTTAAAGTCTTTATTATACTTGCTCACATATTGCCCTGACCTGTTAACTCCCAAGTGAACACCAGGTCTGTGAGAGAACCATGTGTTCACTATCGAGCTCTTTACCTCTCTTGGCTATCCCTCCACTTGGCTCAGCTATCCCAGGATAAAGAGAGCGACCTCCTGCTGCGGTGGGCTTAAAAAGGGTCCGTGAGGTCACACACACAGCCAATCAGAGAGGGAGCCGTCTCCCATTAAGAAGCTATCTCAATATGACCAGGATCCTGCTCATGGGGCAGTCCCTAGCCTGGCGGGACCCATTTGTAAAAAGACCCTAACAAGCCTCCACTAAGTAAATACTTGTAGTTGTAAAATATACCTCTAGGCTGTTTCCTTCATTTCATGTTCCTGAGGGAGTAGGAATATTAGTAAATTATGAATATCTTGATTTTCTGCTTAATACTACCTCAAAGAATATTTAATGTGGACTTATTTTCTTCCTTTTGAATGAGAAAGTGGGTACATATCATGCCATTAATCGTTCCTGGGGTGGAACTCCACGTTCACTGTTGGGGAACTTTACCTGTAATTCATGTTCTGAATCCAGACCTCAATATTAAATGCCTCTGTATTTTGCCTGTAGTGGGAGTTCGTTGAACAATAAAGTCTAAATAAAATGAAATGAATGAAAACAAAAAGAGAGAGAGAATTAGAGAAGCAGGGGAGGATGGTCAACAAAGACTTCATTTCATACTAATTTCCACCATTCTAGAGTCAATCAATAAACATTTATTAAGCACTTACTATGTGTCAGGCACTGGGTTGAGTGCTGAGGATTCATAGAAAGGAAAAAGTAGCTCACAGTCTAATAAGGAAGACTAGATGCAAATTATGTACAAAACAAAACAGATACAAAATAAACTGTAAATAATCACTCCAGCCAGACTTCCCTATTTGCCATCTGGTCCACACATTCTGAGATTTCCTGATAATATGCATTTGTTCATTCAAATCCCTATGCTTTGGAATTCCCCCACCCACTTCCTCCAATTTTTGAATTAATTCTTTCAAGTTCAAACCAAAGGTCACCTCTTTCATGAAGCCTTGCCTGATCTTCCAGAGGAGTAAATTGAATAGTCTTTTTATGATCTTTTTTATGTACTTGTAATTATTTTTTGTTTTTGTTCCCCTGTGTTAACAGAATTTACTTTATTGGTCTCTAAATTGTGTGAATAGCTAGAAAAAACAAAACAGGCCTAGAAACAGGTTTTTAAGAGATCAACTAACATTTTAATTAATTACTTTCAGAGTGAGAAATACAGTTTGCAAACTGGAAGCTCTTCTGAGCGGGAAACCTCCCGCTGTTGCAGGAGAGAGAGAGAGAGTTTATACACAAATCATAACTGGGAAAGGATGTGGAAGGTAGATTATATGACAATCATTTTCAGAGCCTGAGTAGTTTTCCCATGATAAGCCCACAAGTACAGGACAATATGGGTATTTTCCAATTCTATGGAAACAGTTCTTGAGTGTTTCAAATCCCCAAGATTGTTTTCTACAATCTTCAGTTTACTTCACTTAACATACACAGGAGAGTTGTCAAGAATTGATTGATCATTTCAAGGTGAAATGTAAGACTGAATCCCAAGTCAGAGTCTGCTGAGAAAATGGTAGCTCTGAAAAATCTAGATGTATATTCATTATATATACATCATATTGATAATTATGAAAATCATAATAATTTTCTTCACACCTATATCAAGGTTTCATATCTCCAAGCTAATGAATGAAAAGACCCTGATCCCCAAAGCCCTGGAATAGCAATGCTTTCAGCTCAGTGTCTTCAGATAGAGAAAGGAGCGCTATGGATTTGCTTCCTGAAGGTGCCACAGCCATAAAGCCCCAGGAAAAAAAAAATTTTTTTGCCACCAAAGTCTTTGGTGCTATCAAATATTTCAACATCAGAAACTGTTATCATTTCATTAATGGAAATAACATTAAAGAACTGGCATTAATATATGCTTTGCCATATGCACCTAAAAAAGTGATGGCAAATAAGTTAGCTGAGTTTGAGTATTGGAAGAACTATCTTCTCCAAGTTGATCATCTCCAGTTCCTTCTTACATAGCATGAACTTTAAAACCTTAACTATCCTGGTTGCCCTCCTTTGGATTTTCTCCAAATGACCAACCTCCTTCCTAATGTGGTGCCCAGAACTGAACATAATATCCCGGATGTTGTCTGACCAGATGGAGTCCAACAGGATTACTATCTTTTTTATTCTAGAACAGACTTTCTTAAAAATACATTGATTTCCTTGGGTGTTATTACACTGACTTCATATTAGGCCTGAATTGACACAGCAGGCTCTTAATAAAATAAAACTGCTGATTATACAATATATTCCCTTTTCCTTCTTTAACACACATAGATATGTGTCCTGAAATGACATGTTGTGAAGGGATAACTGGGTACTGAGAATAGAACAAGAATTCAGAGTATGAGAAAGATCAGGATGTTTAATAATATTTCAGGAAAGAAGTGCTGCTGCCCCTTGACAGAGCTTTCTGATTTCCTCCTCAGTCCCTCAACTCATATAGGAAGTCACCTCATATGGGACAGGATGCAGGTGGCTCTGGAGCTTTATGATATCACAAGCAATGAATCTGAAGTTGTAGAGAGTATAATTGAAAGGGGCTAGTGTTGTTAGTCTGGAGAGTATAAGTCAAAATTCACCTAAGTACAGCTCCCCATTCCAGATATAACCAAGAAATCAACAACAAATGATATTAATATTTCTTTATTCCAAGTCTTATACAGTATGCCATTTTAGATCCATCCACTCATAGTTCCATCTCTCATTCACTTTCCTTTCATTCTCCCTTTAAATATCACCTCTGGTCTCTCATTTTTCTCCTCTTTCTATTTTCACTTGGGCAAGGGCCACCAAATTTAAACCCCCACCATATTCAGTTGCCTAACTACAATGAGTATACCTCTCTCACATTACCAAAAATAATTTGTAGAGAAATACCAGTCTATGCATTTGCACAGCTTTGATGTAAAGATGTGTAACTGTAATAAGACTTCTTCATCTTGAAAGGAATTGATTTTATTTCCAACCCTTTGTTCAACTAGCAGATCAAAGTACAAGGTTCACTTGATCCCAGCTTGTGAAACCAACATCATTTGGAAATGTCTTTTTTAATCCTGGGCCCAAATACATAGAAGTCTACTTTTCTGTCCAATAGTCAGAGGCTGTTCTTGACAGACCATCCTTTTGGAAGCCCTTAAATTCAACTCAGCAATTACAACATTCCCTTAAATGTCCAGTCCATGTTCTATTCCATGAAACTTAAACTCTTTCTTCTTCCCACACCTTTTTATAGCCTTAGGTTGTGATACCTTTTGCGGTTCAAAACAAACAAAACTGATATTCCAGAACAGTTTCTAAGTTTAAAAACAACAACAACAACAACAACAACAAGACAGTATTACATAGTACCCAAGATTTCTTGAGCTAAAGTTTTCTAGTTACAGTAGGAGACTAATGAGGCAATGTCCAGCATCAAGGAAAAATAAATGATCATTTTCTTCTCTGCAAGAGAAAACACTAAGGAAACAAATATAGACCCAAACAGAAGGTATCATCACCTCAGCCTCAAGGACCTCAGTCTTTGTCATTCCAAATGATAATATAGAGACAATATAGAGAGTTCCAGCAGCCTAACAGATAAGCAGGCTGAATTCTAGGGTAGCAAGGAATTCTAGATTCCTTTCTAGAGCCAACATGTAATTTCCCAATTTTTGCACAACCAGAGCTAATTTGAAAAATATCAGGTTAGGTCCCAGACCCAACTCTACAGTGATAAAACATATAATTTTATATTCACCATGAAGGATCCAGTCCTCCTTTTCTAGGTGACTAGGTATGAACTAACGAAATTTCTGGAGGTTACCAGCCCCCACTTTGGAGTAATGCAGAACCCCAAAACTTCTTACAGAGCCACGGTGAAAGATTTATTTTCTCTACATCTAGATCACTGAAGGGATTGTTCTGTTCAACAGGCACAGAGAAAAGCATTGATTTAAGAATTACTTTCCAGAATGGCATGGCTTGGCTTCATTACCCCCATAAGATTCTGAAAATGCTGTAGAATAGAGGTTCTTACCTCTTGTAAAAATTTTTTTAAAAGTTTCTTTACGTAAAATGCCTATAATAATAATAATTATATGAAATATTCAAGCTCAGGTACAAATGGGTCCCCAGGCTTGGCTCTGCCAGCAGAGCTATAACCTCACTTTACTGTGGATCACTTCTAGCCACATAATTCCCTAATGGGTGTGGGGGAGGAATGAGGAAATGCGGAATATGGTTCCTTGTGAGAAAAAAATCATCAACTTCACCCAGTAACTCCAATAAATTATATTTATAGAAGAACTGAAATTAGGTGCTAGGAGTTGAGTTCTGTTCCCTGCCAGGCAATCTAATTCTTCTTAGGGAACTAGGCAAAAAATCCCAAAGGGAAGAGATTTTGGCCAGCAAAATAGAAACAGACCTAGAAGATCTGCTACCCCTGCTCTCCCCAAAGTGAAAAACTGCACTGAGATCAACATTAGAACCAAAAAAGGGTAAGGGTAAGGGTAAGCTGAGCCACAAGCCTGGCCCTCAACAAGGGGCCCTCAAAACATGGTAATGGACTTTGGTGTTGGTGGCGGCACCATGTTTCTGTCGAAGATGCAAGCGAAGTTGACTCTTGTGGCGGAAATGCAGGTTGCATGGCTCGCACTGATGGATAAAAGCGGAGAGTCACAATTGGCAACGTGCCACAGAAGAAGCAAATACTGTCACAGTCTGTAACCAAACCTACCATTTTCACTTTTAAACTCTAGAATAAATAAATTTTCCTAAAAGTGCTGCTCCCCGATCATCAGTTCTACTCCCTAACTAGATCCTGAATGGCAAGTTACTTTCTATTCACCCTCCCTACTCCCCTCTCAAGTGGGACCAAAAAAGTCTGTTCTTGTTCCCCAATCTTGATCCTCACTCTCCGCCCAACAACCATTTGTTATGTGCTCCCATAACTCACTTCCAGAATTCTCCAACCTACTTGTCCTCTCCTCTGCTCTCGACTCACCCATCATTCCCTAAAGACACTGATGGGCAGATTTTCTCTTAGAGGGATTGGCCCTATCCAATCCCTAATACTCACGTGATACGGTTTCTCCCCAGTATGAATGCGCACGTGGCTCTTCAGTGTCTGAAGGTGACGAAAGCGAGTTCCACAGGTAGGACAGGGGTAAGGCTTCTCCCCAGTGTGAATCAGCACGTGTGCACGAAGGTGTGCCACCTGCGCCCGGAAGGATGGATAGCATTGGGGATCAGCCATATTTTCAACTCACTCACCACCTTTCATCCTCTCCCATTCTCTTAGCCATTCGTTCCCTCCACATATTGAACCAAGCTTTAGTCGATTTGGGACCTTTGAATGCGCCTACTTAAAGCGAGCCGGCTAAGTATATAATCTGCCCATCCCAGGACTCAAATCTTGGATCATTTTAGAATTCTTACTTAGAACTCTCCCGAGCTTCCTCTCCGCAACCCCGGTACCTGCACGAAGCGAGAGCCACAGGTTTCGCATTTGTAAGGCTTCTCTCCAGAATGGATGCGGCTGTGCGTTTTGAGATTGGCAGGTCGGTTAAAACGCGCCCCGCAAACAGCGCAGTGATAAGGCTTCTCCCCTAAGAAGAGGAGGAAAGAAGGAACTCGAGCTCTGACCTTTGGGTTCTACTAGAGCGGGCTGGTCCGGGGCTCTCCTTCCCATCCCCTTGATCTCTCCTCTTTTTCTGTGTACCTGTGTGCACCGTACGATGACTGGCTAAGTTGCCTTTGTAGCGGAAAGCACACCGGCAGAGCTGACACTTGTAGGGCTTGTCTTCGTTCCCCAGGCTGAGGGGGTCAGTGCTCGCGACTCCACTTCTACCGGGCAGCCAGGCCTTCCCTCACAGTGTTGGTAGTTGAAGAAATTATTCCCTGGGAAGGGAATGCAATAGTAACCGTTTTTAGGATACTCTCTAGAATTGTATTCTCTACCGGGTAGTGATTGATTTCTATTCCTGAGCCTAACTCCTTCTCTGTGACAGCCGGTAGAAAACGCCTCACTCTAGTCCTATGGTTGTTTCGAAAGAAACTTGTCTCTTTGAATTGCTTATTATTGGGATCCCGGAGCAAGGGAGAGAATTCTCACCTGGTCGGGGACAGGACGCTTCAGAAGGCAATCCGAGTTTTCTCTGGCTGGGAAGCATGAGCAGCAAAGGGGGATCAAGCGCCGGGGAGAGCCTAGGGATGGGGGAAGGGAGAGCAAAAGCTCTTCTGAGGGAAAAAAAAACTACCCTCCCACTCCCAAACGAGAAGCTGTATTGGATCTAGAGTTGATCTAGACTAGAGGTATGCCCGTAGTTCCCATTTAGAATCTAGATTAGTGATTGAACTATTTCGCTACTTACTAAAGACAAAGCCTCAAGTGCTCGGTAGACACCTTCTCTCCGCATCTCCTAGGACCACGCCCCTCCAAATACCACTGGGTCCCAACTCCCTGAGACCACACTCTTTAGGTATCACCTGGCATGCCTCCCCCAACCTTCCGAGTTCCCAATGCCCTCGAACCTGCTCCCAGTCCCGGAACAGGAACCCTCCTCCCCACTGCTGCTACCGGCCTCTTCGCCACTGGCAGGCTTTACGGAACCAGTTGGTTCGGCAATAGCGTCCGCCTTGCCAGCCGGGGTCCCTGCTTGGGCCATCCTGGAGTTGAGAATGATGAACTTGTATTTCTTCCAGTTGCAGGCTGAGGGACCAAGACTAGGTGGGCTGTCTGGGATAGGAGGACCATGGAAACAGCTGTGGGACTCTGTTGGGGGGTCCGGGTGACCCTCAAAGCGGTGAGGGCTACCTTCTGGAGGGGCTGCTGACATAAGAGGTGCCTGTGATTCTGCATCAAGTGGTTGCAGGGAGATACCTATGGGCTCATAGCTGTGAGATAGAAGAGTTGAGGTTATAGAGTTTGGAGATGGAGGTGGCCTTAAAAATTCTCTGCTTCAATTCCTTCAATTTACAAATGAGATAAAATCAAGCAATGTTGCTAAAGCAAGGACTGACTTTGACACTCCCCTGCTGAATGACTTCTAGTGGCTCTCTAGGATCACATACAATCTCCTCTGGCATTTAAAGTCTTCCACAATCTGGCTGTAACCTAGCTTTCTAGCCTCCCTTTCCACTCTCTACTCTCCAGCCAAACTGGCCTTCTTCACACACAATATTCCATCTCTGATCTTTGTGCTATTATTCCTGGAGTACTGGCTGTACACTGCTTATAATATACTTCTTTTCCTTATCTCTTGGAATCTCTAGTTTCCTTCAAGCTCAGCTCAAGTACCACCTTCTACAGATTCCTTTCCTGATATTACCTTCCTCCCAATTTCTCTAAATTTTCTGCATGTACGTGTTGTCTCCCACATGGAAGATAATAATATACTCTTTGAGGGCAGAGACTGTCATTTTTGTTTTTCAAATTAACAACACATACCACGGTACCTGTCACTTTAGCAGATGTATAATAAATATTTGTTGAATCATCACCCTAAGTTATACTACTAGGAAGTGAGAGAGCCAGACAATTTTGACCAAACTTAATCCAATCCTCCAAGTCAGTCCACTTAAGTAAGAGGAAACTAATTTAGATTCTTCTATGGTAAGCAAAACTACTAGGCCCCTGCCATCAGGTCAATTTTTTTTTTTTAATAGAAAAGAAAATTGAGGCTCAGGGAGGTAAATTGATTTATTTCCAAGGTGTTGGAACCTCTAATTTTTTCACTACCTCCAAACCTACAATCTTCTTAAATATTCCCCAACCTGAAATGAACATCCTTTTCTCAACTCCTCTGATAGCTCCATTGTGGGAACCCAATCTTACTCAACTGTCATCTCTCCTTCCAAGCTTCCTCCCTCCAAACTGCCTCCCCCTCACCTTGCCTGGATGAATCGGTGACAGGCCTCTACTACATGGTCCATCTGTAGGTATGTAGCTGCTGCCAGGACGGCGGAGGCATTAGCAGGTGAAAGGAGTAGACGTGAAGTGTACATAAAATCCAAAAGGGGGGCAAAGCCACCAGCTTCAGGACCCCCAGGTAAGGAAAGAAGGTCCATTCCCACTCCTGCCCGGCCACGGAAAATCGAATAGAAGAAGCCACTGCGGGCCAGACAAAGGGGAGGTGAGTTTTATTGCTTCCTTAGGCCAAAACAATCTCACAATCGAGAATGCAGGTATTTGATGCGGCAGGCAGTTCAGTTCCAGAAAGCCAAAACAAAAATAATCCTCTGCTACATAAACTCTGAGATCCACACATTGGACCCGTGGGCTCTGCTTTTAGTGAATATTTTGCTCCTCCCAAGTAAACCTAATTTTTCCAATGGCCTCATTTCTTCAATCCAGGTAAATTTTCTCCAAATCCCACATCAGTCTAGTTCGCCCTTTCCCTACTTTCAGTCAGGTCCCGCCCCTGATCGAAGAGCACATTCCTCCCCACCTCTCCACAGAGCCGCCCTCTCGAACCTGCAGGCGATCAAGACAGCCTTGTGAGCCCGGAGGGCCCGACCTCCCACTAGCAACGTGACATCGGTGAGGACCCCTCGAAGGCGCAATTCGTTCAGGTTCCAGAGCACATCTGTTGCATGGCGAGTGAATTCTCGGACGTAGCCTAGACTCCCCACTGCTGCGGCGGCCGAGTTCATGATGAAGGTGGCCTGAAAATGGATGAGACGTGGGAGTCAAAAAACTAGGGTCTTTGTTCCTTTTTTGATTTTGATTTTGAATAGGCAGATTCCTAGTCTGGGCATTTCTTGTTCCCCTGGAACGGCCTCCCTCTCCTCCCCAACCTTTTCTCAAGATATAAGTTTCCTGAAGCTTCTGCAATGCCCATTGCCTTCGGACTTAGTCCTTCTTCCCCACCTCCCATCTGCCAAAGTGCGGCTCTTTCCAAGATCTGGTGCACCATTCACCAGAATCCCAATTCCCTATCCCATGCAGGGGAAAATTCAAAAAAACCGCTTTTGGAAAACTCTAGACGCATCCAATTATTAATGATATTCTTCACTTAACAGGAACTAGCAAAGTGGTGTTAGTTAATGACATTCCCAAAACCTAGACTTGGAATTTGATCTAAACTTGGCATCTTGTTCCTCTCTTCTCCTCGACTCCTACTATATTTCCCCAAATCCTGCTCTTTGCCCAAATCTATCCAGAGACGTCAGAGACTCCTGAGATCTTCGCCTCCCCCCCTCCGCCCTTTTCCGGACCCTGAGTTCTGCTAGTCTT
Organism: Antechinus flavipes; assembly: GCF_016432865.1. NCBI lineage: Eukaryota > Metazoa > Chordata > Mammalia > Dasyuromorphia > Dasyuridae > Antechinus > Antechinus flavipes. The sequence goes on from NC_067401.1 coordinate 185,934,983, forward strand.
ACTCCCTCCTTCACATTATGTCTAACTCCCCGGGTCCCTCTTTTTCTAGCCCTACTTGCCCCTACACTTCTCAGGATCCCTGGAGTGCGTATTCCCCTCTGTCTTTCACCCCCGTCCGGCAGGGGCTGCGGTTTCTGCTCTTGCTGGGATGGGGCGGGGTATCTCTCCCAGTCCTGACTCTTTATCCCGGCGGGATGTTGGGGGCGGGAGGAGGGAGGAGGGGAAGTATTTGGGTCGGTATCCTTCCTGCCTGCCTAGATGGGGGAGACTGGGGGTGGGACCCTGGAAACTGAGGTAGTGGCATGGGAAAAGTGTGATCTGCTGGTCCAAGAGGAATAACGTTAAAGGTTAATGTGAACCGGAATTTAGGGTTAGAGAACTCTGAGGTATTGCAGTGTCTCTTTGAAAGACAGAGAAAAGTTTTAGGGTATTTAGGAGAACTGGGGGAGGCCTTTGGGGGTCAATTAGCAACTTGCGTAGGCAAACAGCGAGAGGGAAATGGGGTATAGCCGACTAAAAGAATCCTGGCAGGGAAAAGAAAATTCCCAGCTGGAGTCAAACATCCCAGTTCAAGAGGTGGAAAGAAAAGTTATTGAGAACAGAAAGTTTTTGTCCCTAACGTCTAAGAATCCCTACCAAGAAGGCTAGCCTCAACCCTATACTTTATGTAGCTGCCACGTAGCTATAGAAAATGTTCATGGCCGGGCCTCGAGGGGGAACCGGGGAGAGAGTCGGGGAGAGGAGACCTGATAGGGAGAGGGAGTGAAGGGAGGGGCGGATGTGATTTCTAGTCCATTTCCTGCCATTGTACTGGGACAGGACGGACAGTCCAGCTGCTTCCGCTAGAGAGGGTGGGGAAACCCCCCAAGCCAGGGCGGAAGTCTGGAGAGAAACGGAGGGGACATGGCATCTCACCAACTCGAAGCTATAGACTTTTCCCCTTCTGCCAGACTCCACTCTTCAAGCACTACGATTTGTGTGTGTGTGTGTGTGTGTGTGTGTGTGTGTGTGTGTATGATTGATATTCTATACGTTATCTTATTCCATATTAACAATTTCGAATTAAGATATTAGCTAATAATATAGATATAAGCTTTAGCTAATAACAAATCTTATACAAGTGAAGCAATTGAGACTCAAGAGAGGTTAACAAATTTGCCCAGGGTTGCACAGCCTCTAATAGAGGCGAGATATGAACGAAGGTCTCTCCTGACTTTGAATCTAGAACTAAACAGATGCCCCTCTAACTAGGGATCTCCTGCTTCCCCATCCCTCGCTCCTTCTACAGGACCCAGGTTTCTAGCTTGCCCAGACCAAGGTACAGGTTTGTCTTTGGTTCATTGAGGAGACTGTTCCATAATGTATTATTTTATCCACAAGATGGCAGCATTGCGTTGTCCCAGACATTCTGGAGGCGACTGAACCTTAACGGATGTCTTGGAAAGGATTAAACCTAAACCTGGTTCAGTTTTTTCCTCACTCCCCAACTGTAATTTATATTCCCACAACTTCACCCTTCCATCTCCCGTTGTATTTGGAGTATGAAAAGCTCCAGAGATGGGAATTGGAGTTTAAAGAAGGGAGGTGGGGGAGAGAACGTGTCTATTGATTTTCCCCTCTCCATCCTGTCCTTATCTTGTGTTTGTACATAGTTACATATAGTCTCTCCTTAAGGTTTTGAACTTCTTGAGAGCTAGAATCGACTGTTTTCTTCCTTCTTTGTATGCCCATGGCTTAAGCCTCAGCCAATACTTAGTAGAGCTTAATAAAATTCAGAGATGTGGAAAGCTTCTGGCTAAGAGGTCATGAGGAAGAGAGTAGACCCAATAGTCTGGACAAGATGGTCAGAAAAGGTTTCTAGGTTTTTGGATTTGTGTAGAATTCTCTTAATCATTAGTCATGCTAATTATCTGCAATTCAATCCCTTAAGGATCTTAAGTAAGCATCATTAATTTATAATTTGTAATCATACTGGAAAGTAGGTAAGACATAGTAAAGGATCATAGAGTATTTCAGGGGGTCAAGGAGAGAAGATGATTCTTTCCAACTTCCCTCTCTATTCTTGGTGGAAAAGAGTGATTGTCCTCTAATTCTGTAGGAAAACAAAACAGGGGTTATGAGATTATTTGGAGATTAACTATGACTGATTGGAAGCAGAAACAGGTTTTAAGGAGTCCCTTGGGTTTGAGAAAGATTTGGAACTTTTCAAGGAGGAACACAAGCCTAGACTGGAGACTTATTCTCTTTGATTTAAGGAAAAGCAGTAAGTTTGGAAACTGTTAACAAATATTTTCAGATGTTGATGGGTTCAAGGAATAAGAGTTTAAGGCCCAGGATTGGAAATGTTGAGAATTCAACATTAGGAATGCAGTTTGGGTGTGAAGCAGTTAACTGGGTTTCTATTTACAGTTTGAGACTGAGAGGATTTGAGGAATTCAGCGATCAGTTTTTAGGGTTTAATTTCAGGAGTACTTTATGGGGGAGGATTTCAGGGACTGAGAGTATAGGTTTGAGAGCTCTTGTCAAATTTGGGGGGTGCTGACTTAGAGATTTTTCAGTTAATTATGGAATACATGTGTCTGAAGGACTCAAATTGTTGCTAGATCCTATTAACAAAGAGCCACTGTAGCTGTGAGATTTAGAAGCCAAAGAGTGGGGATTTGAAATTCGATGCCTGAACAAGAGCTCTCACCACCACCACCACCTTCCCATAAAGTTGGTAATCCTTGGGGATTGCCAGAAGCATACAGGAAATTGGAAAGAGTTAGATTGACCGATAGGTTCCCAAAGAGAACAAGATCTGGTGGTGGGGGATTAAGGGACCCAGGCATTCTTTCTGCCTCTCCTTCCCCCGTACCGCATATCCCTCCCCCCCAAAAAAAAACAAAAAACAAAACCTTATATCAAAAGCAAAACAAAACAAAAAACCCCAACAACAGCAACAGCAACAACCAAAAAAAAAAAAAAACCTGGCTGTACAACTGCAATGGCAGATTCCAGTCCTCCAAGCTTCTTTAAACTACCACAGAGACCCAGCCGGGGTTGGGGGGAGGGGAGGGGAGAAAGAACCGGGCTTCTCAGCTTCCTAGGAAGTAGGGGGAATGGACTGGGCCCCATGTTCCCCAGGTCCTTGGGAAGGACTCTTGACCACATCCCCAGGTGTCGGGCATCTCAGCCTTGGAAGGGGAGAGGGGCGGGCTGGGGCACCCGGGAGGAGGAGGGAGAGAGTGACTTCCAAAATTGGCATCAGGACAGAGCAGGGCGGGCGGGAGGCAAGCAAAAGGAAGAATTTTCCTGGAGAAACGGGGGGACCTGAGTGTCTAAGATTTGGGGAGCTGGTCAAGGGTAGTCCTTTCTTGACCCTCAATTTTTTAGGGATTTTTTGGGGGGCTTTGGACCCCTATAGGGTGGGTGAGGAATGTAGTGTTGGTGTAATCTGACTTGGGCATTTCTGTTGCCTCTCCCACCCAAGTTGGAGACGGATGGATTGGGAGGGGGGGAGGGTGTCCCCAATTCTAACTTTGAGTGAGGAAACCCCACTCCTAAGCCCTCCTGGGGGGGTTCCTCCCATCTTAAGGCACTTCCCATTCCTTAAGTCAGCCAGGAGAAAAGAGAAGGCCGAAGATACGACTTGGGGTGTCTCCTCTCTCCTGGGCCCCTAACTTGAGGAATATGCTTCCAAATCGGCTCCCTTCAGAAATGAGGGGGGGACCAGGAACCAGGGGGGAATAGCTGAGGTAAGTGGGGAGAGGTCAGGGAAGTATTCCCTGTTTGGGGGCAAAATAAAGGGAAGTTGGGGGGAATGGTGGGAATTGGGGTATGGACTTTGAAGATAAGGTGACAGGTTGAAGTTACTTCTTGAGCCTTGAAATTCATGCACACATCACCTCAAAGCTAAAATTGGAGACCAAAGAATTTTTACACCTCCTCATCTCTATCATTGGCTTCCATCTCTAATTTTAAAATAATTCTCCTAAAGATTAAAATTAAGATTTTTTTAGGGGTTCTTACATTTGAGGGGTAATGTAGGTGATAACAAGAAGTCTGGAGTGTTGAAGGTGGAGAGGTTTAGGAGGGGGTGTCCGGATTCCTCCTAAACCTAAAAAACTGTTTACACCATCTTTGTTCTTTTTGGTTTCTGGGACTTTTTCTTTTCTTTTTTTTTGGAAATTTAAAGGGGTTTTTGATCGTGTGTACATATATATATATTTTTTAATATATCTAGAAGGTACTTTTAATTTTTATTAGAATAATTTTTGCTCTTAACTTTGGATTTATGTTTGTTACAGATTCACATGTAGATTTTTTTTTAATTGCACCCCCATTACCTCTAGTGTCTCAGACAAGATGGGAGGATGTGGGAGGACAGAAGACGTGTCAGGAGGAAGGGCCTGGAGGTTGGGGAGGAGCATGGGTGAGGAAAGGGGGGAATGTTTGTATGTTCAACGTGGCTTCCCCTTGGGGATTTGGGCCTGATTGATGGGATATGAGAGCCAGTATATAGAAAAAGGCACGTGGGTCCCAAATAGGACCCATACTGGAATTAAGGAGCAGGGTGGAGGTAGGTAGAAATGCCAAAAAGTAACTTCTCTCTAGGCTTTTGCCTACTCATTTTCCCTACCCCTCTACAACTCTTGCTCTTCCTTCCTCTCATTTTGTGCCAGGTCAGGGTCCCATACAGTGTTCTGGCTTCCACCTCCAACTCAAGAGCCAGCCCCGTCCACGTCTAGAACTGGCTTTCACCACTTGTTAGCCTTATTTGGGATATCTTTGTATTTGTTTGTCTTTGGAGGATAGATGTATGTGGGTACACTTGTTTAGGGCAGGGGCTAAGGTGAGGTTCTTCATCAGTTACTCTCCCACCATTCCAGTTGTGCACATATACAAACAGATCCTAAGAAAATCTTGGGCTGGGTTCTATTTTTTTTTTTTTTTTTTGCCAGATTCTCTGAGAATTCTTTGTCTACCTAATCTGCATTCTTGCCTCCTTCCCTCCCATTGCCACTGCATCCCCAAAACTCCTTCCAACAAGCCAGGTTCGTTTTTCCACCAATTGGCTTTATGTTCTCAGTTTTTCCTTCAATGTACTTGTGTCTCTACTACCCTTTTGTTTCTCACAGCACACTACTCCCAAATCCCATCCTGCCTCCGCCCCAGCAGCACACTGTGGTTTGTTCAGTGTTGTGGCCAAGTCCAAACCACACTGTGGTGTTAGAGTGAGGGTAAGGAAGGCATCACTGCCACCACCACAGCTTGGACCTGGAGCAGGACACCTTTGGACACCCTGGAGGACGGATGACAAACAAAATGGATAAACCCCATAAATACATAGAAGTATCTTACCAGGGAAGATCCTAGGGCCACCTTATGGAGACTTTGAAGAATACCCTCACGTAAACTTTGGGAGAAATCCTAAGCATTCAGGGAGTACTACCTCAACTGATGAAATCTTTCTGTAACTGCTCTCCTTACCCACTTCCACCATCACCTTGGCCTCCCTGGCTTTAGCAGCACAGAAATATTGGCACCTGAAGGAAAGCCATGCCAGTATTGAAGGTGCTGCTCCAGACAGGGTGGCTAGAGCAGCTATGGGGAGAAGACAACCCTTTCGTCTATGCTGGAGGAATAATCCCTTGTTCTCTGATGAGATAGAGACAAAACCACCAAATTGAGTGAAATTTTTATTTGATTTTGTTAGAAAAAAAAAGTCCATTGTAGGCAGAGGGCAAGTGTTCACACAGGATCTGTATGGCAGATATTTTCCTTCAGCTTTCCTTTTTCCAGGTTTCTACTTAGATCCACGATAAAATGGTTACAGGGGTCAGAAGTAGGAGGGTCATCGGGAGAGCAAAGGAGGATCAGTAGAGGTCATGAGAAGTCCAGAGTCTAGTTTCAGGCTGTCTGGAACAGGAAATGAAATGAGGAGAGGTAGAGACAGCCCTAAACCCACCTTTCAAGGAAATGTCTACCTGTCACAAAACATACAAACATCTGATATGACTCATGATAGAGAATATCACATAGCTAGTCAGAGGCAAAGCTTCTACTCAAGCAGCTGGGACTCCAATCCACTTTTTTTTATTATGCCATTACCTCTCCACCCAACAGAGTTCCCTCTCCCCAGGGTATAAGAACTTTCTCCCCCAAATTCCAATTCTATACTAGTATAGGAAGGGGTAGGACTCCTACCCTGGTCGAAGTTGAGTTTCTTGGCTGGGGGAGCCTCCCCTAGGCCCTCAATGTCCACTAGGTCACTGTTGGCATCTGAGTCGTTCAAGGCGCTCAGCGTCACATCTGAGGGGGAGGCATCAACTAGGTTCCCCCCCAACATCAATTTCCCCAAACCTTCCCAATTCCAGTTCCCTCTCCTCCCTGCTTCTCCTCTTCCCCTACAGGTTGAGAGACTGCTCCCTTTTAGTTTCATTTCCAAGTTCATTCATTTGACCTCGGATCTTATCTTTCTCCTTAGCAGTCCTCTACAAAAAAACACTCCATGGCCCTCACCAGCCTTCTGCTTCTTCAGGGGAGGGCCCCCAGTTTCAGGGACACTAGACCCAGTGGGTGGGGATACAGGTAAGGCAGGAACCAGGACACTAGATGTTCCCTTCTTGGGCCCTTTCTTGGGTGATTCAGTTGGAAGAGGGAGGCCAGAGTCTTCATATACCTTTCGTTTCACTGTAGACTTTATTTGAGCGCTGAGGAGGAGAGACAGGATACGAAAAAAGGGGGAAGGGTGTCAAAGGGATATGGTGAATAAAAGGGCACATGGGGAATGATATATTAGGAAACTCAGGGGGATTTAATCTGTGGCCTGAGGAATTCTAGCTCAGAAATCCCTAACTTTTTTTATGAGGAGGGATTACTTTTCATTTTTTCTAAGTGTAGACCAAATAGATAACTTTAGGAGAAAGGGACAGGAGGCTTAGAAGTAAAATATCTGAGCAAAGCAGGGGAGGGGGCTTCATGCTTCTTTATTTGGAATGCCAGGGAACTCCAGAGAGGGACTCATAATTGGAGTTGGGTCGAGGGGAGGCCAAGAAGGAAGGGTATAGATACTGTCTTATAAAGGTCTACCAAAAATACTTATACATTGAATGGGAACCCCATCCTAAAGAAACAACTCCAAATACCCAATACAAAGAATCCCAGAAGTCCCCTTACAACCAACTGACTAGGATTACACTCTTTGTTAAGGTCTCGTGGAGAACCTAAGCAAACTATTTTCAGAAGTAACCTAGGAGGCCCTACCAAATATTTCAAAAATCCCTGCTTCAACTGTAGTAATTCTCATATTACTTATATCCACTTCCCAGGGCATCCTGACCACAGACAGCAGGAGAGGTAGTACAAGGGGAAGAAAGGTCAAGAGGAGAATAAGCAATCCACCCCACCCCATCCCATTCCCTGTCTAACCACCCTCCCTCACACAGTCCGGTCCTTGATGACACAGCTGATGCGATTAAGATCGTCCCCAAATCGTTTCACCGCAGCCCTCAGCATCTCTATCTCGGTGTCTGTCCACTTGGCACTGTCAGGAGGGGAAAGGGGGATGGGGAAGTGGAGTAGGGGAAGGAGGGGTGAAGTCACCCCACACACACCACATGCTCTGGATTCTCAGTTTCAAAACCACCAAACCCCTTTAAAGTCCTTCCACAAATCCTAAGTATCTCTGGGCATCTAACAGAAACAATTTTAATTATCCTACATAAACCCCCCAGATCTGCCTCCCTCAACCCTGGGTATGAAGAACCTATATAAATATGATCTGACCGCTGACATTCAAAGAGCCTGCCTAGAATACTTAAATAATACTTTCACTTTGTACAGTACAGTAAAGCTTACAAAGCAGTTATACAACTCTCACTTCATTCTTATAACAATTGTCCAAAGACTTATTTATGCTTTTACCAATAAAAAAACAGGCCTAGAAAAATTTAAAAGACGTGCTCAAGCTCACAAGTCAGTGGTTTATGGAGATCATATACTTGTAAGCCAAGAGGCTAATAGGCCCATAGTGAAGGGCAGGAGCACTAAACTGAGAACCAAGGGTCAGGGAATGGTGACTGTAGAGAGTGGTCTGCCCCTTCCCTTGGTGAGGGCAACGTGTGTCAGATCCTCCCTCCTCCCTGGGTTGAAGGCAGTGTGATCCTGCTCAGATCTTCTCCTCCCAGTTCAAACATACCCGGCAGGGGAGGTGTCCGACACTGGATGCAACTGCATTGTCAATTCACCAAGCTTTGTGAAGGCAGCACCAGCAGCGGAGAAGATCTCTCCAACCTGGAGGATGGCAGGTGATGGATCCAACCACTAGAGGATTGTGGGGCACAAGCCTAGGACACAGGCTCATCCTCTGAGGGGCACTTTACTGGAGAGTAAAACTAGAAAATTCAACTCTCCACTCTAGGGAAAGCATTATATAAGGGTTTCTATTCTCCCCACCAGGTGAGAAATGTACCTGGAGTTTTCCATTCTCTCCATTGGGTGAAAAGTGGCATAAATAGGCACACCAACCTCCTTTTCCACTTCAGAGAAAACACTACACAGAGGGTCCCCATTCTTCCTTCCCTTGGGAGAAGGTGCTACAACGCCGGGCTCTATCGATACCCAGGAATTGGTGGGACGCTAAACTGGGGGGTGGGGATAGGAAGTCAGTCAATTCCCAAGGGAAGAAGCAACACCCGAGATTCCTCATGGTCCAAGTCCCAAGAGAGGCGTTATCCTCGGGAATGGGGGTGGAGGGTGGGGGGTGGGTAGGATGTCCTCCTGGCCTCCCTCCCCAGGACTACCCAGGCTCTCTCGGTCTCTCCCGGGCTGGGGGTGGGGGAGGAGCGCGCACCTTGGTGGAAGCTGACGTCATGGCCCTGGACGCCAGCTCCCGGGGACGCAGCTGCAGCAGCTGCCGCGCGAGCAGAGAACGGGAGCAGCCCAGCCAACAAACGGCCGCGGAAGTCCCGCCCCTCTGCTCAGCAAGCTGCTTCTCACCGGCCCCTGGAGTCCGCCGCGCTCACGCTCGCGCTCCTCCCCCGCACCATCAGTCGGAGGGAACGCTCAGTCCACGGGGCATGAAGGGAAGACGGCGGGCGCTGGAGTTCGCCCCGACTACCGGGATTGGTAGGCGGAGCTCACTCGGCTTCCGGCGAGGCGCCGGGACACTTCCGTTTCTGGCTAATCATCCTCCGGATTTGCTCTCTTTCCACGCCCCACTTTCCTAGGAACGCTACTCGGAACGCTGGAGGTTTCTCGCCCCTCCCTCCTACCCTAAAGGCGACCCCAGCCACTAGAGAAGGAAGGATTAAAAGTACAAACTCATACCAAGGCCACAGAGGACACTAGTTTTATTGTTTCTAGCAGAGACAATAACCGAGAGGCTAGAAAGGGGTCGATCAAAAAGGATAACGGAAGTCCTTCTCTTCACCGCCCCTGACCCACTCCCCAGGGAGTAAATAGCAAAGCCCTCAGCTCCTAAAGTGACAGAAATGGAGGGACCCACAAGAAGGAAGGGGAAAGTTGGGAGAAGGGAATTTAAATAAGAGACATGGGGCAAGGAGGACCCCCAAATCCTTGGGAGTGGAATGAAGTGTTCTAACGGACCATGTATTCTTTGCGCTTGTTGAGTCGGACTTGGCAGAATGAGAAGCCTCCAAGGAGGAGGTAGAGGCCAGCAGCAATGAAGCAGTTGTAACTCACTTGTTCATAAAGTTGATAGATTTTCTGAGGACCACCCCTGGAGGATGAAAGTAAGGGTGAAGGCAGCTGCTAGACCTCCCAAGTCCTCATTGCCCCCAGGATATTTGAAAGTCCAGCCCTCTTGGTTTTCTATTAATTCTCCAAGCTTTTAAGGGGCCTACGACTCCTCTGGCCCTGGAAAATCCCTCCCATTCCCTACAACTCACTCTTCAAAATCACTCTCAGTAAAAGGTACATCCTCAATTAGGACAGCGGAATGGACATTGAAGAAAATTCCAAGAAGGACCTGAGGAAATAACATGAAAATAATTGGTAAGATGAAACAAATCTAGGTTCCCAGTCACTTCTCAAGAATAAACCTTGGCTTGTCCTTCTTCCCTTTCTCATAACATCAGGCTCTCAGATCTGGCAATACCTAGGATCAGACTAAACCAGTACTGGCCGCCTACTTCTTCATGACGCTCGGGTGAAACTCTGCAAACCTTCCCTCCACTCCACCCTTCTCTCAACTCAAAGAATAACAGGTCCCATTTTGTGATCCAGCAACATCCTTCACCCCACATTGCCCTTCTCTCTTCGGGGGGAGGAGGGGGGGGGAAGAGTGTCACTAATCCGAGATAGACATCCTCCTTTAGGCTTTCTACCCCATTCTAGAGGCCAGCAGCGAATTATAGGAAATGGTACATCAGACTTCTTTATCAGATTCAGAATCAAGTTTTCCTTAACCAATTCTTGTTCCTCAAGCTTCCCAGACCTTTCACTCTTCCCAATCTCAACTTCATATCATTAGACTGAGCTCCTTGAGATTAGGGTCTGTCATTTGCGTTTATTCCTAGAGCTTAGCAGTTGGCAGACCTATGGCAGAGACTTAATATTGTTTGACTTCACGCCTTCCTCCCCAGTTCCCCAAATTCTTATCTCTCTCCCCACCATCCCTTTCTCCCCCAACTCCTAAAAAACGCTCAGGTTCCACCCAAAAAGGGTTTTAGGCATTCATTCCCTCAAAGCTACTAATTGTTCGTGCGTCCAGAACTAGAGGCTCCCAATTCCTTCGCGCCCTCCCTCGGTCTTCTCACCAACATGATCACTCCCCAGGCGCTGAGTACGATGCCGCAGGCGGCCAGCTTAGGCCCACAACACAAAAGGGAAGCCATAGTGATCCCAGGCTGGAATGGACAGTGCAGTAAGTGGAATGCAGTGCAGGTGTCAGAGAACTGAATAAAAGACTGAGGTGCCTTAGCGAAACTGGAAAGGATGGACGTGAGAGCTCCCTAGGAAGGGAGGACCCAGCGCGAGCCGGAAGGAGTGGACCAGGTAGAGAGGGCGAGACTAGAGAGTAGGGGTTAGGGAGCAGATTTAGCACGCCGTAGAGCGGCTATTGCCAGAAAAGGGAACAGAAGAGAGAAACTTTATAAAGAAGAAATGTCTAGGATGAAATCTGCAGCATTTCCAGCTTCCACGAAGACATATTTTATCAGATCCGAGAACAAATAGAATTCTTTTACCCGCTGAATATGGTACGCTCCGCAGGAGGACGAAACAAGAAGGAGGGGCTCTTCACGTGACTGAAATTCAGAATCATGTGATCCTGAAGGTTCCCCTGCCGGCTCTCTAGCCAACTGTGAGTGGAACTGTGAGTGGAACTGTGGATTCCCAGTTAGAAGCCCCCCCCCCCCCCTTTTTTTTTTTTAAATGTATTGGCCTAGTTTCCCTTATTCCTTAACTGAGAGTATATAGGGGAAGGGCTTTGGCCAACTGTAGTGAAGGGGGATGTCATCTAGCGGTGCATCTTATGAGGAGAGGGGAATGAGACCTGTTTCCACTTTAGGCTTTAGGTGGGGTGTGATATTAAAACCTGATTGTCTGATGGAGATGAGGGCATATATATTTTCAAATCTATCAACTAGATCTTCTGAAAATATCAGGAGAAAGGGGAAAAGGATGTAGGAAGAACTAGGGACTGAGACTTCCTGAGGGAAAGGGCCTTTGTTCCTTCTTTTTCATTAACAGGAACTAGGAAGATCATCTTCAGACCATTTGTCAGAGGTAAGCTCCAAGCACCAAGAATCAGTGTGCTTCTGTGACCCAAGCTAGAGGCAAGGAGTCATCAGAAAAGCAATTGAGCTTTGAGAGCCATAGATTAGATCCCCTTTTATGCCAACATTTAGGCTCAGAGAGATTGTATTTTGTTCATTATAATAGAGTTGACATCAAGATCAGAATTTGAACTTGGGTATTTACATTAAATGCTCTTTCCTACACTTTTCTTCCTACAAAACAGTCATGTACCTACACTTGCAATATTGTATTTAATTCTGCCTCATGAACTTAGAGAAAAGTAAAACAGACTTGGAGCTGGTACAGAGAATGCCAAATGCAGTTGTGGCAGTAAGAGGCCTTTATAGGTAATCAGTAGACCTGCTTCTGTTCTACTCTATTCTACTCTGATTTTGAATAATTTGATTAACTTTTATGAATCTCAGTTTCCTTATCTGACAAAAATGGAAATATTATTTTTATTTCCTACAATATAAGGTTGTTACCAAGGAAACATGTTATAAGTCTTGAAACATCATGAGTTACTAAAGAATTGGGTTGGAGGAGCTTCTTTGTGAGCAGATTAACAGGTTTAGTGTTTATCATTGGAGAGTCAGCATGGTGTAGTAGAAAAAGTAAGGTTGATTTGGAATCCAAATCCTGGGTTAAAGTCTCACCTCCAATATTACCTTGGTGATATAGGGTAAGTTATTTAGCTTCTGAATCTGTGTATCCTTGTGTAAAATAGAGATAAGATTACCTGTTTTATCTAGATTTTTAAAGATCACAAGATAATGACATACCCTACTCTGAATAATTTTAAAGTGTTTTAGAAGCAAGTTGTTACACATAATGAAAAGATGAAGAAAAGATTTTATTAAAGATTGTAAATTGTGGCATAGCAGAACTACAAAGTATCCCCATGAAACTTAAAAGAGGCAAATTTATAACAAGGGCATAAAATCATTTACTCTTAGTGGTGGTACAAGATGATGATCAAAACAGCTTCAAAAGAGATTTAGTTATATCAACAGATAGCTGACTTTAAAAGCTGTTTGGAGAACTGTTTTATGGAAGATGACTGTATCCTAGGATATCATCTGGATGGTACAGTGAAAGTTAGTATTAGTCAGTGGCCTTATACCAGTAATGCAGTTATTTTGTTCTCTGAGCAAATACTGAGAAGACTTAATAGTATATAGATATGTTACTTATTAATTACAGATTGTGGCAAAGGGTCACAGAAATGAAAGGACACAGAAGCAGTAAGGTGGTATAGCTAGAGGGACTATCAGTGCTATGAACTGGAAACTTTCCCATCCTTAGGCAAAATGATGTGGAAGGGATGTCTGCCCAAGGACTAGAGTCAAAGAAGGTTTTTCTTTACAGGAACATCAGTACCAGAAAATAAGAAGCATGTGTGGGAAATGGGAAAATAGTATTGTCAAGGATTTGATATAAACTCATGACACTAGAGTGTGATATTAAGCTTGTTTTATACCAGAAGAAGAAAGGCCCTCTCCTCAGGCAAGGAGGAGTGTGAAAAAATGAAGTAGGTCAAGTGTGAGGACAGATCTCCAAGTTTGTGATTTTTTTGTAAAAGAATTAGGGAAGGAAATGGGGCTTTTCCAATCCAATCAGAGTCGTGGTCAGCCAGGTGTTAACTTAGATAGTAACACTGTTTTCTATTCGGCTTGGCTTAAGGTATTCATAAGGCAGGTCCAAACTTTCATTTCGAGCCACAATCTCCCTTTCCAGAGTATATAAATCTTCCTGGAAACGGTTTAGTACAGCTTGGGGCCCAGGTCCTGAGAAGTATTGCTCTTTGTGATGACCCAGGGGTACCTGAGACAGAGAAGGTCATTTCACAGTTATGAGCTTTAGATCTCTAGCCCCCTACCTTTCTATTCTCTTACCCCCAGACCCTGTTCTCTCTATTGGCTCTAGCTCTTACCATGTCTGGCTGGAACCGACCCAAGTGCCATGAAATAGTCATCTGGATACAAGCTTGATGGACATTGGGCAATGTGGCCATCACCATCTCTAATGTTACATCCTTTGTAGTTGGTGGTGGCTGCCTCATAGTGCATGGAGCATTAGGAACCCAGGTATACCAGTCTAGCTGTAATTAGGATATACACTGAAATTACTTAAGATCTGAGCCCTTAGTTTCCTTCCTCCAAACTCTTCCCCCAATAAAGAAAAGTATTTAGTCCACATACAGTCAGGGATTCAGATTTGCAAATTACTTTACCTGTCCTTGATTAACGGCGGAATGTTGAGCTGTGCATGTAAAGATGCACATGGTGACAAAATGGCAAAGCTCATCACGAGACTGGAAAGATACAGGAAACCCTAGAAAAGAGAAGAATTTGTAGAAGAAATAGGAAACTCAAGGGGGAAAAAAGGGCTGGTGTTCTCCTGAAGTGGCCAAGATCCTGGGATATGCAGACTTAGGAAAATTTTGCCTCTTAGAAGTTATATGAACTATATTGAATTGTTTGCCATCTTGGGGAAGAGGGAGGGGGAAGGAGGAGAAAATCTGAAACCCAAGGCTATGCAAGGATCAATGTCAAATTATCTGTGCATATGTTTTTTTTTTTTTTTTTTTTGTTATAGCTTTTTATTTACAAGATATATGCATGGGTAATTTTTCAGCATTGACAATTGCAAAACCTTTTGTTCCAACTTTTCCTCTCCTTCTCCCCACCCATTACCCCAGATGGCAGGTTGACCAATACATGTTAAATATGTTGAAGTATATAAGTTAAAAATTTAATATATGTATACATGTCCAAATAGATATTTTGCTGTATAAAAACCATCGGACTTTGAAATAGCGTACCATTATTAGCCTGTGATGGAAATCAAAAATGCAGGCGGACAAAAATAGAGAGATTGGGAATTCTCCCAGAGTTCTTTCGCTGGGTGTAGCTGATTCAGTTCATTACTGCTCTATTAGAAGTGATTTGGTTCATCTCATTGTTGAAGAGGACCACATCCATCAGAATTGATCATCATATAGTATTGTTGAAATATATAATGATCTCCTGGTCCTATTCATTTCACTAAGCATTAGTTAATGTAAGTCTCTCCAGGCCTTTCTGAAATCATCCTACTGGTCATTTCTTATAGAGCAATAATATTCCCTAATATTCGTATACCATAAATTATTCAGCCATTCTCCAATTGAAGGGCATCCACTCAGTTTCCAGTTTCTGGCCACTACAAAGAGGGCTGCTACAAACATTCTTGCACATACAGGTACCTTTCCCTTCTTTAAGATCTCTTTGGGATATAGTGTGCATATGTTTTAAAAATAAAAAGCTTTATTTAAAAAAAAGAATTTATATGATCAAAAATCTTATTTCTCTTGTCACTTTTAGTATTTAGAAAAATTTAGAAACTTCCTTCTTTCACAGGTTTTTCTGTTCTGACAAATTCCTTTACATTGTAACTTTTGACACAAGTTTAGAGATGTACAAAAACTAATATATAGTGGCTTACAGCAGATAGGGATAGGAGAAAAAGGTCCGGTCTGTTGGAGAAGCTAGAGAATTAGAAGTGAGAAAAGAGGAATTTTGTCTTTGTCTCTCAGTTTTATCCTCGAGTAGAGGCTATAAAGTTGGAGGATGGAGATCCCAAGATCTATCTACTAGCAACCAGAACCCTGTTGCCATGAGGTACCACCTGCTTTATGTGCCTTGTGTTTGTGAGATGGGCTTGTTTGTAAATACCTGGAATAAGGAAACAAAATGTAGGGAAATGTAAGAGGACTAAGATATAAGATAATTTTAGATGACCCCTAGGCTTGCAAACAATTAAACAAAGATAGGAGAGCGCAGAGAAGCTTTTAAAGAGGTTTCTAGGAAGGATTTAGAAGAAAAGGGAGGTGATTTTTCCTTTGAGAGATGTCAAGTCTTACCTCGTTCCTGTGCCTTACACAGCCCAATCTCAGTGATCTCTCGGCACCAAGCCTGTAGCTCAGGGTCACTCCGCACAACCTCGTCTTCCAGATAATGGATCTGGACTATTCCTTGCACATATCTGTTCTCCAAAAGAGAAAGAGGTTAGGGAAAAGCACCTAAGGGGGACAGGTGGGCTTCCAAAAGACTCAGAATTAGAAGGAAATTCAAAGAGCATCTTTTTTCATCCCAAACTGATTTTAAAAATCCTTTCTCTATATCATATCATCATCAACAGGTTGTGATTTTTTTTCCCCTTTATTTGAAAATCATCAATGAGAGGAAACCTCCTGAGGTAGTTCATTAACTGAGGTAACTGTATATTAAGAAGCTTCTCTACATCAAAGAAAGTGGGTGTTCCTTTGTTACCACTTTCCTCATTGCTCCTACTGCTGCCCCTTGAGGCACAGAACAAATTTAGTATCTCTTTATATGCTGGCACTTTTAAATGAATGAAAGTTTCCTATATCTTTCCAGTCTTCTGCCTTCTCTTTTCTCTTTGGATAGTTAGGACCTTTGTTCTTCTCCAGTCCTGCAGCAAAGGTTCTCCTCTCCTTTCATATCACTAATATTAGTTTAACAATGGGATTAATTTGGGCTAGGTGATTTGATCTTGCCCAGAGGAGTTAGGTTTTCTACCCTCTACTAATTTATCCTGTTTTGTTTTGTTTTTTAAACTTTTCACCATTTTCTTTCTCTTCTTTCCAACCCAAAGATCATTCTTGTTGGCCAAGAAAACAATTGTATTCTTTTGTCTTTGCTCTATCTTCATGTCATCTATTAAAGCAGTGGTCCTGTCTCCACTTTGGTCCTTATTTGCCCATAAGTAATTTAGAAAATTTTTTGTTGTTCTTAACATTCCTTATCAGAGTCAGGTCACTGACATTTTTCTTATAAGATTATTCTGCTCTTTTGTTTTTATCCCCAAGTAAGGCTGTTTGCTAAAAAGTCTCTTTAAACAATTCTCTCTTTTTCCTTAACATTGTTTCTGTTTGTTTCCTTCATTTTTGAGAGCTTCCCATCCTTCCAAGGCTACCTTTGACTATGAAGTTTTAGATCATAGGATCTTATTCTGTACTTTCTCTGAAAGCTTTTGAAATTTGCTCTCCCAGGTTTGCAACCTAGGTACTATCTTTGTACTCTCCTCTTTCTCCCTCACCCCACATATCCAGGAAACAGCCAAAATGTTGCCTTTTCTACTTCTGTGACATGTCTTGCTTCATTCTCTTTCTCACACAGCTAACTCCTCTTATCATTACATTGGCCCTTATCACCTCTTGCCTGGACTATTGTAACAACTTCTTAATTGTTTTATTTTCTTCACCTCTCTTCTCTCCAATTCATCCTGTACACTGTGGCCAAAGTGATTTTATATAAGTGGAGATCTAAACACTTTCTTCACTTAGTATACTCCAGTGACTCCTTTTTGATTCACCTATTATTTCTTCTTTATTTCATACTTTTTAATCTTTTAAAGCTTATATACTTCTTATATAATGTATACAAGGATATATAATATACAGTACTAATATACACAAATAAGTGCATGCTTATTTATACATGCTAAAAAAGAAAAAAAGATTTTACTGAAATGGTTACATGGTCATAAGAGTTGGAAAGATCAGTGTCCTGAGGCATAAAAGCTCAACCCATGAATAATTAATACTCTTTAGCTTTGGTGGACTTCTGAATGCCCTGGAAGGAAAGATCTCCTGCTGACCCTTTGCATTGTTGTACTTATATGGAGTTGTGGGGAGCTATTGAACGATTTCTGTAAATTTGCTTTACAAATCATATCTGTGCTCTGCTTGAGTGAACTTCCTTTTGTCAAATGGTTTATAGTGTATGAATATTTCATCTCATTCTAGTCACTAATCAGAATTACCATATTGTCCTAAAGCTTAGAGCTTAGTCCATAACATCCCCCATCCCATGGTTCTTTTCTATTTGATTAAGTCATAACTTTCAATAGTGATGTGCTTATTGTCATGAATAATATTTCCTTTATGCATTTGAGGGATTTATGGGATTTTCCCCCCTTAGAATTCTCTATCCTGTGAATTATTGGGCATCTTTACTTGTGTTCTTTCACCAGTGTTGTACCTGCTTTTCTCTCTCTCCCTCCCTTCCTGTCTTTCTTTTTTTCCCCACACACTCCCCTAACTCTCTCTATTTCTTTTTCTCTCCATTTAAATTGGAAGACTTATTTAGACAACTTTCTCTGTATCAATTTAAAGTTTGGGTCAAAAATTCTGACTTCCAGCTGCATAAATTGCAAGCACATCTGTGGAAGACTCATTTGATGGCTGAAGTGTTTGCTGTAGCCACCATGAGGTGCCTCCAGGGATGCATACCATCTTTAAGGTACCTACTTTTTCTCATTGTGTAACTAAGAACAAACCAATGTAATGCTCAGTCTCAATTTCCTCACCTGTAGTTAAATGAACATATCATTCATTTTTTATAATTATAGTACCTTCACTACTTACTTCACAGTTAATTTCGAAGAAAGTGATATGAAACTAATGTAAATACCTCCATTGTCTTCTTTTTCTTATATCCTAGATTACCATCTCATGACTCTTTAATATATCCTTTCAGTCTTGGCCATCTTGTTTGCCTAGTTTATATTGTCTTGTTCCCAGTCCTCATTTGCCCTATCACTATTGCATGTTCCCCCTGTTCTGATCCATCCCTCTCCCCTTGGTGCCACCTCCTCACCGGGAGATAATGTCCCAGAGCCGAACGGCATCATGAGCATAGAGAGCTGATGGGACCCCCAGAAGCCCTCGGTCAGCCAGGTCATCAGGAGGGCAGAGGGATCTATAGGTCAGACAAGTTGTTGCCCTTCGGAGGACATCCAGGTGACCTCCCCCACCAGTATTCACCGCCTGTGTTGGTTGAATAGAGAGTTAGGATGGGATGGAGGCGGGGAGCCAATTTAAGAATTAGAAAGGAAGTTGGGAGGAATTTAGTTAGGTCCTTTTTCACTTTTCCCTCTTTCTCAAGTTCAATCAGTTGCTAGACCATTGAGGTGCATTTAACAATGTCCCCTGTTACTTCTGACCTGCATTATTGAAATAACATCTTTCCTTGCCTCCAGGCTCTTCTTTTCTAGGTCATCTTTCAGTATTGCCATTATACTTTATATCCTAACTTCTTAAATTATGGTTCATGTAACTGATTGTGAGGGTTATACAATTATGATTTATTATCAATAAATGCTTGATTTGTACACCTAAAAGGGATTGTGATTAGGAAAAGTTGAAGAAGCCCAGCTCAAGATAATGCATAGATGTGATGCTGTCATTGCTCTGTCCTCAATCTTAAGTGATTATAGATTATAGAATAAAGTACAAATTCTTCACCTTGCCATTCAAGGCCCTCCCAAATCTGGGTCCTTCCTACATTTCTTACTTTATTTCACATTATTCCCCTTCATATACTGTATGTCTATGTTCCTGATAAACTGGAAAAATGTCCTTACATGTGGAATACAATTGCTTCATATCTATCTATTGAAATCTTTTTTTTCCTTTGAGGTCCAGCTCAGATGCTGCTGACCTTCTTTCATCTTCCCAGGTTGATATGAACTCTTTCATTGAATCTTACATTGTTGTTGACTCTTCCTTTAAATCATCATCTAATTTGTTATTATTTGTGTATATCTCCTACCATTATGTAAGTTCATGGAGGATAGGGATCATTCACATCTGGTTTAACCATATAGTTACAATGCCTTGTGCATAATATTTAATTGGATTAAAAATAAGATAGAATCAGGTGATTGATTGAAGCTGTGGGAAAGGGAAGTCTTTGTGGGCTCCTAAGGATTGAAAAAAAAAAAGTACTTGGGGAGGAAGTCCATAATCTTCCCTGACACTCTCATATTTTTTTTTAACTCTTGAATCTCACCCATTCATACCTGATCAAAAAATCCCCCATCAGAGATGAGCTTGGTCCTGGCACGAGTGTTAATCTCCAGTGTATAACGGAGGTGAGGTATCAGGAGCTGTTGGAATAGGACAGGGGACATAAGAGAGGGGAAAGCTTATGTTCCATAAGACAATAGACTTGGGACAAAGATGGTGCTACAATAGAAGAACATTAGAAGCATTATAAAGGATATGAATGGATTACATAGTTGGCATGGGAATGGGATAATATCAGAGAAAATCTAATAAAAATAAAATAATATAAAATTTAAAGAGATAAAAAATAAATAGACGATAAAAAATGATGGCCTCTCAAGGTTCTTTCAGGGATAAGAAACTCAGATAAGAGGAAAGGGTAAGACATCTGAGGACATTGTTTGTTTTAAAGGTATGAAAGTGGGACTGAGCATATCATAGTTGGGGAAGACCAAACTGATTAGAGGAAGGGGTCCAATTTGTGGGTCCAAATTATAAAATACATGATGGGAAGTAGGGGACATTTTTTGAGCAAGAGAAACACTTGATATGTATTTTGGAGGAAATCCATTTCATTTGCCTACTCTCTTCTGATTAGCTCAAAATCTTTAATCTCATATTTTCCATATTTTCTTAGAAAGTTTTTTCTTGGATCATTGAGGAAATGTTTACCATTTATATCTGTAATTTCTATCTTAGCTTTTATTAATGATTCTTCTTCTTTGCCCTAGTCAGTAATGGATCGCCCAAGGTTCTGGCATCCTCTCCGGGACTTTTTTAATACTTTTTATCTCTCTATTCTACTCTATGCTGATTAATATTCTTAAAATACCTATCCAGGTAAAATATCCAGGATAAAGTCCAAAGTCCTTAACAAATTTCAAATCTACACAAATTTAGTCCCCCAATCTTTAAGAGCTGCTCACTCCTGTACAAACTCTCCAGTTCAGGTAACTTAGACCACACCTGTACCATGTTTGTTGCTATCGCTATTAGAAGTGGGGAGGGGGCGAGGTGAGGGAAAGCAAGTGAAAGAGAGGGAGAGAAAGAAGAGAAAAAAGTGAAGAGTAGAATTGAGCAAGGGTCAGTAGGGAAAGGAATACGAAAGGGAAAGTGTGCTGGTAGATATTAAAAAGAAAGAGTGAGGGGCAGTTAGTTGGTGCAATGGATAGAGCAGCACCCCTGAAGTCAGGAGGACCTGAGATCAAAACTGGTCTCAGACACTTAACACTTCTCAGCTGTGTGACCCTGGGCAAGTCATTTAACCCCAATTGCTTCAGCAAAAAAAAGAAATAATGAAAGAGTGAGCACCGAATTTATTACAGCTTTGTATGTATATCATGAACCTCTTGAAGGCAGAGGCCACATAATTTCTTAATCCTTCAGAGATTTTATCAATGCCAGGCACACAATGAATGCTTAGCTCAGTATCTGCATTATTACAATTTAGAACCTTAGAATGTGAGAAGTAGAAAGAACCTGAGATATCATTAGTTCAATTTCATTTCACAAAGGAGGAAATTAAGACCTAGAGAAGAAAAGTGATTTGTTCTTTCAGGTGTACTAAAGCTGCCTCCCAGAATTCTTTGCTGTCAGTTGAAACACATAATGTATAATTGGTATAAAGAAATCCTATATGAATATTATTTGACAGTCCTTTCCCAATCTAATCCCAGAAGGATGGGATGTCAAGGATAGCTGGAAGGTAAAGTAGGTACCTTAAAGATGGGGTGCATCCCTGGGAGGCACCTCATGGTGGCTACAGCAAACACTTCAGCCATCAAATGAGTCTTCAACAGATGTGCTTGCAATTCATGCAGCTGGAAGTCAGAATTTTTGACCCAAGCCTTGGCCAAGAGCCAAGTGAGGGAGGGATCTGAAGGCAGGAAGAGTGGTGGAACTGGAGAATCAGAGCCAGGCAGTTGGAGCTGGAGGACAAAAGAATCAATACAACCATAGATCAAAAACTGGCAGGAACCTCAGAGGCCCAGCGGATGTTAATTGACTTGCCCAACATTAGACAGGTAGTGGATATGAATCCAAGGCCTTTATTCCAGTCACTGCTCTTTTTATTGAACTACATGGGTTTTTGAAAGGAAGAAGAGTTGATTAAATAGAGCAGAGTCAAAGGTCTTTGTCTCAGGAAATGGGTCAGTGGGATGATGGAAGGATGAATAAGAGAGCTGAGTAGAAGGATGCCTAGGTTCTCTCACCTGGATGACCATGGGGAGCAGCTTCCCATCAGGCTCCATCTTTAACATAAGTAGGGGAGCAGCCAGATGTTGCCTCTCTCCCTGGATCACATTGGCCTGGATTCCAGCTAACAGTGAAAAGTCAACTTCAAAGAGGCAACCCTCCTGGGGGATATATATTAGTCTGAGTCTAAGGTCAAGTTTCCAAGCTTAATGTGGAACAACAATTTTAATATCAGAGACAGTCAAAACATTAGCAAAAAGGACTAAAAGAGAGTCCAGATTCTTAACTGGACCCAAGCACATAGAATTTGAAACCTGGAAGGTACCTTGGAGGTCATCTAGTTCAACCTTTCATTTTATAGTGGAGAAAATTGAGACCCAGAGAAGTGAAATGATTTATCCAAGGGTCACACATCTACTAAAGCAAAGCAGGGGTTAGAAACCAAGTCTTCTGACTCCAGAGTCCTTTCTATTTACATTTAAGGGTCCTTTGTTTAGATAGTCTTGTTCTTCTCTCATATCATTTGCCTTCTTTTCCCACTTTCATACTTCATTTTTCTTCTTCCAAAAATTTTATTTTCCCTCTTCTCAATCTTCCTTTCATCTCTTCTAAATTCCTAAGCCCTCTCCTGCCATCTTTTCCAAGACATTTTCCTGAAGTCATTTAATCTCTTGACTCCCTTCTCTCTCCCTTTCTCTATGTGATGAGGTCCAGTACTAAGATCTATATGAAGAGTCTTCATTTGTTAATCTGTTCCTGTCTCCATTTGTTTCTTCTTTTTTGTGTTGTTTCTTTTGTATTCCAGATTCTCCAGAAAAAGAATACTAGGTTCATTTTATTTTTATGTTCCTCTTCCTTTTATTTTACATATTCTCAAGATTGCCACAAAATAAGTTTTCCATGAAGGAAAGGTATTTAGTTACTACTGTTGACTCTTCCAATTGTACTTCTATGATTGATTATTATTTTTCCAGAATTTAATTAGGGTTCTTCAGTTTTTAAAAACAAGGTATCTTATGGCATTTTACCTTTTCCCCAAACTTTGAGCAATGTATTTAGAAACTCACCTAATTTGATCCCTTGAAGCTTTTAAAATTCTGTATCATCAGAGAAGTTACAAGGAAGAAAAAAGAATTGGGAGTAGAGAGAAGAGTGTTACCTGGAGTTTTTTTTCCAGCTGGGCCTTAAGATCCTCTGTCCCTGGGGGAATCACCAGTCGAGTGGGGAGTGAAGAGGATTTTCTCAGCAGTGTGGGATTGACACCATTGAGGAATTGGTAGCCAAAAAAATCATCATCCTTCCAGGATAGGCGCACCCTCTCTGGGAACAAAAAGTAGAAATCATAGCACCCCAAAGGCCTCTGTGTTTGGACTCTCCTCAGGGTCCCAAACATTTGGGCCCCCAACCTTCAGATGCCCCGACCCTCAGGAAATCCTCAAAAGAGACACCTAAAGTGAGTTACCTTTATAGACATTTCTAGATAAAATAGTCAGTGGAAAGACAACAGTGATAGAGTATTTAGGAGAAGTTGAGTGTTATTGATATGGAGAAGGGGAGAACAGAATGTCATGGATGGGTCATTGGAGAAGATGAGCTTGAATTGGAAGGTTATGGGGCTGTTATTTACTGGCCAGGGCACTCTTGCCACCCCAGAAGATTTGGTCAAAATCTTCCAAGCTATTCCAGGAGCTCAGGGCGGTGTACAGACGTTTAAGGGCAATTTCTGTCACCCTAGGATAAGGAGTAAAGGAATTGGGTTAGTTGGGAATTAGATGCTTGAATGCCCTCTCCAAACCCTATATCTACCATTTTGCCTGGAAACTTCCACCCCAAAGCCCAGTTTTTGTCTCTTGTCTCATTCCTACCCCAAAACCCGTGTTCTTTCGAAGTCAGCCTTCTTTTCCTCATGGAATCTTGCATCCAGGGGCAGGTCTTTCTCTGATGCTGCAGCCACTGATAATGGTATCCCTTTCTTCCAGCTGGCCCAGCTGGAATCAAAAGGATTAAAAATAAAAGGGTTAGTGAAAATTAGAGGCCACCAAAGGATCAAGGGTCACAGTGTAAATAAGGTGGAGCCCAGGAGTCTGAGCTTAAATTACTGAGAGATCAAGGGTCAGGGACATCACCCATAGAGTGTCCTTCTCGCCTTCAGCTCTTCTTCTTGATGTTTTTGAAACAGGTCTTGGGATTCATTTCTTATCATCCAAGCTGGGGAAGCATGGAAACAAGATCTCACTTACCTGATCCATCTCCATGTATGTGCTTCCAAGCTGTTCTGTCCCCCCCCTCCCAGCCCCCAGTTCACCAATTTCCTGAATCTCATCCCCATTTTCTGTTCCTCTCTGCTTCCATATCAAGCTAATTTCTTATACCTTTTCTTATCTGCTACCCAGTCTCAGAGCAGAGTTCCTATTCTTCTGAGTCCTCATCCCAAGCTTCTTATCCCCATCTTACCCCTTTCTCAGTTCTGAACATTATGTTTTCTGGCCCTGCCCAACTTTTACTCTCATACCTCTTGTTTTCCAAAATCACATTCTTTGCATTTTCTACTCTGAGGCCTTTATTGTCACCTTTCTCTGTTATTAACTTCCTAAAGTCATACACTGTACATTCTCTTCCTCATATCCCAACCTCACCTAGCTAAAGCTACTGCTTTATGTTATAGAATTGTCACCTAACTTTTCTTCCAGCTCCCTCTGCTTCTGACCTCCTGCCCCCTTGTTGTGCCTTCCTTGTACCTTCCCTTTCTTGTGTTTTCTTCCTTCCTTCTTGTCCTTTCCTTAACAAGTCCCTCCTGTTTTTTAACTTTAATTCCAACCACACCCCACCTTTCATATTCTTTTAAGGTGCCTCAGTTCCTTTTCCATTAACAAGGTCAATAATTTGGCTGATCCCTAAACTCCCTTCCAGGACTAAGTCCTTTGCCCTCTCCTTACTTCAGGTTCCATCTTTCTCACCAGTGGTCTCAGGAAGGCAGATGATACCATCTCCTTCTACCCAGCGGTAACAGGGGAATACTATTTCTTTCTCTTCCACACTCTGTTCAAAGACCCAAACAGTTATATAGTTGCAGAACCATGCATCCTTTATCAGAAGATGAATTTTACGAAGCTTCACAAACTGGAGGGGACCCAGGTCTTCTGAGACATCAACTTCAAAATCCTCCATCTACAGCGTGGGTAGAAGGAAAAGTAAGTCAATCAGGAGGCGGAGAACTGAAATCATAACTCACAACAGCTTGTATTTTTATAGATTTTATAAATGAGGAACCTGAAGCTTCAAAATTAAAGGGACTTGCCTAATGTCATAAATATAGTAAAATTTGAACCTATATCTGAAGATACTTTGCCTCTATGTTGAAAAGAAGTTTGACAGGTAACCATCTACTATGCAACCCAGAGCCTTGTTCTCCTCTCTGGGGGGGTCACTGTGAGATTAAATGTGAGGAATGAACTTACTGTTCATTTACACTGTTGTTGCTGAAGATAAACAAACCTAGCCCCTTATAATACATGTGATCTTGAACCTCAAGTGTCCTCATTTATAAAGTGAAGGAGTTAGATTAAATGATCACAATGTAAATTCATAGTAGGTATTATTTGATAAATTGAATTACATTTCCAAGGTTCTTTCTCTCTTATGTTCTATGTACTTGTTGGATACCATTATGGATGCTATAGGATTATACTTGAATAGTTGGGGTCAGTACAATTAAATAAAATTTTTTAAATGTTTAAGTAACATAAGTTTAAGAAAAGTGATTAGTTTGGAGAAAAAAAAACAAATTCAGTAGAGGAGGCAAGAATTGGAAAACCTATGGAGGATATGGTACTAGAGGCTGAGCCATGATGGATGAGTAGGATTTTAAGAGGTAAAAAGAATGTGAGAGTTAGACTAGATACCTTCTAGGATTCTTTCTAGAAATAATCTTCTGTGAATTGTACACTTCATACACATCTTATAAATAATAAATTCTAGATTATAAATAATCTACCCCAGAGAACAGCTTTTCAAAGTAGTCAAGGGGCAAGCAGTGAGATCAGTATCAAAGAGTCTGGGGATGAATGTAATGGAATATACTATGCGGTAAAAAATGATGGAGAATTAGAGAAACTTGGGAAAGACTTGTATGGACTGATGCAGAGAAAAATGAGCAGAATCAGAATACTATACAATAACATTGTAAATAGAGAATTTTAAAAGACCTAAAAATTGTTTAACAACCATCATTTCAGAGGACCCATGATTTGTTGGATTCAGGGTGCTGAAGTGGAAAAGTACCCCAGATGGGACCATGAGAAAAATAATCTTGAAATTCTTTAGTTAGAAGTTTGTTACTAACTCTTCATGCCCTAATGTGGATGGTATTTTTACACTCTCAGATGCACTGCCCTAAAAAAGCTAAGACCTTGACAATTTGATAAACATAAAGAAATACTATCTTATTGCCTGTCTGATGATAATTGTTGCCTTATGTCTAGAATAGAAATTCCTTTTATTATGATAAATGTATCAAGAAACATTTTGATGTCTCTCTCGTCTTTCTATAAATATGTGGCCCTGAGACCACTCATTTGCTGACTCCCCTGTTCTGGTGGGGTTCAGTCACTAGCTAGCAATAAACGCTATTAAATTTTCATTATTTTGGTTGCCCTGTGTTTTCTCTCACCTGGGTATTTCGTTGCAAATTAAGATCTGTGTTTTGAATATGTCTAATTTAGGAAGTGATTTGCTTGACGAAGCATTTTTTTTTTTCTTTTTCATAGAGAAGCAGGATTGGAGGGAGAAAAAAATAGGTTTTTGTTTACTAATTTTTAAAATTCTAAGAGAACCAGGGGAAAAGGGACAATAGGAATATGTCACATTTTCATAGTGCTTTTCAAAGAACTTTGTCTATAACAAGCCTATCTGATATATAGGTCAATCACCCTACTTATTCCCAGAAAGGTGAAGCAATTTGGCCACTTAAGAACAAACTAGAGCTTCAGTGGCAGAGTGGGGGACCTTACCTCAGATCCACTAGCTCCAAGTCTAGCATTGTTTCTATAAAGATCCCTTCCCTCTTCTCCTCTGCTTTTTGGCTCCAAGGTAAATGGCCCTGGGGATCCCAGAATGCCATACATAGTTTGTGATTATGCCCTTTTGAGGTTTCTTCCCGTTCAAGTCCATTGTCCAAGAGAAGAGAAGAGTTCTAGGTGTCCCTTATGCTCCAACTTTGTCATTTTCCTTCAAACTAGGCTCAGCATGGCAGTAAGCTAGAAATCCCTGACCCAGAACTTTTTCCTGATCCTCTCTCAGTTGTCCTAGTGCATGACACTTAAATTACCCAGTTCCCAATTCTCTTCACATCCTTATCCCCTTCACTGACCTGTCCTCGAGCTGGCCGTAGCCGAAGCCCCAGTTCCGCCTCTGCACGGAGCCCTACCAACCAAAGCTGCACCTGGTTGTTGGACCCTGAGAAAGCAAAGTTTCCAGTGGCCACTCGGACCCGGTAGCGACCCATCTGTCTTGGAGACTCTGGCTGCTGTGAGAAGAGTAACGGGAAAGTTGCTCCGAGCCCTCTCACTGTCCAGTGATTCTCCAAGGCACACTCAAAGCTTTTTAGTGAAGAAGCCCTTCCCATACCCGCCTATGTACCTACAGCTATCCCCACCCTTCTCAAAATGTTGGCACTTCCACTTTCCCCACCCGGGGGATGGGCCTGGACCTGCCCTGGAAAATGGGCAGGGAAGGGGGAATGTGTGGGGTTTCTTTTTAAGATGATTAGGACTCCTAGTATAGGAAATAAAAGGGCTTGGTTATCAGAAACAGGAAACTTGCCTTTTTTTGGTTGGGGGCTCCCCACACTGTCCCTTCCTGAATCCTAAATAGCTTAAGTCTGACAAAGTGACTTCTCTTAAGTTTTTGTTGTATTTGGTTTTGTTTTAAAGATGATTTTCAGAGTAGGATATGATTTCTGTGTTCTCTTCCAGCTTATACAATCCATGTTTTATGACATGACTCTCATTTCTAGAGTTTTAGATTTTTCCCAGGTGCCTTCCTCACACTCCTCCCTTAAGTAGTAGAGTCCTCATTTTACAGAAGAGTCAACTGAAATCCAGAGAGCCTAAATGACTTGTCTAAAATCACACAGCTAGTGTCAGGATTCCTACTCATGTTTATTTCAGTGCAACAAAAGCATTATTTATCTGTGCTTTGCTTCCAACATAGAAGTAGTTGTTGTTGTTGTTTTTTAAACGAGGACTCTGAGAATACTTAGGTAAGGGACTTGAGGTGTGGAACTTTAAGGGGAATTCTAGTGAGCTCAGGAAAGCATGTTTGAAAAGGGGCAGGGCAGGCTCAGATGGTGACACTGTTCTCCACTGGGCTTGGCTGCAGGAATTCATAGGCCAGATTTTACTGAACATTCTTTTCTATGATCTCTTTTTCAGGGAGTTCAGATCTTCCCTCAAACAGCTCAGCATAGCCAGCTTCCCAGATCCTGAAAAATACTCTTTGTGCTGTCCCAAGGAAACCTAACAATAGAACAAGCATATCACTCCCAAAAGACTAGCAAAGAAATTCTCTAGTATCCCTTAATGGGATCTTAGATTTAGAACTGGAAAGAACTTTAAGCTTCTTTCTGGTCTAGCTCCCTGCCTTTTCACCACTCAGAGACCTAGCCAGTTCCTCCCCATTCCTTAGGAGAATTTAGACTCAGAGAAGGAATTTGTTCAAGGTCCCAATAGTACTGTCAGAATTGAGCCCAGATCTCATTCCAAATCTATCTTTTTTCAGTATCAG
Source organism: Antechinus flavipes (assembly GCF_016432865.1). Lineage (NCBI taxonomy): Eukaryota > Metazoa > Chordata > Mammalia > Dasyuromorphia > Dasyuridae > Antechinus > Antechinus flavipes. The sequence goes on from NC_067401.1 coordinate 185,963,562, forward strand.
ATACTATGCTAAACACTGGAACATAGAAAAAGCCAAGAGAGTCAAGTCCAGGAGCTCATAATCTAATGGGAAAACAAAAAGCAAACCAATATGTACATGCCAAGCCTATATAGGATAAATAGGATATAATTAACAGACTGAAAGTACTAAGATTAAAGAGTGGTTGGGAAGGGCTTCCTGTAGAAGATAGCATTTTGGTGGGGACATAAAGGAATCCAGAAGATGAGAAAGGAGAGCATTTTAGGCCTGAGGGACTGCCAGAGAAAAGCCTGGAGCTTAGAGATAGAGTACAGTATCTTGTCCATGAAATATTTTGCAAGGATGTCACTGAATCCAAAAGTATGTGGTGGAGAGTATGGTGTAAGAAGACTGGAAATATGGGAGGGAGGAGACCTAATTTAAGGTTTTCTTTGCCAAACAAGATTTTACTTTTGAGCCTGGAGATAATAAGAACCCCTGGCGTTTATAGAGTGAGGGTAGATAGTGACAGTCGAATGTGAGCTTAAGGAACATCACTTTAGCTGCTTAGAGGATTGAATGGAGTAGGGGAAGACATTTGTCTTCTACTTTTTATCCAAGGTTTGGCTCTCAGTTTTAACTGTCCATCCCCTCACTATGACTGAACTTGACTCAGTATCTAATGGGATGCCTAGTGAACAGTTGTCACCATTTTCTTTGTGCTGGATGAAGGCATATGCATGGAGCATTGGATACCAAGGCATACTAGTTCAGTTGGAAGGAAAAAAACAAAAAGAAAAACCTCAAGTTACTCAGAACCAAACAGTGTCTCAGTTTCACTGACTTTCCATTTCAGTCTATGAGCAGGTCAATCTCCCAGCTTGACACTAATACAAGTGAAGATGCACAAAGTCTAAAATAATAGAGTTCCATTCCTGGAATCCAGGAATAGAAAGTATAGATAGTAAGAGGAGACTGGATGGGATTGTGGTAGACACATAGACAGCAATCTGTTGAAATCTTGAAGGGTATTCTGGGAATTGGGGGTTTGGAGGAAGATCTGAAGACATGATGTGGAGATATAGTTTGGGAAAATATTTGGCAGGTGTTCTTTTTAAAAATTAATTTTATTTTTAATTTAGGGAATAAAACAAATATCTGCATAACATAATATAGTAAAAATGATGATTGCACATGAAACTGCAAATCTATTATGTACAACTTGCTATTTTGTTAAATATACAATATACAATATATTATTTTACAATATACAATAAAGTTATCATGTAAATTTCTTTTTTCTCCCTCTATTTCTTCCTTTCACTCAATCTGCCCTTGGGATAGCTATCAGAAATAAGTAAATAAGTAAGTAAATATGTTTATATATTTATATGAACATATAAAATTACCCTATACATCTATCAGTTCTTTCTCTAGATACAGAGAGCGTCTTCATATTCCTATTTTTTAATTTGTATATTTGTAATAGTCAAAAAGATTTAAAGTCATTATTAAACAATATTGATGTTACTATATACAATGTTCTCTTGGTTCTGCTCATTTTTATCTTCACTATTTTGTGTAACTTTTCCCATGCCTTTTTAAGACTTTTTTTTATAGCACAGTATATCAGTGCTACATCACAACCATATACTATATTGGGTCTGTATCCCAAGGAAATAATAAAGGAGAGAAAAGGACCCATATATGCAAAAATGTTTGTAGCAGCTCTTTTTGTGGTAGCAAAGAATTGGCAAAGTAGTGGATGCCCATCAATTGGGAAATGGCTGAACAAGTTCATGAAGGTACACGAAGGTAATGGAATATTATTGTTCTATAAAAATCGATGAATAAGCTGATTATAGAAAGATCTGGAAAGATTTACATGAATTGGTGCTGAGTAAAACAAGCAGAACCAGGAATACATTGTACACAATAATGTATTATTGTGCGAATGTGCAATGATCGAGTATGAAAGACTTGGTTCTTGCTAGTTCAGTGATCCAAAGCAACCCCAATAGCCTTTGGACAGAAAACACCATCTGTATCCAGGAAAAGAACTAAGGAGACTGAATGTAAATCAACACATGCTATGTTCACTTCTTTTTTTTGTTGTTTTTTTTTTTTAATTTCTCCCATGTTTTTCCCTTTTGCTCTGATTTTTCTCTCCCAACATAATTCATAAAATAATGTGTATTACTGATACATTGTTGGTGGAGTTGTGAACGAATCCAACCATTCTGGAGAGCAATCTGGAATTATGCCCAAAAAGTTATCAAACTGTGCATACCCTTTGATCCAGCAGTGTTTCTATTGGGCTTATACCCCAAAGAGATAGTAAAAAAAGGAAAGGGACCTGTATGTGCCAAAATGTTGGTAGCAGCCCTGTTTATAGTGGCTAGAAACTGGAAAATAAATGGATGCCCATCAATTGGAGAATGGCTGGGTAAATTGTGGTATATGAATGTTATGGAATATTATTGTTCTGTAAGAAATGACCAACAGGATGAATACAGAGAGGCTTGGAGAGACCTACATGGACTGATGCTAAGTGAGATGAGCAGAACCAGGAGATCATTATACACTTCGACAACGATATTGTATGAGGATGTATTCTGATGGAAGTGGATTTCTATGACAAAGAGACCTAACTGAGTTTCAATGGATAAATGATGGACAGAATGAGCTACACCCAAAGAAGGAACACTGGGAAACGAATGTGAACTATTTGCATTTTTGATTTTCTTCCCGAGTTATTTTTACCTTCTGAATCCAATTCTCCCTGTGCAACAGGAGAACTGTTTGGTTCTGCAAATATGTATTATATCTAGGATATACTGCAACATATTTAACATATATAGGACTGCTTGCCATTTTTTTGGGGGGGGGGTTGGAGGGAGGGAGGGGAAAAAACGAAACACAAGCGAGTGCAAGGGATAATGTTGTAAAAAATTACCCTGGCATGGATTCTGTCAATACAAAGTTATTATTAAATAAAATTAAATTAAAAAAAAATAATGTGTATTAAAAATAAACTAAATTAGGAATCCCTGTAATTTCCTTTTTTTTTTAGTGTTATGAGTCTGAGGACAGATTTGAATTCAGGTCCTCTACTGGGAAGACTGCTGGTGCTCTATCCACTGGGCCACCTAGCTCCCCCTAATTTCCACTTCTTTATCCCAACAAAGAAGAGCTGCTGAAAACATCCTATTCACATTCAAAGTTATAATGACTATTTGTGAATTTCCTTTCATTTTATTTTTACTCACTATTCTCCTTTTCAGCCTTTTTTTATATATAGCTTTTTATTTACAAGATACATGCATGGGTAATTTTTCAGCATTGACAGTTGTAAAACCTTTTGTTCCAACTTTTCTCCTCCTTTCCCCACCTCCTCCCCTAGATGGTAGGTTGACCAATACATGTTAAATATGTTAAAGTGTAAGTTAAGTATAATATATATATATATATATATATATATATATATATATATACACACACACATGTCCATACAGTTATTTTGCTGTACAAAAAGAATTGGACTTTGAAATAGTATGAAGGAAATCAAAAATGCAGGTAGACAAAAATAGAGGGATTGGGAATTCTATGTAGTGGTTCATAGTCATCTTTTGCTGGGTATAGGTGGTTCAGTTCATTACTGCTTTATTGGAACTGATTTGGTTCAGCACATTGTTAATAAAGGCCATGTCCATCATATAGTATTGTTGATGAAGTATATAATGATCTCCTGGTCCTGATCATTTCACTCAGCATCAGTTCATGTAAGTCACTCCAGGCTTTTCTGAAATCATCCTGCTGGTCATTTCTTACAGAACAACATTCTATAATATTCATATACCACAATTTATTCAGCCATTCTCCAATTGATGGGCATCCACTCAGTTTCCAGTTTCTGGCCACTCGGCCATTCAGCCTTTTTATCCTATCCTGTTATCACATTTTCACTTCCTATATACCCATCTTTCTAACAGTCCTTTCTCTACCCTCCCAATCTATATATCCTTTCACATTATATTTTTACAATATAAGTGCCCCCTTTTACCTTTTCCTACCCAGTTTTGCTTTTTAGAATCACCCCATCATATATAATTCAGATCCAGTCATTCTTTCAAACTACCTTGTAATGATGAAAGTTTTGAAAATATTTATAACATTTTAAATATATTTAATAAGTAAATAGTCTAACCTTAATAAGTATCTTACAATCACTTCTCAGTTTTCCTTATATTTCTTCTGGATCTTTTATATTGAATGTTCTATTGCATTTTGGTTCTTTTTTGTTACAAATACATGAAAGTTAGTTTATTAATGTCTTCCTCCCATTATGTTCAACTTTGCTTTAGGTAAGTTGTTTTTGGTCACTATCCCCAGCTTTTTTGCTTTTCGAAATATGGTCCAAGAGTTACAGCTTTAGAGTAAAGGTTGCTAAATCTTGTGAAATCCTGATAGTTATTTCCACAATATTTAAATTATTGTTTGTTGTTTTTCTTGTTCCCTGCACTATTTTTTCATTAACTTGGGAATGTTAGTTATGATATTGTTGTAAGTTTTCTTCTGTATCTGTTTCAAGTGGTGAACAAGAGTTTTTCTATTTCTACTTTACCCAGTTGTTCTAGAACTTCAGGGCAATTTTCCTTAATAGTTTCTTGTAATATTGTGTCCATTCTTGTAATATTGTATCCAGGTAGTCTGACAGTTTTAATAATCTCCTTGATCAGTTCTCCAGTTGTTTTTCCAATGAGCTGTTTCAACTCATTTTTCTTGTTTTATTCTTTCTTGGCATCTTGTGTCATTTAGTTAATTCCTCTTGCTCAATTCTAGTTTTCAAGGATTTATTAAGATTTTGTATCTCTTTTTCCAGATGTTTTACTTACTTTTAGGGAGATGGTTCTTTAAGGGAGAAAGGAAAGGGTTTAAATATAATGGGGTGGAGCTATTATCCAAGGCTTTTTTTTTTTTTTAACTTTAACATTTTAATTTTTTTCTTATTGATGAGGTTCGGCACAGGGCAGAGAGTTGTGGGAACCTCTTTCAGGTCCTTCTGAACCTGAAAAGTCAGACTGGCAAAAAGAAGTTTATTGTTGGAACTGAGAAGTCAGCCTTTGCTAGGAAGATTGACAAGATAAAGTTCCTAGCAGAGAAATCCCAACAGAGAAATATAAAGTTCCCAGCAGAGAAATCTTGGCAGAAAAATAAAGAGAGGTGTTAATATTTAACATGTATTGGTTTACCTGCCATCTAGGGGAGGGAGTGGGGGGAAGGAGGGGAAAAGTTGGAACAGAAGGTTTTGCAGTTGTCAATGCTGAAAAATTACCCATGCATATATCTTGAAAATAAAAAGCTATTTTAAAAAGGGAGGATATTAACACTGAGAAGAGGTAATGTCTTTTCAGCGGGCAGGAGATCCTCAAAGGTGGCTATGCCAAGGAGAGAAAGGGATTCCTTGACAAGGCATTATCCTGCTTTGGCCCTCTACCAGCTCCTTTTATGGAAATGGAGACTGACTCTGAGAAAAGAATGCATTTCAACAGACAGGGCCCTGGAAGCAGAACAAGCTACTTTGGACCTTCTGCCAGGTCCTATTAGGGAAATGGAGGCTGACACTGAGAAGAGAATGCTTTCTCAGCAGACAGAGGGTCCTCGCAGGCAGCTGTGCCAAGGATAGAGAAAGGTTCCTTGGCATGGTATGTTCCTGCTTTGAGCCTCTGCAAGGAAGTGCCCCTTTTTATAATTTGAAACTTTGGCTAGAGGCTGGGAGCAGTTTGAGTTGAAATCAGACCAAGATCTTTGAGAATTAAATAGAAATTTTCCAATTGAATGAGTAGTCCTAGATTAATCTCCAACTCAATAGAGGTGGATAGAAATCTAGATCTCCAGCTCAGGCTAAGTAGGAGTGGTCCTGGACTCAACTAGTCCCACCAAGATAACAGAATGAAACCACTTTGTCTTGATTCCCTGGGGTGGGTCTCTCCAGGTAGAGTTCACGGAGTTCTCAAGCATTTATCCCAAAGTCAGGACAGTTTCAGGGCTCCCTAGTCTTTATTAAATATAAAAATATTTTTAAACTTTTTAAAAAAAATTTTGAATTCCAAACTCTTTCCCTCCCCTTGTTCCTCATTGAAAAGGCAAGCAATTTTGTAGAGAAGATAAGAAATTTGAGGTTTGTTCAATATTAATTGAACTCTTCTGTGCTGTGTATTAGATATCAATAGATAGATATTGCAGTAGTTTAGATCTATTGTAATTTCATCTGTGTGGGTAGATCCTTGACCATTGTAGCTTGCAGGTCACAGATTGAGGAGCTTCTTAATAAATTTGATGTGATTGTAATCTCTGCATTGTCTTGTCTCAGGAATACTATTTGAGAGGGGAGGGACTGAAGTAGGTGTATTGTACCATGGCTCCAAGTTGTCTGTATTATTTATAGACTCCAGGATATCTGATATTAAGAGTACTGTATTTTACTTTAAGATTATTTTTATTTTATAATCATACTGATTTTGAAAAGAATGTTTATGAGTGGGATGCTGGCTTGGAAAAGAAGATACCTAACTCCTAACTCCAATCAACCTCTAAAGCCCTAAAATTAGCTTTATCAGAGTTTTTTTGAAACTAACCAGTTTTTTTAAAATAACTTTTTATTGATAGAACGCATGCCAGGGTAATTTTTTACAGCATTATCCCTTGCATTCATTTCTGTTCCGATTTTTCCCCTACCTCCCTCCACCCCTTCCCCCAGATGGCAAGCAGTCCTTTACATGTTGAATAGGTTACAGTATATCCTGGATACAATATATGTGTGCAGAACCGAACAGTTTTCTTGTTGCACAGGGAGAATTGAATTCAGAAGGTATAAATAACCCGGGAAGAAAAACAAAAATGCAAGCAGTTTATATTCATTTCCCAGTGTTCTTTCTCTGGGTGTAGCTGCTTCTGTCCATCTTTGATCAATTAAGGCTCTCTTTATCGAAGAGATCCACTTCCATCAGAATACATCCTCAAACAGTATCGTTGTTGAGGCATATAATGATCTCCTGGTTCTGCTCATTTCACTTAGCATCAGTGCATGTAAGTCTCACCAGTCCTCTCTGTATTCATCCTGCTGGTCATTCCTTACAGAACAATAATATTCCATAACATTCATATACCACAATTTACTCAACCATTCTCCAATTGATAGGCATCCATTCATTTTCCAGCTTCTAGCCACTACAAACAGGGCTGCCACAAACCTTTTGGCACATACAGGTCCCTTTCCTTTCTTTAGTATCTCTTTAGGGTATAAGCCCAGTAGAAACACTGCTGGATCAAAGGGTATGCACAGTTTGATAACTTTTTGAGCATAGTTCCAAATTGCTCTCCAGAATGGCTGGATGTGTTCACAATTCCACTAACAATGTATCAGTGTCCCTGTTTTCCCACATCCCCTCCAACATTCCCCATTATCTTTCCCTGTCATTCTAGCCAATCTGACAGGTGTATAGTGGTATCTCAGAGTTGTCTTAATTTGCATTTCTCTGATTAGTAATGATTTGGAGCATATTTTCATATGACTATAAATAGTTTCAATTTCTTAGTCTGAGAATTGTCTGTTCATATCCTTTGACCATTTATCAATTGGAGAATGGTTTGATTTCTTATAAATTAGAGTCAATTCTCTATATATTTTGGAAATGAGGCCTTTATCAGAACCTTTGATTGTAAAAATGTTTTCCCAGTTTATTGTTTCCCTTCTAGTCTTGTTTGCATTTGTTTTGTTTGTACAAAAACTTTTCAATTTGATATAATCAAAATTTTCTATGTTGTGGTCAATAGTGATCTCTAGTTCTTCTTTGGTCATAAATTCCTCCCTCTTCCACAGATCTGCGAGGTAAACTATCCTATGCTCTTCCGATTTATTTATAAACTCATTCTTTATGCCTAGGTCATGAACCCATTTTGACCTTATGAAACTAACCAGTTTTAAGATTTAGAAATTAGCATTCTAAAACTAAAAGGTAACTACAATAACCTAAACATCACACTCCCCCCCAACAAAAAATTACCTCTATAAATTGTTTGTTCCCCACTTCACTAGCTTAGAATTATCTCGTCAGTCAACAGCTAATAAAAAAAAAAAAATTGCCTGTTGATTTGGAGCTGGTTCTAAGCCTGTAAATTATTTTGAGACACCTCCATTTACACTGGCCCTGAACCCCAATATTTTGGGGTACCAGGCATTTTTAAATCCCATCAAGCTCAAATTCCCCAAGACCTTGTTTTCCTAATTTCATTAGACTAAGTTCTTTGAAAGTAGGATCTCTTTTGCCCTTTTTTGTATTCTTAGCTCTTATCAGTAACCAACAGGTTAGGTGCTTAATAAAAGCTTTCTGCCTAACCCCACTCAGTCTTTTAATTCCGTAAATTTTCACCCCACGTTTGCACCTTATCTTTCTTCTCACTCCCCTCCCCTCCACACCAAAGTGGGCTCACTCTTTGCTTTCATGCACGTCATGGCCTATCACACTCCAGGTCACCGGCCATGGGCCCACAACAGAGCTGGTAGCTGGTAGTGCAGGAGTTGGGATAAAGTACTCAATTCAGAACACAGGATCCAGGCTTCAAGTGCCCACCCCATGACAAGAGGTTGGATTGAGTGCTGAGCTCAAGCCATAGGGAGGAGACTAGAACATGGAGGAGGAGCACAACTCAGCCTGAAAGTGCGGAAGAAAACGGCAGAGGGGCTTTGGAAGGCAGAGCTAGAGACAGAACAGGCTCGACTAGAGGGTGGAGAAAGGGGGGGGGGGGGGGGGAGGAGAGGGAGAAAGGAGAAAGGGAAAAGGGAGGCATGGTACAGGGAGAAGTACTGGAAGTTCTGGACTTGCCTTATAAAAAGAACTTGAGCTAATGAAGCAAAACACCAAATACCAGCCAGAGAAACAACTTAATGAAAGGATGCAGAAGAGGACATTTCACAATATTTGTAGCTTCAACAGAGTCCAGAGGCAAATACAAATCTTTCTCCTTTCTCCCCACAAATATACGGTCTGAACAAAGACAAATATGAAGGTTGGGGGAGGGGGGATCAGAGAGTGGGGAGCTCTCACTTGACTGAATGCCCCAGTCAGGTGACCTGGAAGGTAGACCTGCCCGACAGCAGTCTAGCCAACTGTTAGTGGTTCTGGATTCTGGGTATAAGTTTTGTTTGTTTGTTTGTTTTTTCCTTTTTTCCAATTTGGATGTTGGCCAAGTTTTTCTCATCCCTTAACTGGGAGAATGCTCAGACTGCCTTACTACTTTGCTGTGCTCTACTTAGGAGAAAGGGGAATGAAATTCTTTTTGACCTGTGGGTTTGGGGGGAGGGATGTGATGTAAGACCTTTTGTCTGATGGAGATGACCTTTCTGAAATTTCAAGGGAAAGGGAGAAGGAGGATAATAAGAAGAACCAGGGACTAAGACATCCTAAGGGAAAGACCCTTTGTTTCTTTTTTTCCATTAACAGTTAAAAACTAGAAAGAGCATCTTCAGACCATTTTTCAAAATTAAGTTACAAGCCCCAGGAGTCAATGTGCTCCTATGACCCAAGCAAAAGCCAAGGAGTCATCAGAAAAGCAATTAAAATTAATAAGAAAATGCTATATGCTCCAAACTCCCTTATTTTGCCAGAATAGAAATTTAGGCCCAGAGAAGTTGTGATTTGACCGCTGAAATAGAGTGGTGAACTTAGGTCTTTAAATTAAATATTCTTTCTATTACTCTACACTTTTCCTTCCTACAAAAGCATCACGGTGCTCACACCAGAAATTTCATTTGTACTCATGAATTTATGGAAAAATGCAAAATGCTTGAAGATGATACAGAGAAACAAAGGTAGAAAGAATACAGGTCAGTTAGTAAGTGAACTTGAATTCTATTCTTCATAATAATCTTTTACTATGTCACTTAGAATAATTATCTTCTGAAGTTGGATTTTCTTCATTTGTCAATGATGATATTTACACTTACCAACTGTTGTGACCAGCATCACACAAATGGACTAGTGGTGGTTGAAAATAAGGAGACTAGGTTGCTGATATTTCAACAGAACCATTTATTAGAGAAATTATACTGCTTATATATCTTAAAACCATAGGTTATTAAGAAAAGCACTGTTCTGTGACCAGCCCTGGTTTCTGTTTTCTATGATCTAACTCTCTGAAACATGTTAGTTTCTGGAAACTCAATTTTATGTAAATGGAGAGTTGCAACATTTCTAGTAGCCAAAAGCCTGTGAAAAAGACCATATTTATGATGAAAACCTATTGGTTGTATCAGATTACAGCTTTATACAAGATTATACAATGCCCCAGTAATTGTGCCAGAACCTTATGTTTTCTCATGATTTCAAGCTTAAATGCATTCTTGATTAGTCTTAGGAGGTGAGGAACATCCCAGTTACTGAAGACTCTAGCTTCCTGGGAGTGTACTGACAGAATAAAAGAAGGAAAAGGGTTGCAGATGAGAATTCTAGCCTCAAGATACACACCTATGGGCATAATCATACAAGGTAAGTAAATTACAGAATGGGGAAATCTACATAAAGCCATCAACTTCTTTAGAAATGTACCCAGTTACAATAACAAAATTAATTTTCAAACACATCAAAAGGTATATACAATTAAGTGACAACAAACCTGAGATGATATATATCCCTTATAATGGAGACCAGATACAACAATTAATACAAGAAACTCCTGAATAGCAGATTATAATTGGGATTCATGCTATGCCAATTAAATATGACAATCCAAAAGGGATTTTTAAATTCTTATCAGAAAATGAATTTATATTTCAGAAAGTTATATCAGAACAATCATTTCGGGGCAAAAATACATTTACTGATGCTACAAATTTATCTTGCCTCTATATACAGCCCTGAGGATGGGCTACTTAAGCAAATCAAAACACCTTTTTTATCCACTCAGAAAAATGAATTAGTAGCTATTTTAACTGCCATGGTTATGTTTCCAGAGCCTATCAGCATTATATCAAATTCTAAGTATGCAGTAGGAGTGTTATCTAGAATAGAAACAGCTAATATTAAAAGAATGAATATTATTGAATTGTTTATGTTTCAAGATCTTCAAGATGTAGTTAGGGCTCATCACAAATATAAAAATATATTTTACATATTCCTTTCTACACTAACATTGGAAGATCTATATTTGATGGAACTCATATAGCAGATCAATGTCTTATTAGCACTATGGAAGAAGCACAGGCATCACAATAAACATTTCACCAATCTGTTTGGATGCTCAGAAAAATGTTTCATTTTACCAAAGAGCAGGCCCAATGGATAGTCAAAGGATGTCTTGCCTATGTTGTGTATCACCTTCCTAACTTAGAGGGTATCAACCACAAAGGAAGATGTCCTAATGAGCTTTGGCACATGGATATTACACATGTATTAGAGTTTGGAAAATGCAAATATGTGCATGTTATTGTAGATACATATTCATGATTCATTTATGCCTCTGCTCTAGGAGGAGAAACCACAAAACATGTAATAGACCATTTATTATCTCACATTGAATAACATGTCCCACACCCCAGCCCACTTATTTTTTTCTTTACTACATCATTTTTCCTCCAACAAAGAGGAACAGAAAAAGTTAAGGGACCAGCTCTGCTGCCTGGCCCTCCCATTACAATATGTGATATGGAAGGATGTTAATGGGATATGGAGGGGCTCTGATAAGGTAATAAATTCGGGGCCTAGATTTTTTTTGTATTTCCACAGATGAGGGAGTTACATGGATCACCGAAAGATATAGCTGCCCTGTCCAAATTAATCCAGAGCATGAAGATAAAGAAAAGACTTTCCCAAGAGGAATCGAGCAGCATGGCTCCTGAAAATGCCCTGGTAGGGGCACACCTTAAATTGGGAGAAGAATAAAACAAAACCTTCTGGGATATTATACAAAGCCTATCTTGGGTGAGAGTTGTTGGATGGGATGAGCATGGGTAACAATACATTTCTGAAATTCTGTTGTACAGTATCTCAATATTTAGTTAGGGAATTTGGTATTAGAGCATTGAGGGGAGTCAAATAGTTCAATAATTAAGTTTAATTTTACTGAACTTACTGATCTTTACTGAACTTACTGATCCTTCCCTATGTGTTACTACAAATGCTAGCTTTGGCAGCTGTAATCTGATACAACCAATAGGTTTTCATCATAAATATGGTCTTTTTCACAGGCTTTTGGCTACTAGAAATGTTGCAACTCTCCATTTACATAAAAAAGGCTTTAAGTCTAGTGCCATAAAACTTATACAACACTTCCTCAATCTAACAACAATTGGGACAGAATTGTGAAACAACAACTCCTCATTGGGGAATTTATATGTCACCTTGTCCAGAAGTTGATCCTCCTTTTCTGGACTGCAGAACAGAACAGAGATTTTGAAACACAATTTAGAATCAGACTTATATATTCTGGCATAATGACTCTCGTAATTACCATGTGCATTGGGGTATACCCCAAACGAAATTGGTGGAGACCCCTATTATCAGAATAGAAATAAGAATGTATCATATAATGCAGGCATGTTTGGGAAATGATTATGCTTTATTATAATACATATTATGTGCAGGCATGTTTGGGAAATGATTATGCTTTCATGTGAGGAGAAATTGGCCAGGTGACAATAGCAATAGTAGGAGCTTGTAATGTTACTTGCAGGGAATGAAAGATTTCTGAATGCATAGGAAGCAAGGTTAAGACCAGTATTGTTTTTCTTATTATGAAGCTTTCATTTAATATGTTGTTACCTATACAGAGTGATAATTGGTATCACATTTGAGCAAACCATTCCTTGGAGAACATTGAACATTTGTTCTGCAGAAGTAGAAAGAAAAGATGTGGTTTTTGTGTTGTTTTTGATATAATTACATTAATTTCTATTTTAGCTTCACTATGTCTATAACCACTGTTCAAAATCAATAGTTCAAGCTAATTATTTGCATGAACTTACTCTGAACGTCTCTAAAGGGTTTACAGAATAAAATTAATAAGGCGTTTATGAAGCTACAAATTAATTAATGGAGGATGGCCTTGAAATAGGATAAGAAGTAGGACAATTGTCAGAGGTCCCAAACATGCTAGCTAGCCATGTCAGGACTTTCTGTCCACTGGACCCTCTCCTTATCTCTACCTTCGCCTATACTTTAACCTTGCTTCCAAACCCCATAATAAATCTCTTTTATCAATCTAAAAAAGAAAAAAAAGAAGTAGTAGAAAAATTGAAGATAAAGATTGGTGTGTGATTACAGATTTACTAGTTTCTGTGTGATTAACAAGGAATACAGTGAGTCAGAATGGGATTGGGATAAAATTAGAAATCATCTTAATGGGTTATGGGGAAATTCAAATATTTTATTGGTTATTAAAGATTTTCAAAAAAGATTGCTGATGTTAGATAAAGAATGACATGAAAATCTAGAACCTGACTAGTGCCCAAACAATTGCTGACTGGATTAAGAGAGCACAAGGAACATTCCATGCCATTGGGCATGAAATTATACTCAGCATTTGCTGTAATTTTACTTACATGCATCTGTATCTATAGACTTACTCTGGTAGGCTGTTTTCTAACCATTGTTAAAAGAATTGCTGAGAATGTCCACAGACAGGATCTCAGACTTCAAGACTTGAGAGCACTTCAAAAAATAAAAAATGGAGAGATGTAGAGAACTTCCAGGAAGCTAGAGACTTCAGTAACTGGGATGTTCCTTTCCTCCTAAGATTAATCAAGGGTGCATTTAATGAGAAAACATAAGGTTCTGGCACAATTACTGAGGCATTGTGAACTTCACACAGGATTGAGTCTCCAGACTCAACATGCTTCAGAGAGTTAGATCATAGAAAACAGAAACCAGGGCTGGTCACAGAACAATACTTTTCATAATAACATATGGTTTTAAGATATATAAGCAGCATGATTTCTCTTAATAAACGGCTGTTGAATTATCAACGACCCAGTCTCCTTATTTTCAAACCACTAGCCCATTTGTGTTGTGCTAGTCACAATAACCAACCACATATAAGTTTCAAAGCATTGTGAAATATTAACAGATTGTGTTGCTTTTGCATAATTAGACTAAGCATTTTAGTGCCACTGGAGAAACAGGGTAGTATAGTGAAAGAAGTAAGATAGATTTAAAATCTGGTATCCTGGGTTCAAATACTTGCAATGATAGTTCTTTTTTTCCCCTTTATTAGTTTACTTTCCTAATTACATGTAAACGATCATTTTTAACATTTTTTTAAATTTTGAGTTCCAAATTCTTTTCCTCCCTTCCTCCTTCCCCACTCCCTGAGATGGTAAGTAAGCAGTTTGACTTTGGTTATACCTATGCAATAATAAATTTCCATATTAGTTATGTTGTGAAAAAAAAAGGAAAACTCTCATTGACCCCATTTCCTTATCTTCCATTCACTTCATTGTCCTTGTATTCTGGCTTCAGACCCCACTATTCAACTGAAACTTCATTTCTTTTAACTGTTAAACCCATTTCTGATAGTTCTTGGCTGGGATAAATTATATGCTTCCTGGGGTAGAGGGGGGTAACTGAGGGAGGAAAGAAGAAAATTTGGAACTTGAAATTTTTTAAGTCATATTAAAAATTGTCTTTGTACATAATTGGGGGAAATTAAATATTAAGAAATAATGTTTTATTTATCTTAGGTTTGCTAGGATCACAAGAAAATGTACATAAATTGCTTTAAATATTAAAGCATTTGAAAAGTTGTTACTTATTCTGGAAAGATGAAAACAGAATCTGATTGATTCGATGATTTATGAAAGACTAGAACTGATGTATCCTTATGAAGCTTGAAAGAGGAAAATTTAGAGCAAAATGAACATGGAACAGATTACCCTTAGTGGTTTCGTTTTACAGAATGATGATAGATAAGAGATTTAGTTATATCCATGGATGTTGTGTTAAAAGAGATTTAGTTATATTCATCAGTGTTGTTCAGTTACGTTCGACTTTTCGTGTCCCTCTTAATTTTCTTGCCCCTCTTTCTCTTTCTCTCCATCTCTCTCTCTCCCTGTCCCTCTCTTTTTACCTCTCCTCTCTCTCACGCGCGCACACACACGCACAAATACAAGCAAAAATGCATTGTCTGATTTCAATTCATCAGGAAATTTTAAGGTTTTCTTGGCAGAGAAAGTGATTTGCCATTTTACAGATGAAGAAATGAGGCAAACATTGCTAAGTGACTTGTCTAGGGTCACACAACTACTAAGTGGCAGAGGCTAAGTTTGATTTCGGAAAGAAATGTTCAGAAAGAAGAGTGTTCCTAACTACAGGCCGGGCAGTCTATCAACTGCACCATCTAGTGGCCCGAGTGCCAACTAGCAAATTCTCATTCCCCCTCCCCGCCTCTTGTTTTCCAGGCTCCACCACTACCTGCTATCTACTACCGTTTTCTCTCGAGCCCCGCCCTCCTCAACTCCAGCCCCTCAAAGTCTGCTCCCACGATTCCTGGCAAACGCTATCTGGTCTAACCCCAAAAGAGTTTCAATAATTCATTGCCCATATTGGCCTCCTTCACATTCCAGGTGGTCACGTGGGGCCTGCAATAAAGGAAGTAAACCAAGCCGAGCATCAGCCCAAGACCTAGCGGGGAGTGCAAAGGCTGGGGTGGAACATGGGTTCCAGCTAACCCATGATAGCAAGAGGTACTGCCAAAGAGCGCGAGTGAGGACTGACAAAGATCCAGGCGGATCAGGACTCGGGGAGGAAAGAGCGGGGAGGGACGAGCTCGAGCAGGGATGGACTGAATCTAGTTGGGGCGTGGAGAGAGGCGGGGCTCTAGCCTAAAGAGGAGGGCCTAGGGAGCGGGAGGAGGCCGGGAAAAAGGGAACCTCCCCTCGGGAGGAGCCTTATCTTGAGGACCGGGAAGAGGGGGAAGTGTGTCTGAGGGGTGTGACCTGGAGGGGCTACAATGGCGGGGTTAGGGAAAGGAGCCCACCCCTTGAAGGGATTGGCGCCGGGAGACGGAGTTCTATCCGGAAGGGGCGGATCCAACAAAAGTAGGAGACGGGTGAGATCAAATTCTGCGAAGGAGTCCATGCAGAAGTGCCAGGATTGGGGAAAGGAAGTCACTTGAGCCGGAAAAGGGGCAGACGTAGAACTCCAGAGATCGGCCCTTCCCAAAAAACAATTGCAGAAACGTCGAAATGAAGGAGTGTTGAGGCCAACATTCGCAGGACTTCCAGCTTCTACAGTGTCCGAGGGCAAATAGGAATCTTTCTCCCCAAGGAAATGGTGCGATCTACTGATGGACGAAATAAGGGGTGGAGGGGAAATATTCACGTGTCTGAACTCTGAATAGAGTCATGCAGTCCCAAAAGCGACCCTGCCACCTCTGGAGTCCATCAAACAATGAAGGTTCTGTGAATTCCCAATACGAAGCACTTTTTTTGAATGACGACCTAATTTCCCTCATCTTTTAATGGGAATAGTGCGAGAGAAGGGTTTTGCCGGACTGTCGTGAAGTGGGAATATGGTCTCGCAGTGCATCTTCTTAGGAAAGGGGAATGAAACCTATTTCTACCCTTCATTTTGGGTAGGTAGTGGTGTAAGACCTGGTTGTCCGATGGAGATGATAACATGAATGTTTTCAAGCCTGCCAATTTGGAAGAACCAGGACAGACTTCCTAAGGGAAAGATTCTTTTTCATTAACATCCAGGAATTAGGAAGAACATCTTCATACTATTTCTCAAAATTAAGTTCCAAACTCCTAGAATTAGAGGGTAGGAGTCATCAGAAAATCAGTTGAAATCAGCGAGAGAATGCCATATGCTCTATGCTTTGAAGCCATGAGAATCATATAATTCAATTCCCTTTTTTGCCAAAAAGTAAATTTAGGCCAGAGAAGTTGTATTTTGTCCATTATAACAGAGTTGATGTTAGGATCAGAATTTGAATCCAGGTGTCTACATTGAATGCTCTTCCCACCACCATCTACTTTCCATCCATAATCAGATCAAAAAAGAAAGAAAATAAAAAGCAAGCAAACAAAAAAAGGTGAAAATGCTATGTTGTAATTCACATTCAATCCCCACTCCTCTCTGGGTGCAGAAGATTCTGTCACAAGACCTTTGGAATTGTCCTGCATCACTTCATTATTGAAAAGAGCCATGTCCATTAGAATTGATCATCATATAATCTTGTTATTGTTGTGTATTAGGATTTCCTGGTTCTATTCACTTCATTTAACATCAGTTAAATCTCTTTGAAATATAGACCCAGTAGAGAGACACTGCTGGATCAAAGGGAAAAAATGAGAAAGAAAACAAAGAGATGGCTCTTTTCTTTCTTTCTTTTTTTTTTTTTTTTAATAACTTTTTATTGATAGAACCCATGCCAGGGTAATTTTTTATAGCATTATCCCCTGCATTCACTTCTGTTCCGATTTCCCCCCCCCCACACCCTCCATCCCCTCCCCCAGATGGCAAGCAGTCCTTTACATGTTGAATAGGTTACAGTATATCCTAGATACAATATATGTGTGCAGAACCGAACAGTTTTCTTGTTGCACAGGGAGAATTGAATTCAGAAGGTATAAATAATCTGGGAAGAAAAACAAAAATGCAAGCAGTTTATATTCATTTCCCAGTGTTCTTTCTTTGGGTGTAGCTGCTTCTGTCCATCTTCGATCAATTGAAACTGAATTAGCTCTCTA
This sequence comes from Antechinus flavipes, assembly GCF_016432865.1. Classification (NCBI taxonomy): domain Eukaryota; kingdom Metazoa; phylum Chordata; class Mammalia; order Dasyuromorphia; family Dasyuridae; genus Antechinus; species Antechinus flavipes. Next base: position 185,981,266 of record NC_067401.1, read on the forward strand.
TCGAAAAGAACCACTTCCATCAGAATATATCCTCAAACAGTATCGTTGTTGAGGTATATAATGATCTCCTGGTTCTGCTCATTTCACAAGACAGCTCTTTTCATCACTATTGGAACTGGCCTGAATCATCTTATTGCTAAGGAGAGCCACGTTTATCAGAATCGATCATTATATAATCTTGCTGTTGTCTGGATACTATTCTTAATAGAGTTATTATTTTTGTGTGTTCATCCCCAGTTATTCATCCATTTTCCATATTAAATAAGGGCCTAAAAATTTAAAAGGCTGAGTTGACAAAAGAGATGTTATAATTATTTTCTTCCTCATTGGGATTATTTGTTTTGTTTCTCAGATTTTCATTTTTGATGTATTTCCCACTTTTCTGGGTTAGCCTTATAGATTTCTGGATAAGATGGTCAGTAGAAAGACAGCAGTGACAATATTTGGGGGATGGTGGTAGAAGTTGGGTGTTGATATAGAGAGGAAGAGCGCAGAATGTCATGGATGGGTCATTGGAGAGCTCACTAAGGTTATGAGACTGTTACTGACTAACCAGGGTACTCTTGCTGCCCCAGGTTTGGCCAAAAACTTCCAAGTTATTCCAGGAGGCTCAGGAAGGTGTATAGCTGTTTAAGGACAATCTCCATCACTCTAGGATAAGGAAGTGAGTGGGGAACTAAACATTTGAAATTTCCCCAAAAAAACTCCACATTTGTCATTGTGTCTGGGAACTCCACCCCCAAAGCCCTAGTTTTTATTCCTATCCTGCAACCAATTATCTTCTCAAAGTCAGCTGCCTTCTCCTCATGGAATCTCACATCCAGGGGCAAGTCTTTCTCTGATACTGCAGCCACTGACAAGAGTAGCCCTTTCTTCCAGGTGGTCCAACTGGAGGTCCATGGAATCAAAAGTTAATTGTTCAATGAAGGGTTAAAAATCAAGGATTAGTGGAAGTAGGCTAGAGGCCACTAAAAAATCAAGGATCACAATGTAAACTAGGAGTCAGCTTAAATTGCTGAGAGGTCAGGAGTCAGGGACATCACCAATAGTGCCCTTTTCTAGCTCTTCTTGGTATTTCTGAAACAGACCCTAAACTTTATTTCCCATCATTCAAACTGGAAGGCATGGAAACAAAGTCTCATTTACTTGCTCCATCTCCATGTATGTGCTTCCAAGCTGCTCTCCCCTGACTTCAGCTCAACAATTTCCTAAATCTCATTCCCATTTTCTGTTCCTCTCTGCCTCCATTTCAAGCCCATCTCCCATCCCTTTTCTTTACCTACTGCCCAGTCTCAAGGCAGATTTACTGTTCTACGTTCCCATCCCATCTTTTCTCTTCCCCAATTTTGGATGCCACTTTTCCTCATGTCCCTAGGCTCACCCAGGTAAAGCTATTGATTTGTTATATAACTTTTCCCAACTCCCTCAACTTCTGAATTCTTGAATCCTTAACCTCAGTCTTTCTTAGTGCCTTCCCTTTCTTGTGTGTTCTTCCCTCCTATATCTTTTCATCTTCTATTCCCTTCTATTCTTTAACTTTAACCCACCCAACCCCAACCTTTGGGCAAGTAACATTCCTTTAATGATTCTCACTTTCTTTCTTTTTTAAAATGAAGGAATTAATTTAGATAACCCCTAAACTCCCTTCTAGCCCTAAATCCTCTGCCCTTTCCTTGCCCCAGACTCCATAACTCTCACTACTAGGCCTCAAGTAGACAGATGATATCATCCCCTTGCTCCTATTGGTAACAGAGAAACACTTTCTCCTCCATGATCCGCTCAAAGACTCAATTATATGATTGCAGAACCAGGCATCCTTCAGCAAATGGTGGATTTTATGAACCTTCACAAACTAGAGGTCTTCTTGAGACATCAACTTCAAAATTTTCTATCTAGGGTATGAGTATGGGAAAGGTAGGAGAATCAGGAGGCAAGAGATTGCCTGTGTATAAGAGTATTGAAAAGAAATTTTATAGTTAAATGTCTACACAGGAAAGGCAAACATCCACATACATCTTTCATAAAATATCAGAACTGGAAGGATCTGAGGCCATCTTCTCCAACCTGTACTTCAACAAGGAACAATTTAACTTCAACTCAACAGAGATAGTTACCTTTGTATAAGATACTATACTAAGTTACAAAATGAAATTGTCTCTGTCCCCAGGGAGCTTATGTTCTATTGGGAGGATACAACATGACATGTGAATACAAATATTTTTTCTTAAGGAGAGGAGCCTAAGATGTTCTAATGTAGGGGTTGGCACCTGAGCAGAGCTTTAAGGAAGCTGGGAATTCTCAGAGGTAAAAGTTAACCTGTATTAAGGCTATGAATAGAATTATGATTTTCATATTCATATGATATTTCATATCCATTTGATAAGATTTCTCATAGCTGCTGTTTCTGTCTTAGCAGTCAGAAACTCACAAGGTCATTTAAAAATCAATCATTCTGATAGTGGCTACATTCTTGTGGCTATATTGTATCTGAATACAAGAAGTGAAGCAAATCAAGGACTACAGAAACCTATTCCCATCACAGAACTCTAGTTCTGTGCTGAGGGCAAGGGTAGGTGTGGGAGTGCATTGACCCTCAAGATTTGAAGCAATGAAAAGAATTATATTGTAATCCACCTTCCTACTTATGATTTGTGTATAAAATCTCTACCTTTCCTTCAACAGGGAAGGTCTCTTTCCCTGAAGAGCTTCTGGTTTGCAAACCATATTTCCCCTCTCTGAAAGTGACAATTATACCACTGCTTTGCTCTCTAAAAGTCTGTCTCTAGGTCTGCTATGTGTGACGTCAGCTATTCAGTTTAGAGACTAATACAGTAAAATTCTCTTAACAAGGTACAGGAGCAGGTCCCTATACCTTGGGTATAGGCTGGATGCTAAATAGAGCCTAGTACTTTTGGCTCTATTACATTTACATTACATCTAAAAAATATTACATTTTGGAACTATGCTTAATGTTAGGAAGTTTTCCCTTTCATTTAGCCCTAAGTTTATTTCTTTGCCTTTTCCACCCATTCCTTCTAGTTGTACTGCTGCTTACATCTTCAGTCTGATAAGCATGCCTTCTTTGGACCCCTGTTTCCAGCCCAGGACAGGGGTAAACTTTTAAGTTAAAAAAAAAAAAATCAATCATTTACACTTAGAAGATGAAGATAACATTCTCAGTTTCTGCCACTCACTCAACAGAGCCACCGTCAGGTAAGAGATGAGCAATGAACTTGCTGTAATAGGAAGTATTCAAGCACAAATGATTCCTTACTCCCTTGTATGACCTTGGATTTCAGTTTCCTCATTTTCAAAATTAAGGAGATAGATTAACCAATCACAGTGTAAATTCATAGTTTGTACTTCATATTTAGGTACCCACATATTGAATAAAAATTTCCAAGGTTCTCTCTATCTCAAAGTCTGCTTACCCATTAAGTTCTATCAGAGATACCTTTATAGCCAGTGTTTCTGATAAAGATCTCATTTTATAAAGAACTGTGTCACATTTATAAGAATACAAGCCATTCTCCAACTGTGTCAAAGGATATGAACAGACATATCAAATGGTGAAATTAAAGTCATCAGAACAAAAGGGAAAAACCATGAGAAAGAGAAAAAAAAAAAAGAAGGAAAAAAAAAGGTGAAAACAATATGCTTTTATCTGCATCCAGTCTCCATAGTTCTCTTTCTGGATGCAGATGGCATTTTCTATCTAAAGTGGATAAGTAGGATTTCAACAGGTAAAGGAGTGTGGAAGTTACTTCAGATGTCTTCCAAGATCCTTTCTAGGAGTAACTTCTGTTAATTATACATCTCAGTATGTAAATTCTAGATCATCGATAAGTGATAAGCAGAAGAGAACAACTTTTCAAAATGGGCAAGGAAAAGGCATTAAAGTCAGTCACTACAGTGAAATACCTAAGAGTTATATGAGTATAATAGGTTACTATTATACTATAAGAAATGGAGAAGGGGAGGATTTCAGAGAAATTTATATAGGAAAACTTGCACGAACTAATATGGAATGAAGTGAGCGAATCAGCAAAGCAGTTTATCACTGAGCAATCCTGATTTCAGAGTGTTCATGATGAAATATACTACCTATCTTCTGATAGAGATTTGGATACCATCAGTTTGGGAATTTGTTTTGGTTGAGTGTGCATTCATTTTAAAAAAGATAGAAAACTGGGTAGGAGAGAGGAAGAGATAATTTCCTGAATCGCGTGCAGTTTTAGTCTAAGTGATTTCTTTTGGCTTTAGTTTTCTTTAAAATGAAGATTTTCATGATAGGCTGTGATTTCTAATCCCCTTTCTAGTTCAGACTGTTAAGTTCTATGACATAGTCCACATTATTCTAACATTTTAAGGTTTACCTAGTACTTTCCTCACAACCCTCCTATAAATTGTAGTATTCCCAGAGAGTTTAAATGACTCAGCTAGAAGATGGGTGGCTATTAGGATTCATTCTCCTGAATAAAGTCTAATGTTCTTTTTAATGCACCAAAACCTTTTCTTTATCTCTCCTCCAGCCTGAGGATTTTGAGAAAACTTTGAGATGTGCTAGGAAGTGCTCAGAGAAGACTAGGACTTAAGTGAAGGTGCCAAAGGAATGCTGGTGAGCTTGGGAAGACTGGTTGGAAGGGGCTGGAGGACTCAGATAGTGACATTGTTCTCCACTCAGCTTGGCTGCAGGTACAGCCTAGAATTTCTTTCTTGTCCAGATTTCCTTGTCCAGGATGACCAAATCATCCCTAAAACAGTTCAGCACAGTCTGGGGCCCAGATCCTGAGTATTCTTTGTACTGTCCCAAAGGAACCTGGGCCAAAAAGAGGGGAAAAAATCCCAAAAATATCCCAAAGACTAGCAAAGAATTCCTCAAGTATCCATAATGGAAGGAACCTTAGTACAATATATGTATACATGTCCATACAGTTATTTTACTGTACAAAAAGAATCGGACTTTGAAATAGTGTACAATTAGCCTGTGAAGGAAATCAAAAATGCAGGCGGACAAAAATAGAGGGATTGGGAATTCTATGTAGTAGTTCATAGTCATCTCCCAGAGTTCTTTCGCTGGGTGTAGCTGCTCTATTGGATTCATTACTGCTCTATTGGAACTGATTTGGTCTTAAGGCTTTTTCTTGTTCAGTCTCCTATTTAATCCCCCCATTTTATAAAAGGAATCAGTGCCAGAGGATCCAGATTCATAAAGGTGAAGTCAGGGTTGAGATTCAAAGCCAGATCTTTTCCATACCAGAGTTTTTTGGTACCCCAATTTGAGGCCCAGCTATTGGCCCCACCCTCAGCCTTAACCCCCAATCCCTCACCATGTTTGGCTGAATTTGACCAAGTTGCCATATTAAAGACATCTGGAGAGATGCCTGGTGGACACTGGGCAAAGTAGCCATTGCCATCACCATCTCCAGTGTCACATCTTTTGTACTGGGTGGGGGCATACGCATAGTGCATGGTGCATTAGGAACCCAGTGATACCAGTCAAGCTTGAAGGATGAAACACAGGGGAGAATCTAGAATCATTCAGAGAACCAGGTGGTTTCTCAGTTTCCTGTCCAATCCCATTTTATCTCCTATCTCAATCTACAAGCAAATTTAGGCTTCATTCTATTCTCAGCCTAGCTTCATAGTATAGTATGTGTACCTGTCCCTGGTGGACAGAGGAGTGCTGGCGAGTACAAGTGAAAATACAATGGTCAGAAAGAAACAGATCATCCCCAGAATAGAAGGAGGTGGGAAAACCTAGAAGGAATGAAAAGAGGAAGAGAAGAGTGGATGAGGTTGTGGCAAAAATATAAAGACAGGGGCAGCTAAGTGGTGCAGTGGATAGAGCACCAGCCCTGAAGTCAGGAGGACCTGAGTTCAACCCCAATTGCCTCAGCAAAAACAACAACAACATAATGACAGCAACCTGTTGAAGTCTTCATAGTATTTGGGGGTTCTTTAGGTTTAGAAAAGGTACCATCAATTGGTATGCTTTAGGAAAACATCTGGACTTATAGTTCCCTAATTACTTAGTGGTTGGTTTTCAAGAGTAGTTCTGGCCAAAAAAATTCAGCTCAGCAACAAAATTAACTAATTAGACTCATATGATAGTTATATAGTCTATCATGCTGTGTAAGCTTTCCTTGACAGCTAGAGCCTGTCAGAACCTGTGCTCTGTTAGCAGAGTTTTATAGAACCTGGACTGAAAATGATGAGATATCTGAGGAATAATTTAGAGGAGCTGACAGATACAAAGCTACAAAAAGTGTCCTTACCTTCAAAGGGCTTACAAACAAATAAGGGAAAAAATTCAGCCTGACCTTAGGATTTCATTGGTATGTGGAACTCCCAGTTGGGAAAACTTCCTTCACCATGCAGATCTCCTACTCTACTACTTATAGAGAGTTGTCTGGGGCAGTAAGAAGATTAATGACTTACCCAGGGCCATACATCCGGTTGATGTTTTAAATAAGACTGGGAACCAAGTCTTCCTGGTCCTGAGGCCCACTTTTCCAACTGTTCTATTGCCGCTGTCTCCCAGGTGAGAATATACAATTGCTAAAAGCACAGATCTTCTTAAATACCTTGCCTGGTTCTCTTTCTTAACTAGCTACCATTTAAGAATATTGATAAGCTAGAGAATGTCAAGAAGAAAGCAACCAGAACGGTAAAAATTCTGGAGTCCATTTTCTATGGGATCAGTTGAAGAGGGATTTCTCATGCAGAGGAGGGTTGCCTTGTTTGGCCCCAGGAAGCAGAACCAAGGATGAAGGGTGCAAAATGGCCAACAGGAGGCATGTTATCAAAGCGGGAAAAAAACTCTTCCTAGCAATTAGAGCTATCCAGAAGTTGAATGAGCATCATGTGACCACTTGTTGGATAAGGGAGAATGGGGATTCCTTTTGGATAAAGGTTGGATTAGATTTTTGTTCAAGTCCCTTCCAGTTCTCAAATTCTATGATTTCTTTGCCTTCATCATCTTCTCTTGTATCATTCTTATTTGTGTATATCCCATATCCTTATATCCTTCCTTATAGATTGGAAGCTATCTACCTATCCCTGGTGGACAGAGGAGTGCTGCCAACAAAGGTTCATATGCTTAAAACTGGTTTTTCCAGTAGCAAGGTGTGGCTGAGAGTTGGAACTAGAAGGAAAGCTGAAAATCACAAAATTGAAGGTTTGAAATGTGGTGCTGGAGAAGGCTTTTAAGAGATTCTTGAATAGCAAGGAGATCAAAGTAGTCATACTTAAAAAAATTAGTTCAGCTATTTACTGGAAGGCCAAATACTGAAATTGAAGCTTAAATACTTAGGTCACATAATGAGAAGAAAAAAAAAGACTGATGGCAGGAAAGATTGAAAACAAAAGGAAGGGAACAGCAGAAGATGAGATGGATAACTAGTGACATGGAAACATTCATTGAACACACACTTGGACAGATAGAAGGGCCTAGTGTGCTTTGGTCTATGGATCAAGAAGAGTCAGATAAAACTAATAATTGAACAGTAACAACAAAAACAAACACAAATATAATTCAATTAAAATGTAAATGTATAAGAGGACTTCAAAACCCAACCAGTCAGATGTCAGAGAGAGCATTTTCCTAAACTAATGAACAGAGTGGTGTATCTAGAAATAGATATAAGATGGACAAGATCTCTCAAGGGACCTTTAGGCCAAGGAATCTAAGGTTTATTTGTGTAGTTCCTTTTGGTTGTTTTCAATAAATCTTTTTTGTTCTTAATTGCCCAGGCTTCCAAGTTTATTTAAAATGTCTATTTTATTTGCATGTATCTCTACAAACAGGTGAGACAAACCTATCTAATTCCACCTAATATTGTTTGCTTATCTTCCCACTTCCCCCACCACTGGTGGGTGAAGAAATCCCTCTTTTCCTCTGTACAGCCCTACTGGAATTGTACATTTTAGAACTGTAAGGCAGGAGACATCTGATTCAACTTCTTCAAACATCAGCTTCCTTCTCTGGGCCTTGGTTTCCTCACTTCTAAGTGAGGAAATAAAAAGGGAAGAAAGTTTCCCAGAGAGTATTTGTTGATTGATTATCACCTCCTGTCAACCCTCTGGGTCCTTTAGCACGACCCTTGCTACTTCCGCTGCCACTGTCTTCTCTCAACTGTCTTTGCCTTCATCTCTTTTCATTACCACACCTACCTTCTTCCATCTCCCCCACCCTGGCCTTTGGAGGTAAAGTCTTTATTAAGAAGGGAACCAGCAGTCCTCCTAGATAGCCTCATGAATCACAGCTCTGTTACCATCCTTTTGCAGATGTCACTCCTAATCAGTTGGACCTAAGGCTTGGTAGGACTATTGCCACTCACTACCCAAGCCTCTCAATCAGCCTCAATTTTTTCTGATGCTAGTGCTACAGGCTTTGAAAAAGGGTGATAAGAGAGAGAGAGAGACCAAAAATTCCTGATATCTGGCCAGAAACTTGCTATGTGGACCTGGAAGACTTTTCTTTCCAAAGCCTCAGCACTCATCTTAATATACCATGTTCTGTGTGGGCCATTACTTTGGCCTAATAAAATTCTAAGTATGTTCAAAACAAAGAAGAATAAAACAAAACAACTAAAACCATAAGGTTTAGATAGTATCTCCAGTTTCTCATTTGAATAAAAATGCTTGGTAAATTAAGATGATGGTGTGTAATTCATAAGGAGGAAGTGGTAAGGTTTCACTGACCTGCCAGTTTATTCAGCCCAGGCAAGAAAATTTGGTCAAAATCTTCCAGGCTCTTCCAGGAATTCAGGATGCTTAAAATTCCCTAGATAGCAAAGTCTTTAAGCCTGGGGGCAAGAGGGAAGCATGAGGAGAGGGAGAAGAGGATGAGAGAAGGGTTGAGGAAGGATATTACAGCCTGTTCCTGAGAATGAGGGTATCCAGAATCAAGCTTTCTCTTAACCAGGCTTATATCACCAATTCAGACACCCATAGATTCAATCTCACTTACCCCTTGGCCAGGGAACAGCCGAAATCAATTTTCTTGTCCTCATGAAATCTTTCATCCAAAGGAAGATCAGACAGAGTAGTCCCAGAGACTGTCTGAATTACATTATCCTTCCAGGAATGCCAACTGTGGTGATTGAGATAGGAATATGGATTCAAGTGTTAAATCTTGGAGGATGGGCTAACTGGGTAGTGAGAACCTAATGGGTTAGGATTGAAATTTCATTAAGAATAGCAGTGTAGGCAGGAGTAAGAGGTCAGAGTAGGGAAAGATGAGAGCTCATTGTCTAATTGAACAGTATCTGGTGTATTAAGCCTAAAAGGGTTGATGTGGATTGGGGGGAAGTTTGAGAAGGACATTTAGGATAGAAAGGAAGAGGGAAAAGACCTTTGCTGAGAGATGAGTTTTCAAGGATCATGGGTGAAGAAGCTTCCCTTTCTCACCTCTATTGCTTCCTTTTTCCCTCTTCTTCTCTGAATATCTTGAAGAATTCCTGGGGGTCATTCCTGATTGTCTGGGCTTGGGGGACAAAGGAAAGTCTTCACTTAACATCTCTTTCTTGACCTGAATGACAGACTTCCTCCCCAGTCCTCTTCTGCTCCCTCTTTCCCTTTTTCTTCCTGCCTACCCACACACTGCTCCTAACATCTCACAACTATAGATATATTCCTTATTTCCCTCAATAGCTCCTTCATCCCTTCCCAATTCGATTCCATTCCTGTTAGTAAATGCCTACTAGATGTGGAGACACTATGCTTGGCACCAGGGATACAAAGAGAAGACTCTGACCTTGTTTTCAAGAAGTTTGCAGTTAATGGGGACATTTTAGAATATAGAGTGTGACAGAAGCAGATAAAGCTCCTGGGCATCTAAGATGGCAAAATACCTATCTTTCATTTTATCATGTCACCTTAATCTGTTAGAGAAGGATCTGATCCTTGTCTTGGAGAAGAAGTTCCACAACAAAAGATAAGAGCAGGTGTTGGGAGCAACTTAGCACAAAAGCTGAAGAGCAGGAAAGGCAGACCTAGATTGGGGATAAGGCAGAAATGTAAAACCTGAATGGAGAAGGAATTTGGTTCATCTCCATCCTGCAGCTCCTTCCCATCAGTGCCTTCAGGGAGGCAGACAATGCCTTCATCCAGCACCCAGTGGTAACACGGGAATGTGAACTCAGTTCCACTATTCCCCAGACCTTGCACTGTGATTTGGTTGCAAAACCAGTTGTCTTAATCAAGGAGGAGATATTGCATACCTTCATGAATAGGAGGGGAACCCAGGAACTTTGAGATTTCTACATTAAACTCCTATACCTGAGTAGGAAAGGCAGAGAAAGCTATGGTAGGCCCAAAACACACAATGACCAGAAAAGAAGAGAGGGAACTGCTCTTGATGAGGTTCTAGTGGCAGTCAGAGAGTTGTGGAAATCCCCTTTAGAACAGAGGCACAAATTCTTCATGAAAGAATTCATGAACCCGAAGAATTGATGGAAGTTTATTGTTGGATGAGAAGTCAGCTTTGCTAAGAGACTGACTTCATAGTGGCAAAGTCCTATTAGAGTAATAGGCTGGCACTGAGAAGAGAATGTCTTCTTAGTGGGCAGGCAGCTATAGACAGATTATGATATTCTGCAAAAAACTCAGTAAACAGAAACATATTATATAAGCAGATTTTGGGAGGGGAGAGGTTGGGGCAGTTTGAGCTGATCAGACTAGGATCTCCCAAATGAAATTGCTTTGAAAGCTTTTTCAGCCTGAATTTGAATAGAGCTCTGGCTATTGATGGAGGTGATTTGCCTTAGAAATGGCCCAATTGGATATCACTTATCTGGGGAGATGTGCTTCCCAGGAGGGCCTGAGATTTAAATCTCCCTTCTTTACAGATCAAAGGGTACACAATTTTAGAGGGCTAATTTTACAGATTAAAGGGAACACAATTTCACAGAGTTGCCTGGGAGAAGAGCTAGGACATTTAGGACTCCAGTGGAAACTTCAAGGGTCAACTAAGAAACTTTAATGTAAAGCAAAATAGGACTGCTATGACGTCAGGAAAATCAGTATTTCAAATCTGATGCTCCACACATAGCAGGCATGTTTTTATAAGTGGCTTAATCAAAAGGAGGAAGCATGGGTCCTAGAAGGGTCCATGGAGTGGGAGAAAACCTAACAACTCTTTGCAACCTTGTTCCCATGTTTCTAAATAAGGGCAAAGGAGGGGGACCCCCAGGCTCTCCTTGATTCAGCAGCTAACTATTGAAATCTCTGGAGGACAGAAAGGTTGGCAGAATGCAACATCCAGACTTAACATCCAATACTTCCCCGTGGTCCACCTAGGAAGGAGAACCGATCCTAGTCAAGCCTCAATTGGGAAAGAGAGGTACGTAGAGATGAAAAGAAGGGAGGGTTATCACGTGGAGAAAGATGAAGAAAGAGAGATTTCAGAAGGTAAGATGTAGGTGTAGTTAGATGGCCCAAGTGGATAGAACAGCTGTCCTGGAGCCAGGAGAAGCTAAGAACAAATACAGACTTAAACACTTAACACTTACTAGTTGTGTGACCTTGTGCAAATCACTCACCCCCAACTACCTCACACACCAAAAAAATGTCGATCGACATGGGAAGACCAGGATAGAAATGATATCAGTAGACATAAAGATGGGAAGATGGAGACAGGATTGAATGGGGAAAAAATGTAGCAATAGGAGTAATGTATAGGAGATGCTGGGATCCTTGGACACTAATGGGGCAAGAGGAATCAGATGTCCCTCTACAGTCATAGGAAAACATCTGGCTGGAAAAAGGAGCAGAAATGGCCTGTTTTTTCCTCCTTGCAGTGTTAGAGAATTTGGTTTGTGAAAGAGGAACAGTTTCTGAGAGGATTGTTATTTGTCCCTCCTTTTAGAAAAGGACCATGGCATCAGGGAGGGGATGTGACAAGCGAGTGAATTGGATTTAAGTGAGGGAGGACTGTGGCAAGGTGTGACCTTCCTCATTTTCTCCTCCAAAGTCATCTGGGTCAAATGGCAGATATAGAACAGGACCATTGGAGATGGCCCTGGATACCTTGGGAGACCTTGGCCTTTTTAAGCTAAGGTCTTTAACAGATCTGTTTGATTGAAGCCACTGTGCCAATTGGCACAATCCTTAGGAAAGAAATCTAGCCAGTAACCAGAGAGTAATATTTAAAAAGCAGAAAACAGGACAAATCAAAGACACCTAGGAATTCTCCTAAACCTAAGATCCAAGACCCTGGAGTCTCTAGGTGCCAAATTCTTGTTCCTCTGGGATTCAGGCGCTTGCAGTTCTTGGAATCATTTGGAAACCACCTCCTCCCAGACCCTGGCGTCCCTCGAAGAGTCTTTTGGATTGTTAGTGCCTCTTCCCCATGCTCTCCTACTAGCCATAGCTGAACCTGGTTGGTTGTTTGGACCCCCATGAAGACAGAGCTCTTAGTGGCCACGCAGACATGATAGCGGCCTACAGCGTCTGGAGAGGAGTCACTATAGTGAAGGAAGGGAAAAGCAGCTATTTATTAGGTTGGGACCCAGCTGGGCTGGGCTCGGAAGACTCTGCTGAACGAATGGGGGACCCTCAACCCTAGAGTTCTCTCTTCAAAAGAGTGCTGGCTGCTAAACTTTGGAGAGTGTGGGGCTTGGAGTCAAGTACCCAGTGACAAGTTCCCTTCCCCGCTGTTTCCCCTCTTAGCTTTATTCCTCGACACCTTTACTCATAATTCCTAACCTTTCAATCCTTCACCACCAAGGGAAATAAGTAAAGGGGAAAACAAAGTAAGGTGAGGGAAGGGAAGGTTAAGATTCTAGAGAGGAAAAGGAAAACAAGGCGGGAAGGAGGAGAATAAAGAGGAAGGGAAGGGTAGCTAAGTGGCGCAGTGGATAGAGCACCAGCCCTGAAGTCAGGTTGGTTTCAGACACTTATAAATACTTCCCAACTGTGCAATATTGAGCAAGTCACTTAGCCTTGATTGCCTCAGGAAAGCAAATAAATAAATAAAGAGGAAGATAAAGAAAATGGAAAAGAGATGGATAGGATTGTAGATCTAGAAAGGGAAGAGACTTCAGAGGCCATTTAATTCAACCCCTTGTGGAAGATCAATCAATGAATAAACATTTATTTAGGACATGATATTAGCCAAGTCCTAGGGATACCAAAAAGAAGCAACAGGGTATTGGGAGAAATTTGAGAAAGATGAAAGGAAAAAGTTGTGTAAAATCAATTGGAGAATGGTTGAGTAAATTGTGGTATATGAACGTTATGGAATATTATTGTTCTGTAGGAGGTGACCAGCAGGATGAATACAGAGAGGACTGGCTAGACTTACATGAACTGATGCTGAGTGAAATGAGCAGAACCAGGAGATCATTATATACCTCAACAACAATACTGTTTGAGGATGTATTCTGATGGAAGTGGATCTCCTCGACAAAGAGATCTAACTCAGTTTCAATTGATCAGGAATGGACAGAGGCAGCTACACCCAAGAAGATAACACTGGGAAGTGAATGTAAACTGCTTGCATTTTTATTTTTCTTTCCGGGTTATTTATACCTTCTGAGTTCAATTCTCCTGTGCAGCGGGAAAGCTGTTCAATTCTGCGCACATGTATTGTATCTAGGATATACTGTAACCTATTCAACATGTAGAGGACTGCTTGCCATCTGGGGGAGGGGGTGGAGGGAGGGAGGGGAAGGGGTCGGAACAGAGGTGAGTGCAGGGGATGATGCTGTGGAAGGTTGCCCTGGCATGGGTTCTGTCAATAAAAAGTTATTGAGGAAAATAAAAAAAGAAAAAGTTGGGTAAAGACAGAAGAAAGAATTACATATCTACTGTGATATATATCTTAAGCAAAAATGAGCATCTCTCTGACAAGAACATTTCTTGTTAAAAGTATAAGTTAGTTTTCAAAAGTTTTTTTTTTTAATCCTCATCAGATCTCGGTAATATTTCATGAAATCATTTACCATTGCTATTTTCTATTCCCCATAGCTAGCTCTTGAATCCACATCCTCTTCTACATGCCATTTATTGAAATAATTAATTGTCTTCTAGTCTCTCTCATTCTTCCAATTTCTAGGACCCCGGTCTTTCTAAAATAATGTTTTCTTTTTATCAGGTGGAAACTACTTTTTAGTTTTAAACTCCCTTAATAATTTCAAGACATTCTTGTTTCCCAATGTTTTCCATCTCTCCAGACCTCACCATAACACACATACACACTCTCACACTACCACCAACAACCTGTTTCAGTTAGATAAATCTGAGGACAATTGTATCCCGAATGAAGAGTTAAATAACTGATTTTCAGATCACAAACTACTATATGAGTAATCATTAATAACACTTGGCATTGGATTAGAAGAAAAGCAAGAAACTGGAGGAAGAAAATTCTATAGCAAGTTTCTATGAGAAAGGTCTAATTTCTCAAAAACAGAGAACCAGTAGAACTTAAAAGAATACAAGTCATCCCACAAATAGTAGTCAAAAGATATATGAAAAGGCAATTTTTTTCTGTTATGTAAATGCAATTATTGAGCTCCAAGAAACAATAAATGTGAGGAATTCAGAGATTTGGGAAGACTATGGACAATGATAACAATAATGTAAACAAAAATTAAATTGAAACCAAACACTGTGTAACTGTAATAATGAATCTTGGCCTTAAATGAGAGAAAATTCTCTTCCCTTCCTTCTTTGGATAGGGTGGAGAATGGGTACAGAATATTTTTTTTTAAAGTTTTTCCTTACAGATATTTTTATTTATTATTAAAGCTTTTTATTTACAAAGCATATGCATGGGTAATTTTTCCAACATTGACTCTTGCATAAACTTTTGTTCCAATTTTCCTCCTCCTTCCCTCACCCCTTCCCCTAGCTGGCAGGTGGTCCAATACATGTTAAATATGTTGAAATACATGTTATATCCAATGTATGTATACATATTATACAGTTATCTTGTTGTACAAGAAAAATCAGATCAAGAAGGAAGAAAAACTGAGAAAGAAAACAAATTTCAAGCAAATAACAGAGAGTGAGAATGCTATGTTGTATTCCATGTTCCCAATTCTCTCTCTGGGTGTGGATGGCGCTCTTCATCACTGCACAAGTGGAACTGGTTTGAATCATCTCAATGTTGAAGAGAGCCACGTCCATCAGAATTGACTGTCGTATATTGATCTCCTGGTTCTGCTCATTTCACTTAGTATCAGTTCATGTAAGTCTCTCCAAACCTCTCTGAAATCATCCTGCTGGTCGTTTCTTACAGAACAATAATATTCCATAACATTCATATAACACAATTTACTCAGCCATTCTCCAACTGATGGGCATCCATTCAATTTCCATTTTCTAACCACTACAAAGAGGGCTGCCGTAAACATTTTTGCACATACAGGTCCCTTTCCCTTCTTTAATATCTCTTTGAGATATAATCCCAGTAGTACTGGATCAAAGGATATGCACAGTTTGACAACTCCTTGAGTACAGCTCCAAATTGGATCCAAATTCCACAAATCTGAGAGATAAACTCACCTATGTTCTTCTAATTTATTTATAATATCATTCTTTATGCCTATATCATGAACCCATTTTGATCTTATCTTGGTATATAGTGTTAAGTGTGGGTCTATGCCTACTTTCTGCCATACTAGTTTCCAATTTTCTCAGTAGTTTTTGTCAAATACTGAATCTTTATCCCAAAAAGTAGGGCCTTTGGGTTTGTTGAATACTAGATTGTTATAGTTATTGGCTATTTTGTTCTGTGAGCCAATGACTATAACAATCTAGCAACAACTTATTCAACTTCTCTTTCTTAGCTAGTACCAAAAGGTTTTGATGACCGTTGCTTTATAATATAGTTTTAGATCTGGTACAGCTAGGCCACCTTCATTTGATTTTTTTCTTCATTAATTCCTTTGAAATTCCTTTTGTTCTTCCAGATGAATTTTCTTACTATTTTTTCTAGTTCAGTAAAATAGTTTCTTGGGAGTCTGATTGGTATAGCACTAAATTAATAGATTAGTTTAGGGAGTATTGTCATCTTTATTATATTTGCTCAACCTATCCATGAGCATTTGATATTTTTCCAATTGCTTGGATCTGACTTAGATCTGTGGAAAGTGTTTTGTAGTTTTGCTCATATAGTTCCTGACTTTCCCTTGGCAGATAAATTCCCAAACATTTTATATTATTTTTTTTAAACGGAATTTTGTATTTCTTGCTGTTGGATTTTGTTGTTGGATTTTGTTAATGATGTATAAGAATGCTGATGATTTATGTAGATTTATTTTGTATACTGCAACTTTGCTAAAGCTGTGGATTACGTCTAATGGCTTTTTAGTTGATTCTCTGGGGTTCTCTATACCATCATATCATCTGCAAAGAATAATAATTTGGTTTCCTCATTACCTACTTGAACAGGCAATTTTTAAAAGAAAAAAATCAAAGCTACCTATAGTCATATGAAAACATACTCTAAATCGCTACGTATTAGAGAAATGAAAATTAAAACAACTCTGAGATACTATCTCACAACTATCAGATTGACTAATATGATAGAAAAAAGAAATGACATGTTGGAGGGGATGTGGGAAAACTGGGACATTAAAACACTGTTGGTGAAGTTGTGAATTGATCCAGTCATTCTAGAGAGTATTTTGGAAATATGCCCAAAAGGCTATCAAACTGTGCATACCCTTTGATCCAGCAGTGCTACTACTGGGCTTATACCCCAAAGAGATACTAAAGAAGGGAAAGGGACCTGTATGTACCAAAATGTTTGTGGCAGCCCTGTTTGTAATGGCTAGAAACTGGAAAATGAATGGATGCCCATCAATTGGAGAATGATTGGGTAAATTGTGGTATATGAATATTATGGAATATTATTGTTCTGTAAGAAATGACCAGCAAGATGAATACAGAGAGGCTTGGAAAGACTTACGTGAACTGATGCTAAGTGAAATGAGCAGAACCAGGAGATCATTATACACTTCAACAACAATACTGTATGAGGATGTATTCTGATGGAAGTGGATTTTTTTGACAAAGAGATCTAACTCAGTCTCAATTGATCAGTGATGGACAGAAACAGCTACGCCCAAAGAAAGAATACTGGGAAATGAATGTAAACTGTTTGCATTTTTGTTTTTCTTCCTGGGTTATTTCTACATTCTAAATCCAATTCTCCCTGTGCAACAAGAGAACTGTTCGGTTCTGCACACATATATTGTATCTAGGATATACCATGACATATTTAACATGTATAGGACTGCTTGCCATCTGGGGGAGGGAGTAAAGGGATGGAGGGGGTAGAAGGAGGGAGGGGAAAAATCAGAACAGAAGTGAGTGCAAGGGATAATGTTGTAAAAAATTACCCTGGCATGGGTTCTGTCAATAAAAAGTTATTTTAAAAAAATAGAACTACAAAAAAAAAAGGAAATATGTTTTATATGACTGTACATGTATAATCTATATAAAATTGCTTGTTTTCTTAATGAAGAGGGAAGGGAAGAAGAATGTGGAGCTCCACATTTTCAAAAACGAGTGTTAAAACTTGCTTTTTCATGTAATCAAGGGAAAATTTAAAACTTAAAGCTCATTATAAAACAACTACTTGGTACTGATTGAAAAGTAGAAAAATAGATTACACTGGCTAGGTATACACAAAAACAATTAGTAGCCTAGAATTTGAGTAAACTCAAGAACACAAACTACAGGATAAGAATTCTGTATTTGACAAGACCTTATTCAAAAACTGGAAAATAGTTTGGCAGAAATTAAGATTAGACCAAATCTTTTTTTAAAAGTTATATATGTACAATTATTTTAAACATTTCTATATCAGTCATGTTGTGAGAGAAATATACATATGTGTAAAAGGGGAAACTCAAGAGAAAAAAAGCAAACAAAAATGGTAAAAAATAGTGTGCTTCAATCTGCATACAGTTTTTACTATACCATAACTTATTTAGCCATTTCCCAATTGATGGGCATTTACAAGTTTCCAATTCCTTGTCACTACAAAAAGAGCTACCATAAACATTTTTGCACATATGGGCCCCCTCTTTTATAATATCTTTGGAACAAAGACTCAATAGTGACACTGCTGGATCAGTTTTATGACCCTTTGGGCATAGTTCCAAATTGCTCTCCAGAATGGCTGAATCAATGTACAACTCCACCAACAACGTATTAGGGGGTGAGACCAAATCTTACACCAAATATCTCAATTCCAAATGGAGTTGTCACATAAATATAAAAGATCATGTAATAAAAAAAAAATTAAAGGAACTATTGCCAGGGGAGAAATTTTAACCAAATAAGGGATAGAGATGATCAAAAATATATAAAATCATGATTAAATAAAATTTAGAAGCTTTTGCACAAATAAAATCAATGTAGCTAGAATAAGAAAAGAAACTATTGGTTGGGGAAAATCTTTGCACCAATATTTCCAAAAGAGGTATGATATTCAGGCTACATAGGAAATTGGTAAAAATAGAGATCAAGATTGAAGCAGGTTTCAAAAAATGAAATGTAAACCATCAACAATCATGTGAAAGAACATTGGAAATGGCTAATAACAACAGAAAAGAAAAATAAGACAGCTCTGAAGTTTTATCTTAGCTCTCATATTAGGTAAAGATGATAAAAAAAATGATAAATGTTAGAGAGATGAATTTCTCTCTCTCTCTCTCTCTCTCTCTCTCTCTCTATTTTTCTCTCTCTTTCTCTTTCACACACACATACATAAACACGCACACTCCAACCAACTTGATAAAGTTAGAGAGTAAGGACCTAAAACTTATTTAGAGATACACTCTATTGCCTTATTGATTACATTGATTATACTTTTGAGTCCCAGTGATAGCTGCTTTGAGCGTGGTTTGCCACTCCAAATCAGGCAGGAATTTAAATTTGGCTTTAGAGATTTCCTGGATTAATACCAGTGGAAAAAATGAACCAAAGAAAGGGAATCTAACTCTGTTGATGGGAAACAGACCTTCCCCAAGTTTAATCTTGTTTCCATGTGAAGCCAATGTCTTCACAGGAGTTCCCTGGGTTGAAGATGATAGAAGAGTTCAAAGAAATTTGGAAAAGACTTTTGTACCTTCAGAAGACTGAAGATCCACATCTCAAAAGAGGGGATTTGGACTATATACACAAAGAATGATGAGATACCTCATTAGGCAGGATAGTGGGTGGATTTGTTTTGTTACCATATATATTTTTAAAAATAAAGTTATATGATAACTTTGTTGTATATTTGAAAGAAATAACAAGTTATATATAATGGATCTGCAATTTCAGGTACAATCCCGTTTTTCTGTTCTACTTTGTTACAGAAATACTTATTTTACTAATTAAATTAAGAATAAAACAAATAAAAAACTTTAAAAAAGAATTAGGAAATCGAAAGTTGGGCCAATAACTATTTTTGGATTAGGGATCTGAGGTTTATTTGTAATTTTAAAATCTTTTTATTGCTATCTGTTGTTTTACATCTCCTGGATTTTTATATCCACTTTCTCCTTTCCTCTATTCCAACTCAGTGAGCTACTCTTGATTACAAAATTTTTTAATAAAGGGAAAAAAAGGATTTCAGTAAAACCAATCAACACATCAATTAACTTTGCCACTAAGCAATATTACATGCTGAAAAGTTCTCCCAACACTGAAAAATAGTAAGTCAGAAACTCGGCATTGACTTTGGCATTTCACACTATACCAAAATAAGATCAAAATTGAAACATGATTTAGGTGTAAAAAGTAATACCATGATAAAACTAGAAGAGCAAAGGATAATTTGCCTATCAAATCTTTGGAGAAGGAATAAATTTGTGACTAAAGAAAAAAAGAGAACATTATAAAATGCGAAATGGATGTTTGATTATCTTAAATTAAAAAGGGTTTGCATAAACAAAAATGCAGCCAAGATTAGAAGGGATTAGAAGGCTAGGAAACAATTTGTACTTACAGCCAGTGTTTCTGATAAAGGCCTCATTTCTAACATATATAAAGAACTGAGTCAAATTTCTAAGACTATACAAGTCACTTCCCAATTGATAAATGGTCAAAGAACATGAATAATCAATTGTCAGATGAAGAAATTAAAGCCACTTATAGTCATATGAAAAAATGTTCTAAATTACTATGGAGTAAAGAAATGCAAATTAAAACAATTCTCAGGTACCACTACATAGCTCTCAGCTTGGCTAAGATGACAGGAAAAGAGAGTGATAAATGTTGGATGGGATATGGGAAAACTGGGACACATACATTATTGGTGGAGTTGTAAACTGATCCAACCATTCTGGAGAGCAATTTGGAACTATGCCCAAAGAGCTATTAAACTGTGTATACCCTTTGATCCAGGAGTGCCACCACTAGGTTTGAATCCCAAAGAAATCATAAAAGAGGACCCACATGTAGAAAAATGTTTGTAGCAGCTATTTTTAAGGTACAAAGAATTGGAAAATGAGTAAATGCTTATCAGTTGGAGAATGGCTGAATACGTTATGGTATATGAAAATAATGAAATATTATTGTTCTACAAAAAATGATAAAACAGGCTGATTTTAGAAAAGCCTGGAAAGATTTATATGAACTGATGCTGAATGAAGCAAGCGGAACCAGGACAACATTGTACAGAGCAACAAGATAGCTTCTTGTCAGCAATTCAGTAATCCAAAGCAATTCCAATAAAGTTTGGATGAAAAATTCCATCTTGTTGTGCCACAGTTCCCTTTTATCATCCTCAGTTCCCTTAGTTTTCCTGCCTCGGTTTCCCTAATTGTCCTGCCTCAGTTTCCCTAAATTGTCTTGCCTCAGTTTTCCTGAATTGTTCTGCCTCAATCCTTCTGGTTGCAAACCTCCCCCCTCCCCCTTTTCTGTTCATTAGAACTGAGATAATTAAGGTTGTGAACATCTGGCATTCCAAAAGATAAAACTCCAGATGTCCTATCTCAAATACCTAATTAGTATCTCTAAGTTTCAGACTTCCTGACTTTAGTTGGACATCTCCTTAACTCCAATTTGTTAGAATTTATGGTCCTACCCACAACCTGTCAGAATTGGATTGATGGTTCCTGCCTGGAGATTCCCACTCACCAGAGTTTGGACTCCACTCCCCATTCCCCCGCCTTTGTTTTATTATCTGAGCTTGGAGCTACGTGTGTATATATAGTTCAGGACCCTCACATTCAATGCTGGATGCTTTGGACATCAGCCCTGGGGGGAATCATGCCCCCAGCATAATGTCTCTCTCAGAATTCCAAATAAAATATTAAAAACTCTCTCACTCTATCTTGCCTTGGTTTCTCCAGCATTACAATCTATATCCAGAGAAAGTGCTATTGAGAATGAATGTGGATGAATGCATACTATTTTTACCTTTTTATTTTGATTTTTCTCTCCCAACATGACTCATATGGAAATATATATTTTTTAAATGGCTGTACAGGTATAACCTAAATTTAAAAAAAAAGAAAGAAAGAAAAGTTCTCCAAACTCTGGAAAGAATATTTGAAACTTTTCTTCTTGGAAACATATCACTGCTTTCCCCTATGTGGAACTCCAAGTGTTCAATTTGGGCTGTTCCCTTCCTCCTAAGTCACACTTGGAAGATGGGTCTCCAAGGCCTCGCTGGGCAGTTAGATCCCCAGGTAGAGGATATTCTTCAATTTCGCATTCTGAAAAGTATTGTTCATAATCTCCTAGCAATGTTGTTGTTGTTTTTTTTTACCTTAAATAGTTAGCTAGAGGACACAATTAGCCTAAGACAAAGCATTTTACTGAAGTGGCATTGTAAGAATAGTAACTATAAAGTATTTCCTCCACAAATTTGGATGCACTATCCCACAACATACACAGTGTCTGTGGGGGGAAAAAAGGGAAATATAGAGAGAGACACATACTTAGGGAACATATCTAACCACGATCATTCATGAATGAATGCTTCAGGGCCCTCATGTCCTACTTTTCATAGCATCCTCATATTGTTCCCTTTGGGCATAGTGACATATTATTTTGCTAGATTCTTTGGGCCTGCTCCCTTTTGGGAGGATGGTCTTCTACTGGACAAGTATCTTTGCTCCAAAATGCTATGATCAATGATATGGGGAAGAGGAGAAAAGAGAAATCAGTCCTCCCTATTCCCAAATATCAATTAGGTTCTTCCTTGCTGGCTAGCTCGCTTCTCAAATGCCAGAACTCAAACTCTTCAGAGGTATTTCAAGTTTTGAATGACTTTAAATTGCTTTTGAAAGGCCAGTAGAGTCATGGCTTATCCTCAGGCCTGACAATGGCTGTTTACCCTGTAATTTCATTTAATATAATTTCTTCAACTTCCCTGAAAGAATAAACACATCTTTGAACCTTTAAACTTTAAGATTTCTGTATGTGTGAGAATAAGGCAATCCTTGATAAGTTTATTTTGTGAATATTATACTTGTTATATGTGTGTGTGTATCCCATTTTTACTTCTTTCTGTGACCTAAAGGAAATACAGTTGATCAGTGCTGCTCCTAATACCTCCTAAAAAATCATTCTAGTGTCCCCTCCTTCACATTTGGTTCCCTGATTTTTCTTTGAGAAAGTAGGTGTATATTCCTTAATTATACAGGAGATAGAAGACCTGATCTGATTGTTAATCAAGCTCTAACATTCACAGACATTTTCCCAGAAGGATTAATTACTTCAAGGATGTATATCTTCTTGGCACTTTCAAGATCAGAAACATGGCAAGAATAAAATAAAGCAACATTTTAAACCCAGAAATATATCTTTGCTCTGTAATCCTAAAAATCCAACTAAAAATTAATAGCCTAATTTTAGTAAAGGATATACAGGATATAAAATACTTTACAATCAACAATTTTTTGGTTCATTACAAAAAAATTTCAACAGAGAGAAAAAGAAATCCCATTCAAAATCATTAAAAAAATTTTAAACTGGGAGTCCAGTTATGAATACACACATAGGATCCTATTATATTAATAAAATTACAGAACATTCTTTGCAGAAATAAAGTACAATTAAAATAATTGGAAAATTAATTGATAATTATTGGGCTTTGCTCCTATTACAATATTGCCTAAATTAATTAACAGATTTAATGCCATGCCAATCAAACTGCTAAAGAAATGCTTTATAGAACTATATACCAGCAATAACAAGTCTCAAACTACACTGGATAGCAGAAAACATCAAAACAATCTGGTACTGGTTAAAAATTTAAATAGTTGATCAGAATACAAGTACATATTTTTCAATAAAACCAAATACACAAACAAGGACTCATATAATTCTACAAAAAGTTCTGGAAAATCTGTAAAGCACTCTAAGAAAAATTAGGCATAAATCAATATCTAATACCATTTGCTACAATAAGCACCTAATGAATAAAGGGTCATGTCGTAAACAAATTATAGAAGATGGGAAGAAAATGTTTATACTTATGAATAGGGAGAAATTTATTGACCTATGACATATTATAGATATGATCACAGAAGACAAATTAGACAATTTTGATAACATAAAATTGAAAAGGTTTTGCTTGAACAAAAACAATAGTTAATATTAGAAGGGAGATGGTTAACTAGGAAAAAATCTTTTCAGCAAATTTCTCTAATAAAGGTCTGATAACAGATATGTAGTAACTGATATAAATATATAAGAATAAGAGCTATTCTCCAGTATTTAAATGCTTAAACATTTTTTAATATAAGAATAAGAGCTATTCTCCAGTATTTAAATGCTTAAACAGTTTTTTAAGGGAAGAGAAGGGAAGGTAAAAAGCATTTATTAAGCAACTGCCATGTTCCAGATACTGTGGTAAGTACTTAATAATGTCTTATTTAATCTTTCCAACAACCCTGGAAGAAAAGTGTTATCATCCTTATTTTATTGTTGGAGAAGCTGAGGCAGCAGATATTAAGTGGCTACCCAACAAACTAGGAAGTAGCTAAGGCTGGATTTAGGTCTTCCTGATTCCAGGCCTCATCACTGTATTCAGTGTACCACCTAGCTGCCAAACTATCAATAACCATACTTGGAATAAATGCTCCAATTATTAAAAATATAAGAGAAATGTAAATAAATACAATAAGTTCTGCTAGCAAACTAGCAAAGGTAACAAAAAAAAAGAAAAATGACAATTGTTGGGGGACTAGGGAGGAAAGACATACTAATACATTGTTGGTAGATTTGTACAGTGGTCTAACCCATTCTAGAAATCAGTTTGAGACTGTATCTATGACTAAACTTTATATGCCTTTAGATTTAAGGATACTTCTACTATGCATATAACCCACAGAGATCAAAGACAGAGGAAAAGACCCATATGTCCAAAAATATCTATAGCAGTACTTTTTGTTGTAGCAAAGATCTATAAACAAAATGAGTACTCATCAACTGGGGAATAGTTAAACAAATTATGATGTGGGCATATATAATGCAGTATTATTGCCTCATAAGAAATGACAAAAATGACAGATTCAGAAAAACCTGTAAGAAGTGATGAATGAAGTGATCAGAATTAGGAAAACTATTTTAAATACTTATAAACTCTGGCCAATAACTATGCCTAAAGGGCTTTTAAAACCGCATACTTTGCACAATACCTCTGCTAAGTCTATATCCCAATGATATCAAAAGAAAGAGGAAAGGACCTATTTGTACAAAAATATTTATAGCAGGTCTTTTCTTGGTGGCTAAGAATTGGAAATAGAGGGGATGCCAAATAGAGGGGAAATAAGCAAACTGTGGGATATGATTGCAATGGTATATATTGCTTTAAGAAATAACAAGTATTTGTTGGTGGAGAAGATGAAATGATCCAACCATTCTGGAGAGCGATTTGGAACTATGTACCCTTTGATCCAGTAATATCTCTACTGGTTCTGTATCCCAGAAAGATCATATAAGAGGGATAAGGACTCACAGGTGCAAAAATGTTTGTAGCAGCCCTTTTTGTAGTGGCAGGAACTGGAAACTGAATGGATGCCCATCAGTTGGGGAATGGATGAATAAGTTATGATATATGAATGTAATGGAGAATTATTGCTCTATAAAAAATGGTGAATAGGCTGATTTCAGAAAATCCTGGAAAGATTTACATGAATAGATGATGCTAAATGAGCAGAAGCAAGAGAACACTGTATATATACAGTAACAACAAGATTATGTGATAATCAACAAAAAAATTATGTAATGGATTTGCTTCTTCTTAACAATGAGATGATTCGAGGCAGTTCCAATAGACTTGTGATGATAAGTGCCGTCTGTATACACAGAGAGAACTGAATGTGGATTAAAGTACAGTATTTTCACTTTTTTGGTTTTTGTTTGTTTTTTCCTTTTTTCATATTTTTTTCCTTTTCATCTGATTTTTTTTTGCATAGTATGATGGATATGGAAATATGTTTAGAAGGAATTGCACATATTTAACCTATATCAAATTGCTTCCTGTTTGGGGGGATGTAGTGTTCTCTTCTTTTTTATAATATAATCATTCTCTGGGAGCAGGTTTTTTGGGGAGGTTCTCTGGAGGCAGCCTTAGTTTCAGTTCAAAGTAATAATCACTTCAAATGCAACCAGCTAATAAAATCCAAATGTTTATTTTCTCCTTCCAAGTCTTGTCTCTTTCCTTGGGCCCGGGTAGCTTTCTTAGAGGTCTATCTCCTTCCTTGGTTCCAAGAGCTCTTGCAGCTTGTCTGCCAGCTTCAAGCTCTTCCAGCTCCTGCCTGTAGTTCAACTCTGACTCGTGGCTTCTCAATCTCCCAGAGTGCTCTTTGGGACTGAGAGCTTCTTGCTGCACACTGAGTACACACCAATCATTATATCACTGGGAAACCATTATTTATTGTAGGATTAAATCAATTCTAAACTAGATTTAAACATTGTCTCCTCAATTCCACTTAGTACCTTGTTTCAAGTTCTGGCCCATAACATCTCCTTGTAGGATCAGATCAATCATACTGAACCATGCTAAATTAGATAATTATTGTTTCTATCAATTCTAATGACTTAACACTTTGTAAGGATTCCAATAGGGGGAGAGGAAGAGAGAGAGAAAAATTTGGAACACAAGGTTTTGCAAAGGTGAATGTTGAAAACTATCTCTGTATGTATTGGGAAAAATAAAATACTATTAAAATAAAAAAAGAAATAATAAGCAGTATAACTTCAGAAAAACCTGGAAGACTTACATGAACTGATACAAAATGAAGTGAACAGAACCAGGAAAATGTTATACACAGTAGCAGCAATATTGTACAATGAAGAATTGTGAATGACTTAATTATTCTCAGCAATACAAGATAATCCCAAAGCATTAATGATGAAGCATATTATCTGCCTCAAGAGGAAAAAGATATTGTTTCAATACATACTGAAACATGTAATTTTCCACTTTCCTTCTTTCACTGAAGTCTTCTTGTACAAAATAATTAATGTAGAAATGTTTTACATAACTGCACATAATAGGACATTATATCTGCTTACCATCTTAGGGAAGGGGGAGAGAAGAAAGGGAAGGAGGGATAAAATCTAGAATTCAAAACTCAAAAAAAAAAAATAAAAACCCAAAACAACCCAAATGTTAAAAATTTTTTTAACATGTACTTGGGGGAAACACACATACACACACACACACACACACACACACACACACTTTTGACCAATGCAGTGACTAATCAGAACTCCACAAGGCTGATGATGAAGCATCTCCAATTAGTGTAGAGATGATGGAGGAAAAGTCATATATTTTTAGACCCAAATGACACAGCATAAACTATTTTCCTTGATTATTTTTATGTATAATAAAGGAGGATTTTAATTTGGTGATGGGAGAGTTGAGAGGGGGATAGCAGAATATTGATTAAAAACAAACCAAAAAATAGCAATGAACTTTTTTTCCTGTAATTTTTTCTTTATTAAAGCTTTTTATTTTTCAAAGCATATGCATGGACAATTCTTCAAAATTAGCCCTTGCAAAACCTCAACGAACTATTTTAAAATTCACAGAAGAAGGAAGTTCAGAAAGGAACAAAAAGAAGCAGGGCTATGTTGATACTACTCTACGCATGTTAATATGTATTTTAAAAAACAAGTAGGTATAATAGATTAACCAATTAACATGACCTTTTTTCTGGCCTTATAAGAAAATATTTGTGTTGAAAGTTTTCTAGTTCGTAAAACAAAAACTTTTGTTAAAAAAAAAAAAAGACAACTGAAGGATTAATAGAAGAAAAGGGGAAATATTTGTAAAACTCATTAAACATAATAACTTTAAATAATAAACTATTTTCTCCACCAGGGCTAATGACCTATTGGATTCCTAGAAGCAGCTAAGTAATGAACTGGCCAGAATGCTAAGTTGGAGTCAGAAGACCTGAGTTCAACCACTTACTAGCTGTATGACTAGTCAAATTTCAGTCACAGCAACTTCTCCCAAAGTTTTTGTGAATATCAAATGAGATGTAAAGCACTTAGCATTCACTTAATAAAGGTTTGTTCCTCTTTCCTCCTCCCCCTTCTCTAACATTATTCACAGTACGAAAAGTGGACAAAGAAGGAAAAGGAGTTGGATTAGACTAAATGTTCTGGGTCTGATATAGAAGGTATACAAGGGAGAAAATACCACAGGTATAGAAAAAGTCTCAAACTAAAAAGATGTGGTCAAGACCATCATTAATTATAGACCTACTCTCCATCCATACACAATCCTTTTGAGAGTCACTGAAGCATGAATCAAGGGCATCTTCAATGAGGAAACAAGAACTTTTACCTTCTTCCTATTTCACAATTAACCAAAAGATGTAGACTAAATGAGCCCAATGTTTTTGTTAATTATGATAATGAAAAAGCATTTGACTGGATAGATCAAAATATTATTTTGCCATGCTCTTTTAAAACAACGTATCTCCATCCATCCATCCATCCATCCATCCATCATAATCATTCTGAATTCCTTATAACAAGTAACAAACCTATTATTTATCAATCTTCAAATCATAAACATCAGATGAGGCATAAAAAGATAAATGTATGCTCACCAAAGTGGTTTAGCACTATGGGGGAGGAAATATGGTGAGATTTCCTGGGCTTGGTGAGGTCGTTCAGATGTATATATATATATATATATATATATATATATGGTCAAAGCACATTGCAGGGACTCCTAGAAGAAATCCTTCAAAGGCATTTGGCCTGATGATCTACATAGGAAAAAAACAAAACAAAACAAAACACAAGTGGATGATTGCCCCAATTATAATATACATTTGGAATGGAATCCATTGAACCTGACCTTCAATAAATATAATTGTGTCAGACAGTATAAAGAGAGACAGTAAATAGAGGAGATACAAATTACAACAATGAATTGCCTTTGGGAAATTGCAAAGCTCTCTTAATGGTCTCAAGCTTCTCATAAAAGCTTTTTTTCTTCTTTAAAATCACATCCTTCTATTGGTATTGCTGATATAATAGCAAAATACAGAATATAAAAGTGTTTGAGGAATTAAAAATATCACACAGGTGCAGGGTGAAATGTGAACAGATAGTAACATACACAGGGGACCAAGAAGAGCAGATGTAAAAGATGTAATCAAGGACTTTTATGACAGAAGAGAAGATGGCACTTGGCAGGTAGACAACCAGAGTGCTCACTGGTAGGACATGGATAAAAGGAGCATAATAAGATAAGCAGAGATGAATTGTGATCTACGATATTAAAGGAACTTTCATAGCTATAGCCTCCCTTTCCTTCTAGGCCTGTACCACATGTGTCATTTACATATGTCCACTGTTCCTCCTGAAGATCTATCTACTTGTCAGGGACTGTTCCCTGGTTTTATAGGAGAAACATTTTCCAAAAACTCTTCTTACCATCTAGTTAATACTTTTGTGTTGAACTAATTGCTCCTTTGGCCTTCCCCAAGTGGAAGCATGAGCAATGGTTCTGCGTGAATACTGATTCAGAATACCTCAAATGGCTCTACAGATAGTTGAGGAAGCCTCTACATGCCTTAAGAGTGTAGCCCTACTCCACTTAAAGTGGGTTTGTTTATCTCCTGAAGGACAGCTGTGTGCCATTGTATACATGTAGGAAAATGTTACTCCTGATTGATGGAGAGACTTCTTGGAGAGAGAGAGAGAGAGAGAAACATTATAGGATTATGAATGATGAATGGGAGATTTCTAAAGTCATAGGCCCTGGGGGGAAAAGCCAGCACATCACCGTGTACATTCATTCCCAGTTTCTATGCCCCTTAAACACTGCTGGGAGCATATTTCTAGAGTGAAATCATTCTCTTCCCATTTAAACTGTGATTTTATCTCCCTCCTTGGTCGTAAAGTCCCCTTTACTCTAGTGTATTCTGTTAGCTAATTTGTAGCTTCCATGATTACTATTTTACTTGCTTGTTTTGATAAATATTTGCTTCCTATTTGTGATTATTATTTGTGAAATAAATGTATGGTATATAGAGGACGCTAAATAATTCCCTTCTCTTCTTCTCTCCTTCCCCTCCAAATGTTGTCTTTCTCCTCTCCCCTTAACTCTTATTTAGGGAAAGTGGTTTTTACCCTGAACCCAAACAAAATAATCATATTCTTCAACTGCAAATATATGATATGTGGTAGATATGGCAATTCCCCAGTTGAAGATAGGGGAGTAAAGTGATTGCCCAGTCATAGACATTATCATACTCTCCACAAATGTAGAAATCTATCTAATCCATCAGAAAAGTGAGGTGGGGCATTACAGATCTATCTAAAAATTCTTGTTAGATAAGGTATGTTATAAGAGAAAGGAAAATTTGGGAAGAATCAAAAAAGAAAGTCAAGAAAGACTAGAGAGAGGATACAAAGAAGTGTGGTATGACAGGAAGGAAAAAATGGAGACAATAATGGGAAACAAAAAGAAAAGATAAGGGAGAAAACAAGATGAGAATTTCTCCTAAGTATAAAATTGGTAATATGACAGAAAAAGATAATGATGAATTTTGGAAGGGATGTGAGAAAACTGGAACACTAATGCATTATAAATGGAGTTGTGAACTGATCCAGCCATTCTGGAGAGCAATTTGTTTTTTTGTTTTTTTTTTAAATAAGTTTTTATTGATAGAACCCATGCCAGGGTAATTTTTTACAGCATTATCCCTTGCACTCACTTCTGTTTGATTTTTCCCCTCCCTCCCTTCACCCCTTCCCCCAGATGGCAAGCAGTCCTTTACATGTTGAATAGGTTACAGTATATCCTAAATACAATATATGTGTGCAGAACCAAACAGTTCTCTTGTTGCACAGGGAGAATTGGATTCCGGAGGTATAAATAACCCGGGAAGAAAAACAAAAATGCAAGCAGTTTATATTCATTTCCCAGTGTTCTTTCTTTGGGTGTAGCTGCTTCAATTGAATTGATCAATTGAAACTGAATTAGCTCTCTTTATCGAAGAGATCCATTTCCATCAGAATACATCCTCATACAGTATCGTTGTTGAGGCATATAATGATCTCCTGGTTCTGCTCATTTCACAGCATCAGTGCATGTAAGTCTCACCAGTCCTCTCTGTATTCATCCTGCTGGTCATTCCTTACAGAACAATAATATTCCATAACATTCATATACCACAATTTACTCAACCATTCTCCAATTGATGGACATTCATTTTCCAGTTTCTAGCCACTACAAACAGGGCTGCCACAAACATTTTGGCACATACAGGTCCCTTTCCCTTCTTTAGTATCTCTTTGGGGTATAAGCCCAGTAGAAACACTGCTGGATCAAAGGGTATGCACAGTTTGATAACTTTTTGAGCATAGTTCCAAATTTCTGGAGAGCAATTTGGAACAATGCCCAAAGAGCTATAAAACTGTGCAGTTTTGATTCAGCAGTGTCACCACTGGGTCTGTATCCCAAAGAGATCATAAAGGAGGGAAAAGGACCCACATGTGCAAAAATGTTTGTAGTAGCTCTTTTTGTGGTGACAAGGAATTAGAAATTGACTGGATGCCCATCAATTGGAGAATGGCTAAAAAAGTTATAGTATATAAATGGAATATTATTGTTCTGTAAGAAATGATGAACAGGCTGATTTCAGAAAATCCTGGAAAAACTTACATGAACTGATGTTGAGTGAAGTGAGTCGAACAAGAACATTGTACACAGTAACAGCAAGACTATGTGATAATGATCAACTATGATAGACTTAAGCCTTTTCAACAATACATTGATCCAAGACAATTCCAATAGATTTGGGATAGAAAACACCATCTACATCCAGAGAACTATGGAGACTGAATGCAGATTGAAGCATACTATTTTCACCTTTTTTGTTTGTCTTTTCTTTCTAGTGATTTTTCCCTTTGATTCAGATTTTTTCTTTCACAACATGACTAATATGGAAATGTTTAAAATGATTGTATATGTATAAGCTGTATCAGATTGCTTGCTGTCTTGGAGAGATGAGAGGTAGGAGAAAAAAATTTGGAACTCAAAATCTAATAAAAATGAATGCTGAAAACTATCTTTACATATAATTGGAAAAAAAATACTATTAAATTAAAAACATTAATTAAAAAACATGAAGTCTGGCTCCAAAGATTAGAGTCACATGAAATTTCACTGGTCTAGCCTTTGTGAAAGAAAGGAGGTCTAAGGAAGAAGACACAGGCATAGCATTCTTGAGAGCCAAGAGAACCTGACACATGTTAAGCGATTTGCCCAGGGTCACACAGCTAGTAAGTATTAAGTGTCTGAGGCCAGTTTTCAACTCAGGTCCTTCTGAATCCAGGATCCATGATTGATCTACTGCCTCATCTAACTGCCCCCAAGGTCCAGTCCTTATGAAGGTTTTATGCTTCTCCTTCCTATCTATCCTTTTTTATCCCTGAACAATTTAGCATCTTTCTTAGCCCCTCATTTAGACATTATGAACTTGAAGGCAGGGACTGGATCTCTGCTATGGACACGGAACCAGAAGTGAAAAATGTGACCAAAAAAAGAACCTTTCTCCTTCAACACCTATGGATAGACAATAATAGCAGTCTGAGGATGTAGAATAATAAAAATGCTTTTGTTTTGGTCAAGAAAACAGGTTCAAATCCTGCCTCTGACACTTACTGGCCGTGTGACCCAAACACTTAGTTTCCCAGGCTACTCTTTTAAAGATTAAAAATGCTTATCTGCATCAGTAGGGAGTTTACTCATCCAAAATTCTCTAATGCCACAAGTTCAAACTAAAACAAAATCCCCAAAACGCTAAGGTTTGCTCTGGTGGAGAGGGGAGCAAAAAAAAAAAAAAAAAAAAAAGGACCAAAGCTGGCACTATCTGGTAAAATTAGAGAATGGTAGGGGGCGAGATTGTAATTGAAATTTTGGAAAAAAAAGTTTGGAGTAGAGAAACCAGATCTTGAAAAAGCACACAAAAGCATCATATTGTTAAGAAATAAAAAAAAAATCTATTGTGACAATTAGATTATTGTGAAAGATTGAAAAAATAGCAGAAACTCAGAGGAGTCACTCTCAGATTCAAGTCATGGGATATGACTTACGCAGGAAAATTCTGTAGTCAAAATCTAAGGTAAGTATCAAGATGTTGTCTGGCTAGTTGTGAAGAGGAAGTTTTATCTTTTGTAGTGTCTAGAAAAATTTCAGAGGAAAAAACTGAAATGTTATTGAAAAGAAGCTTGAAATACTACTAGAAGAGACTGGAAACTGCAAAAAGCTAATCTGTGTGGGGAATCTATCTAGTTATAGTGAGGAAGAAAACTGGACAGATGCTATCTGGAAGTATAACTGAGCTTGTTCTCTTAAGGAGAAAGAAAGGGGTGACTGACAGTGGAAGTCTGTGACTCCAGGGACCCAGTTTTTGGAGGAGAATCTCCTGTTTCTTGGCAGTAGTGGATTGTGATTTTATCATTCATGTCCTTGTAGAGAGGCATGGGGGTAGGGGAAAACTCTGAACTGTTACCCCATCTCCCCAGATGTTTGAGGTAAGTGATCTTAGCCTAGGGACCTCAGTTAAATTCTTTTGTGTTTCCTATTCCTACTCAATTCTCCAGTTTGGGAAGGAATTTCAGGGACAAAGAAAGTTGCCTACTTCTTAGTTTGTGGAAATAGCCCATGAAAGCTTGGGACAGTATATCAGGGTTCTGAATTTAGAGTGCATTGGTACGGCTTGAATACTTCAACAATCTAGAAATAACTTATCACCCAGTTTGGGATTGTTCTGGGACTTTGTTTTGATCCAATGTTGTGTCCTGCTTTCTAGAGCCCCCAAGTTGGGGTGACAAAACATACTCTTGCTTTCTAGAGCCCCTATGCCGGGGTGATTAAAATATACATTCCTAGTGGAGAAGTGATGAGGTGGGACTCCTGAGGATGGTGGAAAAATGGAGTTCGTTTATTTCAAGGACTTTCCCCTTTATATAATGAAAGAAAAACAACACTGTGCACATGGGACCACATAAACAACTTGCTATTGTATGTAGTTCGCCACCTGGTATCATTCTTCCACCTGGTATCACTCTGCTTCAATCTCAACACAAGTTGTCACCGCCCTCTGACTTCTCAGGAGGACCCAGAGCCCTTAAGGGAGATGAGGAGCCAAACCAGACATTGTTAGCAGGTTCCCTCGGGGCTGAAGGGTCCCATACTTTACCCAGAGTTTCCCCACTGACTATGACCCTCTATAATCCAAACCTGTGATTTCATTGCTGATGGGGAAATTTTCTACCATACCTTTTAGAGGGTTGGCTGGAATACAGAAATGTTGTGATTTTCCTAAGGTCAAACAGCCAATTTGTGAAAGGTAGGACTTGAAGCCAAGTAGTAGATTCTAGACCAGTTTTCTATTAGTGCACTATAACATACTTCCTCAAAAAAATAGGAAAACATTTCTACAGTCAAAGGTTCTGATAAAGGCCTCATTTCCAAAATATATAAATGACTCAAATTTATAAGAAATCAAGCCATTCTCCAACTGTTAGTCAAAGGATATGAATAATTTTCAGACGAAGAAATTGAAACTATTTCTAGTCATATGAAAAGGTGTTCTAAATCATTATTGATCAGAAAAATGCAAATTAAGACAACTCTGAGATACCACTACACACCTGTCAGATTGGCCAAGATGACAGGAAAAGATGATGAATGTTGGAAGGGATGTGGGGAAAACTGGGACACTGATATATTGCTGGTGGAGATGTGAACACATCCAGCCATTTTGGAGAACGATTTGGAACTATGCTCAAATAGTAATAAAAATATGCATAACCTTTGATCCAGTAATGTCACTACTGGGGCTTATATCTCAAAGAGATCTTAAGGAAGGGAAGGGACCTGTATGTGCCAAAATGTTTGTGGCAGCCCTGTTTGTAGTGGCTAGAAAGTGGAAATTGAATCAATTGGAGAATGGCTGAGTGGTATATGAATGTTATGGAATATTATTGTTTTGTAAGAAATGAACAGCAGGATGATTTCAGAAAGGCCTGGAGAGGCTTACATGAACTGATGCTAAGGGAAATGAGCAGAACCAGATCATTATACATGACAACAAGACTACATGATGATCAATTCTGATGGATGTGGCTCTCTTCAACAATGCGATGATCCAAACTAGTTCCAATTGTTCAGTAATGAAAAGAATCAGCTAGACCCAGAGAAAGAACACTGGGAAATGAGTGTGGACAACAACATAGCATTTCCACTCTTTCTGTTATTACTGCTTGCTTGCATTTTTGTTTTCCTTCTCAGGTTTTTTTTTACCTTCTTTCTAAATCTAAATCTATATATATATATATATATATTGTATTTAATATATATATATATATATATTGTATTTAATATATACCTTAATATATTTAACAAGTATTGGACTACCTGCCATCTAAGGGAGGGGGTTGGGGGAAGGAGGGGAAAACAGAAGGTTTTGCAAGGATCCATGTTGAAAAACTACCCATGCATATGTTTTGTAAATAAAAAGCTATAATAAAAAAATTAATAAATCCAGTAAAGTTTAAAAAAAAATACTAGCATGCTTCCCCTGTAATACTTAGTAAGAATAAGTTAATATTGAAAGGTGACCAGGTAAGCTCCTTTTCTGCTCCCTACCTATCCTCTGCTTTCCAGGAAAGCTTTACCACCTGACTTTCACAAGATATCTCTTTTCTCAGGGATCTAAATCTCTCCTCTAACTGAGGATTAGGGGCCATCAGAAAAATCTCACACCTATAAAACTAATTTTTAAAAAATCTGTTGTGAGAACTCTTACATGTGAACAAGTATTGTAATTTTTCCTAGAAACCTGATGTCAGGGTAAAGGCCCATCTTAGGAAGTTTAAAAGCAGAAATTAGCTGTGCTAACACAAAGCATTATCAGAAACTCCAGGACTTTTCTGCATGAGGCCCAGCATTGAGAGGTTAGAGGGTGGAAATAAAGTTGAAATGGCCGAGAAACTGGCGTTGGAGCTTGGAGGCATCTCGTATGCTGGCTTATCTTTGAATCTGGAGACAGAACCACAGAGCTTCATAGCTATGCACTCTTAAATTTGTTTTTCTAGGGGGCTAAAGAACATGCCCTTCCCATAGCACACCAAGAAATTTCTCTTACTACATGCTCTCTACACGTTCAAAAAATGTTGTTATTGTAGTTTAAGGAGAGGAGTGGAGAGAGGAAAGGGCCGGCAATGTATATGAAGATCAATCTTTTAGGTACACTGATAGACAACCACACCAAACCTCTACCTCCCTGTCACTAGCTCATCATCCTTTTAACTCTTTCTCCAGATCAAAAGTGGGCAGGTTCTAAGATATTCCCAGGAAATACCCAAATTATAGAAGTTCTCTAACTGGCTTGGCTGTCATCCTGAAGTAAAACCAAGAAATCTTTTTCCATGGGCTACCTTTGATTCTCTCAATTGTGAATCAAGTTTATGGCCTTTGAAAAATATCATTGTTAATGGCTATGCAATTTGTTATTAATATAGAAAACAGATACACATTCAAATAAGGCTGTAGTGGGGCTCACATCTTTCTTTCCGCCTTCCTACAACTTGCTGTCAGTTAGACTGAAAGGACTTTCTGAAGGAAAAGAGTCTAATTTCTTTCTGGCCTTAATTGCCTAGTTCTGTGTTCTGGGAAAACAGGAGATAAATAAGGGTCTATTGCTTGGACTAATTTTTCCCAACTGCAATAGTCCTCATCTTTATTGACTCAGCTTAGCTCACATCATTTACTTCGATCCCACACTTCTTTTCTCCTCTCTTCTCCAGTTTGCATGCCCCCTCATTTTATGCTTCTATCTCAAATACCTTGTCAAGTGCCCTTTGCCCTTAACACAGTGTTGAAGTCTCTTCCTCAAGAGCACTAGAATGTCAAAACAAACAGTTGCCCAGCAGGTTAATCTTATTGAAAAGGCAAGATAGTACAGAAGGAAAAAGCATCAGACTCTAGTCCTGAAACAGATTTGTTTAGTGCAATCACAGGCAATGGTTTTCACTTTTCTGGATCTTAATTTCCTCTTCCATAAAATATTGAGGCAGAACTAGATGGTCCATTTCTGAAGTCCCTTCCAATTCTATTTAGGGACTCTATGAAATGAAAAGACAAGGCATTGGGTCTGTGCTGTAAGTGGCAATAACAAGGAGCAAGGGAGGAAGAAATACCACAAGACCCAAGAGAGAAGACAGGCTGCTGCAGACTAGCGAGATCAAAGAAGGTTACAAATACAGGAATTGAGGTGGGTCTTGAGAGACATAATTGTTTAAGCAGAGTCTCCTTCTGATAAAGTGAGTGCTAAGCTAAGGCTTGGAATCAGATACACTGAAGGTACGTTTGGGAGGCACCCAAGTGCTCTCTCATGCCACCCTAATGGGCAACGTAGAAATAAGGGGTGAATGACAATACAGACCTAGAGAAGTTATTTGACCTGTAAAGTCTCTAGCAAAGTATTCAAGGATCTACCCTTCACTTTTTTGTTTAGCATTTTTATCTAAATGAAGAAATATATGGCTACTAGTCAAATCTGTAGATGACAAAAAGCTGAAAAGGGATACTTAGTACTGGATGAAGGAGTCAGGATTTTCAAAACTAGAACAATGGGGTCAAATACAGTAAGATGAGATTTAATAGGGATAAATGTAAAGTTCTCCACTTGGATCTGAAAACAAAATACCTCAACTACATCAAGACAATATAGAGAAGTTGGGGTTAGGCAAAGTGTTCATGTAAAAAAGGCCTTTTCAGGAAACTTATGAGTCAATAATGTGACAATGAAGAGACAAACATATTTCGCGTACCTCTCCATTCCCCCCCAAAACACAACCATTACACAACTCAATATAAAGGCGGTCATAGCGCTCTTACTTAGCCCAGATCAAAGCATACAAAGCTCTGGATAGAGCATTTAGATTATTTTTTAGGCACTGTATTTTATGGACATTGACAAAATAAAGTCTGTGACACTTGAGAATCAGTTGAAGAAACTAAGAATCTTTAGTCTGGAAATGAAAAGATTTAGGCAAGGACCTGATAGGAGCAGATTCTTACTTTGCTACAGGAATAGAAACAATGGGTGAATTGCATTCAGTCCAATAGAAGAAAATCTGAAACTAATAATCCCAGGATACCAGACCTGGAGTTAGAAGCTCTTCCCTCTACTCATTTCTTTACCCCAAGCTGGTAATTTAGTCCAGCTTGCTCATTTTACATATTAATAAATTGGGGCCCAGAAAATAAAGTGACATTTCCATGTACACAGTAATAATTTGTGAAGTTAACTGGGATCTGACTTCTGGTTTTGCAACTCTAAAAAATCTAGTGCTCTTTGCCACACAACAATTTGCTTCTGAACAATTCCTGTGCAAACCACCTGACACCCAATTTCTACAAAATTTTAGATAGACACATGCACCCACTGGGACAGACCCCA
Organism: Antechinus flavipes; assembly: GCF_016432865.1. Classification (NCBI taxonomy): domain Eukaryota; kingdom Metazoa; phylum Chordata; class Mammalia; order Dasyuromorphia; family Dasyuridae; genus Antechinus; species Antechinus flavipes. The sequence continues at coordinate 186,019,188 of NC_067401.1, forward strand.
CTAGATCTGGAAGGGCAGCTAAAAGGGACTAAATTTGGCAGAATGTAGGTGAGGAAGATCACCAAGTTTATTAAATCTGAGCTATAAGAGACTTGAGATATAGATCTAGTTCAACATGAAGATGATGAGAACTTAAAGTACTTTATCTAAGGACCTTGCTGTTCGACAACAGTAAAAAGGACTGGGAATCTGGGTCTCCAAATTCTTTAGTCATTGCTAGATTTTCTGCCTGGCGAGGAACCCCTGGGCACAACAGTTGGAGTGGAGGTTACACTCATTCATTGGAATTCCATCATCTCTAAACCATTCATTCATTTCATGCCTTATAAATTTCAACTGTCGCCTTTCAGACTCCAAGTCTATTTCCTACATGGAAATCCAGTTGGGGATATAATATATTGCCTGAAAGGAATACTGGAGTAAGAGTTAAGGACCTGGATTCAAATCTTGGCTCTACCACTTACTCATGTAACCTTGGTTCAATCACCTTACTTCTCTTCATTCTGCTTTCTAGGTGCTAGAGCACATCATCCCAGGGTCCTCAACAACTTTAACACTCTATGGCTAACCCAAATATTACCAACCATTTCAGATGAAATATCATGTCCCCTACCCGACCATATTAAGTTATTTAAACAAAGAAGTTTGTCTTATACAAGTTTGCACGCTGACCCATCATCACTCTTCACATCTAGTCCAAATTAGTGAACCTTGGTACGATATATGACTCAATTGCCTGGGGAACCTTCTTTCTCCTTTATGTCATTTCTCCTCTGGGTCTCAGTTTTCATTTCTGCAAAATGGAAACAACAGTACTGACCCCTTCCCCCCAAATCAAGTTGTCCAAGGCAATATTGTGGTCCTTTCATTACCGCTATGAAGGTTAGAACGATAGCTACGAATTCTGAAAGCATTTTATAAAATGTTGATATTGTCAGTTAGAGCCCAGGACATCTATGGAAGAGAAAGCAAAGATGAGGCTGCTAAGCTTTGGTTTCCACAGAGATGATCAGAAGAGGGAGAGAAGAGGAAGAATGAAAGAAAGAGAAGAGTGCAGAAGGAGACAGAAGGCCAATGTCCCTTCCCACCAAGCCTGAACTGCCTTCTAAGACAAAATGTTTGGGCTGCAGCAGGCAAAAGGAAAAGCAGAGGCTATGGCTGATATACAGATAATGACTTTATTTAAGTTGAAAACCTGGGAGGTATGAGTGTGGAGGGGGTGCTAAGAATCAGGCTCTGGTGGAGGTGTTGGCTTCTCTTCATCAGGTGGGCAGTCAATGAAATCGGCCAGCATAGCGGCTGTGTCATCCTGTTCCTTCTGGAGGCAGAGAGGCACAGACAAAAGGTGCAGGTAAGGCGGGGAGCCACAACCAGCCTGGGAAGCGGCCACTTTCTCCGCCACCCCCCACCCGTGCTCCCCTCCCGTGTTCATCCCTCTTACCTCCCCCAAGGATGCCGTTTCACTCTCTGTCGCTGTGGTCTCAGCAGCCATGGCTAGAGGAGGCTCTTGATTGCCTCTCTCATCAGTCCCCTCCTCACTTAAGACAGGGGGCTCATTTCCAGCCAGCTCTTCAGCAGGGGGTTCTTCTGGTGCAGCTGTTCTACCTTCCTGCTCCCTTTCTCCTTGAGAGGGTGAAGCCTCAAGGGCCAGGGCAGGGGCACCCTCCCCCTCCTTTTCATCCTCTGCACTGGGTTCTTCTACTTCCATCAGGAGACCAGGCTCTGGTTCTTCCTTGGGAGGCTCTGAGGGAGGAGGAAGCGGGGAAGAATCTGGGAGAGGGGCTCCCCTATCTTCTACCTCACCCTCTGCTGGTTCAAATTCTACTTCCTCTAGTTCTTCCTCTTCTTCCTCTTCCTCCTCCTCTTCCTCCTCTTCCTCCAGCTCTCCTTCTTCTTCTTCCTCAAACTCCTCTTCAAATTCTTCTTCCTCTTCTTCCTCCTCTTCAAAATATTCTTCTTCCTCATCCTCCTCATCTTCCTCTGGGAAGTCCTCCTCTTCCTCCTCTTCTTCCTCTTCTTCCTCCTCCTCTTCTTCCTCATCACTGCTGTTAATGTTGATAACCGTTAGGTCTTCTTCCAGCGGAGGGGGTCCCCCACCAGCTGTCCCTTCAGCCACTAGCTGGGGCGGTGGGAGGGCTCCAGGCCCTGGTGGAGGTGGCAGGGGTCCAGGGGCAGGGGGCAGCTCCTCAGGCTCTTCTTTGGGTGGCAGGGGTGGGGAGGCAGCAGTAGCAACGACAGGCAGTGCTGGGGGTGGTGTGCCACCCTGGGGAGGCGCAGGGGGCAGGGGCAGTAACCCCTCTGGCACAATCACCACACTATCATCTGAGTCACTCTCCAGAGAGATCTCCACATCCGATGTCTCCTCCTTCTCATAATGAACAAACGCTGGTCGAGGAGGCCTTCCTCCAAAGGCCTCCTCTGGGGGCTGGGAAGGTGGGGATGTTCCAGCAGGGGCTGGGGTAGAATCCTCATTAAAGGCTGCCCGATGGTTTTCAGGGCCAGCAAGAAGTCGGGGGGGCACAGACACTAAGCCTGGGACAGGGAGGCCCAGGTGGTTAGCTGTGGCAGAGGTTGGGGGCCGAGGACCAGGGGGATGGAAAGGTGGGGCCCGGAAGGGGGAAGGGGGCTCAGGCTGAGTTGGGGGAACAATAGGGGGACTGGAGGGACCTGGGGACTGGAGAGGAGGAACTCTTGGGTGGGCCAGGGCAGCACAGGTCACTAATGCCTCAGAGCAGAAGGAAGAGACCTAGAGAAGGGCAAAGAGAAAAAAATGGGGATTATTAATAGCATGATGGAAGAGAAGAGAAAGGCAGGAAAAATCTAAAAGAAGCCAAGTCAGGAAAGGAGAAAAGTAGATGAACTTCTCCTTCCTAAGGAACAAGGGCAAGGGAAGACCTGAGATATGATATAGAAAAAAGCAAAAACAGAAACAGAATCCATAGATAAACTAGGCTTCCTAAAAATAGGCAGAAACTTAGATCAGAAGCTAGAAGAGAAGGAACTCTGTCCCAGAAAAATGAGGGCATTCTGCAGTAGTACCTCAAGGTTCTCCTCACGCTGGCCAAGGGAAAAGGCTTGCAGGGCACAGGTGAGGGGGGGAGGACATTGTGGTGCTGGTGCCAGCAACAGAGCAAGTAGCAAGCGGTAGAGCTCTCGGCGACATCGAGCACTGGTATAGGGAGAACCTCCAGGAATCTCACCCTGTTGGGTACCCATTACCATGGGCAATGTCAGCTCATGGAGTCGCTGGGGGAGTCAAAAAGAGAGGTCATACACTAAACGACAAACCCCTCCTCCCCCCTCCCCCCGACTCCCTCTCCTCCCTCAACTGTACCACCAAAGAGAGGGAGAGGAGGAGAGAAAAGGCCAGCACCCCAGTCACCAACATTACAAGGCTTCAACCCTTCACCTCCTCCCCTACCCCCCCCAAATCCAAGATCTGATGCAGGGAACCAACTCTGTGAGTCTCTTCCTTGATGAGGGGCCCGCACATGAGGATGGTCCGGCTCAAACCTGGGAGGATGGGAAGGGGTTCATGTGAGTGAAACTGGGCTGACTCCAAATCAGAGAACATTTCTCCTAGTGCTGTCATAAAGCCTCACCTCTCAAGGCAGTAGTACAGACATCACTGTTGGCATTGCTATCTCCCTTCCTGTGCATGGGTGGGACCACAGCTTCCCCTGAGTCCAACTTTAGTTTCTTGGGGGCACTAGGCTTCCCAGACTGCAATCCTCCATCTTGGGTGACCCGGGGACCACGAAGCTTGGGGACAGGAGTTGGGGAGGGAGCAGGAAGAGTATTACTGGTGTGTAAGTTAGAAAATATGATAAATAAAAAGGAGGAAGGGAACAGGCCGAGTTAAGGAGGAGAGGAACAAAGCAGGTAGAGTCAGGATGGGAGAGTGTTTGGGAGAGACTGAGGTTGAAGACTCAGGCCTCACCTTGAGGGCATCAGCAGGTGGGAAGATGTCACTAAGCAGATGAGTAAGCAGAGCTTCAGACTGCGCTCCCCCTTGGAGTATCCCAGCCCCAGCCCCACAGGTCTGTACCCATAGTTCCAGCACTGAGTACACCTTCGCCCGAACTGCACTGAGAGACAAAGAGAGAAGGAGTTATGGGTATGAAAGGAGTCTTTTCTCTCCTCTCTTAGAATCCACCTCTCATGAAATTCTCATTTGACTGCTTCTTATACCCCATCAATTCTTCCCAATGCTAGTACAACACTCCTAAAGTTTCATTACCTATAGGGTCTCTCCTGGCCTGGTGGAAGGGGGTCTCGCCCAGCACTCCAGGTGTTAAGGACCTGGGGAAGCAGGCGGCAGATAAGCCCCCCAAATCGAACAAGTCGACTCCCACACCTGGAAAAGTGAGGGGAGAATATGAACACTGAGATCACTTTACAACTCCCTCAATAACTCCCCCCTCCCCAATCACACTCACGAAAGGATAAGGGCAGAGAGCAGTTCCAGGGCCTCCAGATGGATAGAGGGCAACAGCAGTAGCCTTAAAGGACCATCCCCCAGCCAGCTCTGGTCAGGAGAGAAATCAGTATGTTCATGGGGCAAGGGAAGGCTGGGAGTGGGGCAGGGAGGTGGGAGGCAAATGGGTAAGGACACAAAGAAGAAAGGAGATAAGGAAAAGTGAAAAGATACAGGCATTTTTGAAGACGGCAGAGGAAAATAAAAAGTCCTGATTCTTAGGGAGTAGAGGGATCCCAGGGTAGGTGAGGACAGCAAAGGTAGTCTATGGATTTATAATGAGTAATTCTTCACTTACAATGTTCTTGCCACTAACACTGAGAGTCCGGCAGATAATGTCCAGTATGTCTTGTACTGGTACGGACACTGGTGCCCCAAATTCTGAGCTGGAAGTAGAGGCAGAGAGAAGACCCCATAAGATCTAGACTCTCCAAATAACTGGCCCTATCATTTCTTTTGTCTTCCTCACCCCTAAGGACACCTGAGCTAGAGATGAATTCTAATCCCTCCTGACGCAGTCTCACTCTGCCTCTTTCCAGGTCCTCCCCTTTTCAACCCATATCATGTTCCCCCATTCCCACCTTCCCATACCATGTTATTCCCTTTCCCACACCTGAGCATGAGCCCCAGACATCGGGCCAGCCCTGAAAACCTTTGTCGAAGCTGGAGAAGACCATGAACATCATTATCTGCAGGAGGTGGCAGCAGGAGCTCCACTCCAGGACCTTCATATTGTATTGGGGCTGGATATGCAAAGATATACACACACACAAATATACAAAGTGACAGCTAATAAACTTCCTACCTTTAGTCATCCCTTTTCCAAGCTGTCACATTTTTCCCAAAAATTTAACCCAGATTAAGCCCACCCTCCTCAGTTACTCTTCTACTCATGTCCAAAGCAGGCATATGGTTCATCCTCCACACATGCTCTGTTCTGTTTCTTTCAAAAAAAAATCAGAGCTTCAAGTTTTCCCAGATCCCACAGAGATTTATTTATTTATGCCTTATTTACCATAAGGGGCATTTTCCCTACAGTAAGCAAGAGATAATCAATGAATGAATGATCCCTTGTCAGTCATCCCCCATCTCTTAACCGTACCATTCTGGAATCAATCTCCCTCCTCCCCACCCTTCTTATCACCACTTTCCCAAGGACCATAGCAATCAAACCCTACCAACCCCAGCATTCTCCCCGCCACTAATCCTGACCCAACCATACCAGTCTCAGCGCCCTCGTAGAGGGCCCCCAAAAGGCCATGTAGAGAGGCCAGTAGACAATGTAACTCTTGTTCCCAGCTCTCTGTGTGCTTCAGGCCCTGGGAGAAGCCAGCCCCCAGGGCAGGTAACCTCGAGTAACACTCACACGCCAACTACAGTAGGGAGGAGAGTCAGGAACTAGGTCACCCAAGGGAATCACTCTGTGATCCTCCCCAAGTACCAGTGAGAAACATGGAATGAGGGTGGGGGATGGTGGTGGAAAATCGATTCTAAACCTAAAGGAAACAAAGGAAGAAAGGAAGACCAAGACACATGAGCTCAGAAGACAGACATAAATAGGGGAAGAGACAAGGAAGTAGGTAGAGGTGTTTATGTGGTTGGTAGGAGGGAGAAAAAAATCTTAAAACTAGAATAAAGCCAGAGGCAAGAAAATTTAAGGGGGAGATCCGAATAGGCAAAGACACAGAATCATCCCAATACTGGGACCCATGTATTCTATATGATTGCCATAAAGTTGAGGGCAGGGAAAATCTAGCCTTTTCTATATACCCATACCACCCTTTCCAACTTCCATTTTTATATTCTCCCCACAATCCTTTTACCTGCTGGAGTTGAGGGCTCAAAGCTTCAACTCTGGATAGAAAAAAGGAGGCCAGTTTGCCCTAGAGGGAAAGGGAATTATTGAGAAAGACAAAGGAATTCCTTCCCCCATTCCTCCCAATAAGTCTTATAATCTCAATTAGTATTCATCAAAAAGAGGAAGTGAGAAATGTCATACTGTCTAATGGCAACAAATGAATCATTGGCTTATATACTGTGAATCACCAGGAGGGAGGTCTTATGAAAGTGGGAATAGCTCAGGAAACACCATTTTTATTTTTTCTCTATAATCATCCTTGTTTCTTCTCCTGACATTTTTCTAAGCATGAGTCAATTCCTTAACTGGGTTTTATAGGATGGGCAGATTTGAGGTGATGGGGAGAAAAAAGCAAAGAAAAGGGCATCTCAGGCAGGGAACCAACTAATGGCAGGCAGTCACTGTAACAGTAATACAGAAAGCATATTTCAGAAAAAAATGAGTAGTGTTTGGGTACTTGGGAAATATGAAGGGAAAGGTAATGAGTGCCCTGAGAATAGACTGTCTTCTGCAAGATGTCCAAAAGACTAATTTCCTTCCTGAACCTGTCCCTGCCTCCAAAATTTCCCTACTTATATGGAGGGCATCAGCGACCAGGTTCAAAACAAACAATTCCTAGGCTTGGATGATCCTAGTTTTGCTTCTCTTTCACTTGCATGGCTAACATTCTATCACCTCTTGCCTGAACTTATGATAAAGACTTTTATCAAAAGTCTTTACTACTCTCATCTCCAAAACAACTCCATACACCTGCAAAAAGAATCTTCCTAAGGCACAAGTCTGATCACATCTCTAAAAAATAGTTGGTGGGCCAGTGGATAAAGTGCTGGGCTTGGAGTCCAGAAGACCTGAGGTCAAACAGGCACTCATCAGCTTTATGACCCTGAGCAAATTGCTTAACTTCAGTTTCCTCAATTGTAAAATGGAGGTGATAACAGCACCTACCTTTCATAAATGTTAATATTTGATTTATTTAGTTAATATTTTTCCTCAGTTACATTTAAAACAAACTTTACATTTATTTTTAATTTTTTTGAGTTCTAGTTTCTCTCCCTTATCCCTACTCACAATTAAGAAACTACATATGAAGTAAGTTATGCAAAACATTTCTATAAAAATCATATTGTGGAAAAAAAAAACCAGATTTCCCATGTTAATGAAAATAAAAACCCTCAAAAAAAAAAAGTTAATAAAAAAGAAAGAGAGAATGCTTCAATCTGTATTCACACACAATCCTTCTCTGGGTATAGATAGGTTTTTCATAAGTTCTTCAAAGTAGGCTTAGATCATTATGTTGCTGAGAAAAGCAAAATCATTTACAGCTGGTCATCCCAGAACATTGCTATTACTTTTGAGTACAGTACAATTCACTTTGCTTGAATTCCTGGAGAACTTTCCAGGTAGTTTTTTTTTGGGGGGTTGTTTTTCTTTTTTTGAGAGTGTCCTGCTCATCATTTCCCATAGAACAGTAACACAACACTTTATTGAGCCATTCCCCAATTTATGGGCATCTCCTCAATTTCTTTTCTTTTTTTTTTTTGCCCTAAGAGCAGCTTTGAATATGTTTTTGTACATATGGGTCATTTCCCTTTCTTTGAATCTCTTCTGTAGTAACGGTATCGTTATGTCATAGGATTCACATAGCCCTTTGAGCACAGATCAAATCTTTTGATCATTTATCAGTTGGGCTTGAATAACTGTTGTGATGATCAAATGATATAATATTTGTAAAAAAGCACCCTGCATAGTGCCTGGTACTGTAATAGTTATTATATGTATATATGTGTGTGTGTGTGTGTGTGTGTGTGTGTGTGTATACTGTAATAGTTATTATATGTATGTGTGTGTGTGTGTGTGTGTGTGTGTGTGTATATAAATTCCCCCATTCTCTTTCTCCATTATCAAAACCCTTCAGTAGTGTCCCTCCCTACTCCCACCCCGCTTCATTACTTCTAGGATTTAGCAAAAATTTCTCAATCTGGAAGCCTGACCTGGCTCATCATTTCATTACTCCCTTTTATGTATTCTGGGCTCTAGAAAAAATGGACTAAAACACTTCCAAACTCTACATCCCACTTCTACATCTGGTGATTTGTATAGATCATCTTCCATTCCTACACTGTGTTCACATTTTTGGTTCTCAGAATCTCTGACTTCCTTCAAAGGTCAACTCAAGGTAAGATCACCTCCATAAAGCCATTCTTCATGGTTTTGAGGTTCTCTCCCTTTTCAAATTACTTCAAGGCTAATTATCTGTGTGCATTTTGGACAGACCAGTCAGCAAAATCCCCCAAATAGAACATCAAAGAATATTTATTCCAACTCAAATCTGACTAGAAATCTCTTCTACAACTACCCTATAAATTTCAAAGAACTCTAAGTGAAGGGGAACTCGAATTCCTGGGCAGACTGTTTCATTTCTAGACAGATTTTTGGAAGGTTTCTCTTTATAACAGAGTTCGTGTTTACTATGTGACAATATATGAACAATCTTAATATCTCCACTATGTAGGATGAAAGAGAACAGATAAGAAATAAAAAGTAGAACATCCAGAAATAATTTTAGTTTTCATTCCAAAAGCATTTCTGTGCTTGACATAGATGCCACTAAAAAGTCACACCCAATAGCAAATGAAATTTTCAATTTTTTCAGTAGAGAGTATCATTTCTCACAGTTGCTAAGGCCTACATTAATCAATAAAGCTGGATTCCTATGGTAAAGTTAAGTTTTTTATCCTTTCCTTGTAATAGAAGTAATCCAATAATTTTATGTAAAAGACACAAAGTTGACCACATTATCAATCTGAGATCCTGGGTCTGAGAATTTATTTGTTACATTTAATTTCTAAAACTGAATCGTGCCTTGACCAAAGTCAAAATAGCCTTGCCCCAATTCTAAGGAACTGTTTTAATGTTTTAGCATGAAAGAGTGGGTGAAGTAAGGGGGTAAGTAAACTACAGGGACAGAACACACCCTACAGAGGATTCACTAAGGGTTAAAGTCTGTATGAGCTCTCAGAATTCCCTGGCCAGATAGAGAAAAAGAAGAGTTCTCATCTTGTTAGAAGTGATTAAAAAAAAAAAAAAAAAAGTCCAAACATACAAAAATTCCAAGAAATTCAAGCCTAGGAGAAACTACAAAAACAAACCCTTATTTTGGACACTGGCAATCAAGGGACAGACTAGAAACTCATTAGGAACTAGAAATGCCTCAAAACTAGAAGTTGGGGGGGAGGGGGAGGGAAGAGGGAGAGAGGCAGGGGGAGAAGAGAAAGAGACAGAGAGAGAGAGAGAGAGAGAGAGAGAGAGAGAGAGCGCGCGAGAGCTCTCTTCCCATCATTTTCTTAGCATAGATTAGCTGGCAAAATGCTTCCCACTCTCACTCAGTGTGCTTAATCAAAAGTTGATTTCTCAAAGATCACACTTTACTTCACAGTCTGCTTCAAAAAAAAAAAAAAACAAAAAACAAAAAAAAAAAACACTCACAGAATTTTAGGGCTGAAAGGGAATTTATAAAGTAATTGAGATCCAAAAAAGGGAAATGATCTGAGTTGGTAAAAAAAAAAAAAAACTAATCCAAGGCCCACAGCCATTTCACTCCATCTTAATGGAGGCCATAGGGATCAAGACATACCTAAATGGCAGATAAGCCAAAAGACTTTGATTACTTTGGATGCTAAAAGTTTAGAAACTTGAGGAAAAAACTGTATTATATTGCTCCAGCATAGATGATTTCCATATAAGTTTGGTAAAGTCTGGTTGTTTTTCTTGACTTTGTTCCATGTGTGCTAGGTTATCTACCATTTTAGAAGAATCCAAACTCCTAGATTTCGCATTAAAGGGGCAGTAAAATATAGTAGACTTGTGGATATGTGTGATGGCTCCATAGCCCTAGACATAGGGAAATTTGTAAAAATGGTTTTTGCAAATTTTTAATAGTTTCCTTCTGTGTATAGTCCTCATTTCATTATGAACACACTTTGCTATTTCTTCCTAATGCCACTAGGTTTTTGGTTTTTTTTTTGGCAAAGATATTGAAGTGGTTCCTTCTTCAGTTCATTTTATAGAGAAAACAAATGACTTGTCCAGGTCAGACAATTAGTGTCTGAGGTTAGATTTGAATTCAGGAGTTTTCCTGACTCTATCCAGTTTCTCTTAAAGCTCTTAAGATTGCCTTTAAACTTGATTTTAATCTCCACTGCTTTTCTCTGCTTTGTGAAATGATACTGCTCATGAAGAAGCTTACTGTCATGCTGAATTTTTTTAGTCTTTTTGTTGTGCCAATTAGTTTACATTGGTTAAATTATCATAAAATTATTATAGTTAGTGTTAATGTTGATTTCCAATTTTTTATTTTCAATCACTTAATAGTTTTGAGTGAATTATTTCTGAGCCTAAAATTAATTCTAAAATGCCAAATAGCAACAGATTTAGGTGCTAAAGGCATCAAGTTAAATATAAACTAATCTGTAAAATCTTATGAAGGGTGATGAACAAGAGGAACTGTTTGAGATAAAACAAGTTTAAAGAAAACTTTATAAAAGATAAAACAAAATCATTCCCAAAGAAAGAATATCCCTAATTACATTATCTTTTTCAAGGAAAGATACTATTTTAGTCTGGAAAAACCTGCTGTTGGGAGTGTTGTCTAAGAGAAATTCTCACTTTCTTACTTTAATAAACACATAATTGCTCCCTGCCCCCAAAGTTCAGGGTGAAACATAATTTCTTGAAATGTATTTAAAGATCAAAATGACTAATTCTTCTAACTTTTCCCTTAATTTTAAAAACTGAACTTTTTTTTCCTCATTTTTTTAATCTGATTTTTCTTGTGCATATGATAAATACAGAAATATGTTTAGAAAAACTACACAAGTTTAACTTATATTGTATTACTTGATGGGTCATGTAATATAATACAATGTCTCAAGGAGGTCTTATGAGGGAAGGGAAGGGGAAAAAATTTGGAACACAAAGTTTTGCAAGAGTGATTGTCGTTCAGTCATGTCCTCCACTTAGATCTTATGGACCACAGCATGCCAATGATGTCCATGGAGTTTTCTTGGCAAAGATTATTGGAATGGTTTGCCATTTCCTTCTCCAGTGAATTGAGGCAAACAGATGTTAAGTGATTTGCTCAGGGTCACACAGCTAGTTTCTGAGGCTAGATGTGAACTTATGTGTCTGCCTGATTCTAGGCCCAGTGCTTTATCCACTGAATCACCTAGCCACTTCCAAAATGTCAAACAGAAAATTTTATTTTTGATTCTGGAGCTAATAAGGAACCATTGAAATTTACTGATGTGAGGGTAAGGAAGGGAATGTAGGACAGAAAAATGGACATAGTCAAAACTGTGTTTTAGGCAAATCATTTTGGTAGCTAAATGAAAGATATATTACAGTGCTAAAAGAGACTTGAATCAAACTGACCAATGAAACAGCTGCAGAAGCCCAGAAAAGTAATGAAAACCTATAATATGGTAACGGGTGAAAAGAGAGGATGTATATTCAATATGTTGTGAAGGTGAAAACAAGATTTGACAAGAGTGTCAATATGGAATGAATAATGAGGGTGATGATGAAACAGGTTTCAAGGCTCTATACCCAAGCTTGTACCTCCTGGAAGGATGTTAGTACCCTCAACAGCAATAGGAAAGTGAAGAACTGGGGGAGGGGGGAGAGTATAATAAGGTATACATTCTTGTCCAAAAAGCAGTTGATTCCCTCAATTCTCCCCTCCTAACTGGAGAGTAAATGAGAAAAAAGGACATGCAGACACTATGAAGTTTTAAGAAAGGAAGAAGAAGGATAAATCTGCATCTCTTTTACTTAATAGGGATAGTTAGATTAGATTAGGTTAAGAATATGAGAGTTATTAATAGGTATATAAAGATGAACTACCTGCCAGCTAGGGAAAAAGGGGGAAATTTACAATAAAAGGTTATGCAAGGGTCAATGCTGGAAAAATTACCCATGCATATGGCTTTGTAAATAAAAAGCTTTAATAATAAAAAAAAAAAAAAAATGAAGACTAAAGGGGGGGGGGAGTTGATATTGGGGATAGGTCTCTTGGAGAAGGAGGGAACTTTAAAGGGATTTGCCTAGGCAAGGAGAAGGGTATGAAGGAGGAAATAGTGGGAGAACAGTGGAAAGTTTCTGAATCAGGAGGAAGGCAGTAGAGTGCTATGGAGAGAACACTGGATTTTGAATCATAGATTTAGGTTCATATCCAAATTCTTAATCAAATGATTAATAATGTTTACTATAGTAATATTCTAAGCAGGTTTTTTTTCTTTACTATAATTGTATACTTAACCTAATCCCTGAAAGGCAGAGTGGATAATCCATGGTACAGGGGCTAGGCAAGTGAGTTAGTTTTCCCTATGTGACTCAAATTATCTAGTTCTCAACTTCCTCATCTGCTGTAAAATGAGGAAAGATCTAAGAAGCTTAATCATGAATTTATGATTATTAAAGGGGACAGGAACTCAGAAGTGGCCTTACAATTAATAAGTTACATGATAGGCAAAGTAACTTGACCATCTGGGTCTCAGTTTGCACATCTTTAAAATAATCTGGAAAAAGGTATGCCCAATCAATCAGCATTCATTAAACATCTATATGCTAAGCACTGCATCACTTGTGCAGATTAAAGAAAAAAGAGCAGACAGTTCCTGTTCTCAAGGAGCTTGCAATATAACAGGAGAGTTAACATGCAAACATGTTAAACTTGCACTTCCAAGAGTGCAAGTTTGCATGCATACCCCCACTCCCCGCCCCCATATATACCAAGCTAGATACAGGATAATTGGGAAATGATTAACAGAGGAAGACAACACTGGAATTAAGAGGGGATTGGAAAAGTCTTCCAAAAGAAGGTGGGATTTTAGTTGGGACAGAATGCAAGCTAAACACTAATCTGACAGAATCGCATCTTCCTTCTCCAAGTAAAGAGAGGGCTTAATAGTGACTGATTCTTAGTAGGAACTTTGACTTTTGTTTTTCTGTGCAGGAAGAATTCATTAGCAGGTAGACAACAAAAGACAACAAAATTAAAATTCTCCCATAATCCATTCTACCATGAAAAGCTTTCTTTATAACATTTATCTGATGTAGTTCTGCCCCCTGGAGGTACAAAGTCTAATAACAAGTTTTAAAGATTTTCAAAGCATTTTACATGTATCTCATGTAAAATGAGATCCTCAACTCTGGAAGATTAGATACAATTGTCATCCCCATTCTATAGATGAGAAAACTAAGGCTAAGAAAAATTAAGTGATTTGTCCAGAGTCGTATAGCTAGTTGTTATTTGTCCTTTATGGTTGAAGACCATGATGATATCAGGGAAGTGATGCTTTGCCTGAAACATTTTGTTGGCCAAACAACAAGAGCTACGAAGTGTCATAAGGAGTCAGAACTGCCTCCACTGAATTCCCTAGCTTGCTTCTCCCCTCTTCCTAATCCAACTCCCCCCCAAATTCAATCCCTTCAAAAAAAAAATTTGAAAAAGCACAGAGGGGCTCCTTAATAGTTTTGAAATCGACAGTTTTCAGATACTACCAGACTCTCAGCCCTCTTGTCACCAACTTTCCAACACATGATATTGTCCCAAACAGAACACAATAGAATCTGAACATAGCAGATTGCAATTTTTGTAAAGATCATTTTATCCCTGAGTGAAGGCAGGAGCTGAACGAATGCTTACTAGATTGGAAAAAAATAAATTTGGTCCAGTGGATGGAGCACTGTGCTTGGCAACAAGGAAGACTCATCTTCATGAGTTCAAACCCAACCTCTTTACCTCAGTTCCTCAAATGTAAACATGAATTGGAAAAGGAAAAGGCAAACAACTCTAGTAGTTTTGCCAAGAAAACCCCAAGTAAGTCTTGAAGAGTTGAGCTTGACTAAACAATAACAAATTTGAATTTTGACAGAGAAATGTCATAAATATATTTGCATTTCTTCAAGTGATTTCACAAAGTCTTTCAAAATATCTTTGTGGAACAAATCAAATAAGCCTTAAATTAAGCCCATGAAATAGGCTGAAATTGGTTAAGTCAGGTCTCTTATACTTTTTATGAATAAGTGGGAGGGATAGTCACAAATGGCAGGCTAATAAAACTGAGAGCTAACATAAAACCAGAAATGACAGCTGATATCCAGGAAAAGAGAAATGGGATCCAAGAAAGAACTATGGGGGTTCTAATGGCATAAGAATACCTATAATAACTACCTGACAGGTTATTGTAATAAATGTGCTTTATAAACACACATGAAAAATTATTCAAGGCACAATTATTATTACCACCTGTGTATTTAACATGCTCAAATCATTTATAGGCCCTTTGTCAGTCTTCACTAACCCAGCAAATAATTCATGCACTAATTATAAATAGTTCATCATTTATTCAAGAAAGTTGAACAGAACTTCTATCTGCTCACAATTTGAGAGCCATTTCTTTTATTCTTCAACATTTGCTTGAAAATAACAGGACAAACCTTTTCTTTCATTAAGACAGAATTCCTTTTGGAATTGGGTCTTTTCAAAGCAATCAGGCTGATGAAGTGTATTACTTTATGGAGGAGAAAAGCAGAAGATGTTAAGTGGAAACCAAGAAATGATAAGAACTCATGATAAAAAGGGAGCAGGGAACAACAACAAAAAAAGTATAAAAGAACAGGATAAATGGAAACACGATCATAACTATGAATGTGACTAAGTAAGCTTACCTATAAATTGGAAAAGAATAGTAGAATGGATTAGAAAGTAGAATCCATGAACAATTTTCAGATGAAGAAATTAAAGCCATTTATGGTCATATGAAAAAATGCTCTAAATCATTATTGATTAGAGAAATGCAAATTACCACTTCAGACCTGTCAAATTGGCTAAGGTGACGGGAAAAAAGTGATAAATGTTGGAGGGGATGTGGGAAAACTGGGATACCAATGAATTGTTAGTGGAATTGTAAATTGAGCCAACCATTCTGGAGAACAATTTGGAAAGAGCTATCAAACTGTGTATACCCTTTGATTTCAGAAGTACCACTACTTTCTAAATCTGTATCCCAAAGATATTATGGAAGGGGAAAAGGACCCATATATGTGAAAATATTTATAGCAGCTCTTTTTGGGGTACAAAGAAGTGGAAATGAGTAAGTGCTCATCAATTAGGGAATGGCTGGATAAATTATGATATATTGAAAGTAATGGAATATTATTGTTCTATAAAAAGTGATGAACAGGTTGATTTTTAAAAAGCCCAGAAAGATTTATGTGAATTAATGCTGAGTGAAGCAAGCAGAACCAAGAAAACATTGTACACAGAAACAAGACTATGTCATGACTGATTATGATAGTCTTGGTTCTTGCCAGCAATTCAGTGATCCAAGGCAATTTCAATAAACTTTGGATGGAAAACACCATCTGCATCCAGAGAGAGTACTATGGAGATTGAATGTGGATCAACATGTCCTATTTTCACTTTTACTCCCTGTTTGTTTGTTTTTTTTCTCCTGGTTTTTCCCTTTTGTTTTGATTTTTCCCTTCCAATATGACTCATGGAAACATGTAAAAAATGAATACATATATAATCTTAAAAAAGTGAATTAAATTTTAAAAAAGCAGAATCCAAAAATACATTAGTTACTAGAAACATATTTAAAACATAAAGGATTCATACAGAATTAAGATGAGGGATTGGAACAAAATCTATGATAGTTCACCTGAACTCAAAGTAGGGGCAATGACCATGATGTCAGACAAAACCACAGTAAAAACTCATTTGGTTAAAAAAGATAGTTAAGTATATGAGACAATAATTGCTTTAGGATATAAGACAATAAATAAACTTAAATATTAAAAAAATACATATATACATATCTGTATAGCATCTAATTAAAGGAAAAACTAAATGAGTTACAGGGAGAAATAGATGGTCAATTATAACAATGGAAGTCCTCAAATGGACCACCTCACAGACAACCAATCAAAAAACAAAAAGATATTAAGTATCTAAATAAAAGTTTAGAAAACATCACTAGCATCTAAAACAAAGAACTGGCATTATATGAAATGAAGATAAACTAGAATCCCTTTTTCAAAAAAAAAATCAGAGTAAAGAAAGGAAATGCATTATCACCCCTAGGATTTATTTAATAAATAGACTGTTAGAAATACTAGTTACAGCAATAAGGGAAAAAAACTCAAAAAATAAAAGTAGACTAAGAAGAAACAAAATTATCTTCTTTTTTGCAAATGATATGATCACAAAGAAATAACTATCAGTATACAGTAACATCAACAAAGTTGCAAGATACAAAATAAACTCATAATTACATTTAAAATAACTACAGAATATATAAAATACTTAGAAGTCTACTAACTAACACAGACACATACGTGATCTATGCCAGTATAACTTCAGATACTGTTTAAGAATATAAAGATAGAACCAAATAATTGGATATATAAATTACTCATAGGTAAGTCAATGTAACACAAATTTCAATATGAACTAAATTGATTCACTTATTCAGAACCACATCAAAATAAGAATGGATCACTTTATAAAATAGAATGATGAGAAAGAAATTAAACAAAAGGACAAAAATCTCAAGAGTAATACGTGGGGGGAAAAAAGGAAGTAAAGGCAAAGGGAAAAGGAAGTATCAATACCAGCACTTGTACTATACTACAAAATAGTGACCTTTAAAACAATTTAGTACTGGTTAAAAGAGAGGATGACCAGTAGAACCAATTAGGCATATTATACCCAGAAAAAAACTAGCACAGTGTCTGATAAATCAAAAGATGCCAGTTATTGTGAAGACTCACTATTTGATAAAAACTCTTAGAAAAATTTACAGCAATCTGGAAGAAATTAGGTTTATATGTCAAGATAACAAATTATAGTAAAGAAATTACCCTTCAGAGTCATGGAGAGAAGTTCATAAGCAACAAAAAGATTTACATGAGATAAAATGTCTATTGTGATAACATGAAATTTTAAAGGGTTTGCATAAACAAATCTAATAGTTAAAACTGGAAAAAAACAATGAAATGGAAAAAAATCAAGTTTTTCTGATAAAAAATTTTATATCCAAGATAAAGAACTGATTCAGTATTACATGAACAGGCAATTTTCAAAGAAAAAAAATCAAAGTTATCAATATTCTTATGGGAAAAGAATTTGAAATTATTAATAAAATTAAAGCAACTTTGAAGTTCTTCCTCATAACACTCAAACTGGCAAAAACATGTTGGAGAACTGCAGGGAAATCAGCTCATTGATGCATTATTAACAGAGCTGTGAAATGCACTGATCATTCTTAAAAACAATTTGAAAATGTGTCCAAAAAATTATTAAACTGTGTATTCTATTAGTCTCAGCAATACTGATCTATATTTCAAAGGGATCAAAGAAAAAGAACTTATATATATATACATATATATAAATTATCTTTAAAAACCCTTTTTTTGTTGTGGCAAAGAACCAATAACAATGAGTTCCTATTAATTTGGGGAATTGCTGAATATATTAGATTTCTATTATGCTGCAAGAAATAAGGAAAAATACCATTTCAGAGAAACTTGGGATATATGTGTGATGTGATACAAAATGAAGCTAACAGAACCATAAGAACAATTTATACAGTAACAACATTATTAAGACAAACAACTTTGAAAGATTTAAGAATTCTGATCAATGATCAATTTTGATTCCAGAGTACCAATGATGAAACATGCTATCTTTCTAGTGAGAGAGAGAAAAAAGTAGTAGATTCAATGTGTAGAATGAGACCCAGATTTTTAAGACAGAATCAATGTGGGAATTAGTTTTGCCTGACTATGCATTTTTGTCAAAACTTTTTTTCTCTCCCAATGTGTGGAGTTGTGGAAAAGAAATCAAAAAAAGAAAAAAAAAAGTCCTACATCCAAAAATGTTTATAAACTTCTACTTTGGTATCAAAGAATTGGAAAGTGAGGGAGTGCACATCAATTGGAGAATATATAAACAAATTATGAATGCAATGGAATGCTACTGTACTATGCTTTAAGAAATGAAGAGATAGTTTCAGAGAAACCCAGAAAAACATACATGAACTGATGCAAAGTAAAGTGAGCAAAAATAGGACAACAATATGTAACTCGGATGTTTCTCAATCACTTTTTCAGTCTTACAAGTTTGCCACCCTGATGTATAATATCAACACCACAGAAACAATTTTAAAAGACAAAAAGATCCACAATAATCAACCATGATTCCAGTGGACTAATGATGATTTCTACCACTTTCCTGACAAAGAAGAATATCATATTATATATGTAAAATATGTAGACATATTTTTGGACATGGTCAGTAGAGGAATTTATTTTGCTTGTCTGCTTATTTTTTACAAGTGTTTTTTTTTCCCCCCCCTAGGTATGTGGAAGATAGAAGTAAAAATATAAAATGTTTGAAAACTGAAAAAAATTAAATTAAAAAATACTTGTGAGGAGAGAAAATGTGAGTAGGATTTGGATAGTGGTTTTTAGAGGGAGAGAAGGTATTAATGGGAAGTTAAATAAAGTTTCCTAAAAAAAAGATCATAGCAACACTGAGAACAAAGGGGGGAAAAAAGGGGAGAAAGTGAAGGAGCAGAAAACAGAACAAGTATATCTGAAAGTGGAAAGCAGAAGGAAAAACATATGAGAATTAAGGGCCTAAACATTAGAGAACTGAATATACCCCAACTATGTCTAATAAAATCACACTTTTTTCTCTATTTATTAGTTAGCTCCTACTATGTGCCAGGGACTGTGTTAGGTGCTTTACAAATATCTCATTTAATCCCCACAATCACCTAGGGAATTAGATACTATTACTATTCCCCTTTTTCAGATGAGGAAACTGAGGCAAACAGGTTTAGTGATTTGCCCAAAGCCTTATAATTACTAAATGTCTGAGGGAAGATTTGAACTCAGTCCAGACCTAGCATTCCATCCACTAAACCCCTTACCTGCCTCTTAGCATTAGGTTGTCCAGTTGAAAATTCCCTTCCAATACCATTCTTATTATCCCATCTCCTTCCAAATCCCTTTCTATTTTTAGCAAATAAAGATTTGATATCCAAGATACTTCCATGAAATCCATGAATAAAAGCCATTCTATAATAGAGAAGTGTTCAGAGAGAACCATGTTCTCAAAAGAAAAGCTGTCAACTACTAAACAACCATGTGAGAATGCTCTGAATCACTAACGAGAGAAACGCAAATCAGTCAACATTGGAGAGGTTGTAGAAAAACAAATGTGTTAATAACATTGCTGGTAAAGCAGTAAAACAGGTCTAACTATTTTAGAAATTTGGAATTATAATAGGGGTAACTAAAATGTTCATACCCTTTAATGCAGAGATTTTGTTGCTGGAGCATATCTATACTCCAAGGAACTCACTGAGAAAAATTGTGGCTTATGCACATAATGGAATATTACTATGTCCTAAGGAATGAAGAATATGATAAATACAGAGAAGCATGGAAAGATTTGTATGAAGTGATGCAAAATGAAGTAAAGCAGAACCAGAAATACACTACCAAATGACTATGACAATGTAAATGGAAAGAACAACAAAAACTGAATGTTTCAAAATTACAATGGGCATGAATGGCCTCAAAGAAGAGATAAGAGAAGACATCTACCCTACTACTTTGCAGAAGAGGCGGAAATTGAAACACTAGCAATGAGAATTTTTTTTTTTACTTTAGTTGTGCTCAATTGTTTGTTTTTCTTTTCTTTTCTTTTTTTTTTTTTTTTGGGGGGGGGGGGATGGGGGAGTTCTGGTGCTGAAAAAGAGTTTATAAAAAACCTAGTCGTCATTTCATAGAAGAGAAAACTAAGGCAAACAGATGTACATCTAAGTTTTGCTGACACTTAGTCCAGTGTGGTCTGACAGAAGAGACTTCAACATACATATTGCTATCCCTTCAATTAGCCTACTCACACACATAGGACCTCCTACTTTCTTTCTTTCCACTCTTTTCTTACTTTCTCCCTCATTCCACTGAAACTGCTTTCTCCAAAGCTCTCTCCCTTACTTGTCCAATCTAATGGTCTTTTCTCAATCCTCATCCTTCTTGACCTCTCTACAGATTCTGACAGTGTCACCTTTCTCTCTTTTCTATAGGTTTTCACAAAACTCTTCTGGTTCTGCTACCTGAATGGTGGAGTCTTCTCAGTCTTCTTTGATGGTTCTTTATCCATGTTACAATTACTAAGCTCTCTAGTAAGGGATCCCCCTCTTATTATGATCTACAATACGTAGTATATTATCCCAGGAAAGGAGTAGACATCTTTCTTGCCCCTTAATGTAAATCCAGACTCCCCCAATTCCCACAGTATGTCTTAAAGTTTTGTTCTGGGTCCTATAATTTCCTCCTTCAGTAATATTTTGTTTAATGGTCTCATCAGATTCCAGATTCAATTATCTCTATGCAGATTTTCAGATTTATTTATCTTTCCTTTTTATCCTAACTTTTCTCCCAACTTTCAGTCTCCCAAATCTAGCTGCCTATTGGACACCATGAACTGAATGTCCTACAGACGTCTTAAACTTGGCATGGCCACAAGTGAATTCATTATTTTTCCTCCTATACCATCCTCTTTTCCTAACTTCCCTATTACTAAAGGGAGCACCACCATCCTGCTAGTCACCTAAGCTCTATTTCCTACTTTTACCTACCATATCAATGTTGTTGAATAGTTCAATTTTGTCCTTTGTAACATCTCATCCTTCTCTCTTCTGACACTGCCAACATCCGTGGACAGGCCCTTATCTTATACTTGGGACACTATAATAATTTTCTGGTTAGTCTCCTTGCCACAAGTCTCTCTCTATTATACACCAGGGATTCTTAAAACTTTTTCCATTTGCAACTTCTTTTTGGCCAAGAAATTTTTTTGTGACCCTGGGATTATAGGTATATAAAATAAGTATGCAAATTAGACATTTACTGATAACAAATCATAATTTCATGACTCCTACTTTCAGTTATAAAATCCCACATCAAGGCATGAACCACAGTTTAAGAAACTGGGATCTAGACCATCTGCCACTCAACTATCAAAATCATTTTCTTAAAATACAAGTCTGATCATGTTATTTCCTTTCAAAAATTTCCAGTGGCTTTCTTTCACCTCCAAAATCAAATCCTCTAGTTTTTAATAAAGTTTTCATAACTTAGTCTTTTAAATATGTTATTTCTTTCCTTTTGTATTCTGTATATCTAGCAACTATCCCTGCTATTCCTCTCACAAGACACTTGATAAATTTTCACTGGATCTACCTTCTGCTTGGAATGTTTCCTCTTTTCATTTGTCTCCTGGCTTTTTTGCAGTCCCAGCTAAAACTACATTCTGCAAGAAGCCTTTTTTGATGCTAGTAAGTGCCTTCCATTTATCTTGTTTGTTCATAGTTGTTTCAACTGTCTTCCATTAGAATGTAATCACCTTTAAAAAAAATTTTTTTTTTTGCTCTTCTTTTTATTTCCAACACTTAGCACAAAATAGATTCTTAAAGAAATGCTTACTTCGATTCGTTGATATAGTTCCACTCATCAACCCAATTAATTCCCATGATATATGCCGTAATCTTCACCATCACCCATAATCACTCCTCCTTTATGATCCAGAACTTGAATTTCTCAATCTGAATGCAACCTTCCATCTTGAGTACATCTCTTTCCATTTCTCATTGCTCCTAAAACTTTTCTTGTATTTGCACCAACTTCCAGGCATCCCATTACTCCATTTCTTCCTTTAAAAAAAATCTTGATCCTATACTTAATAAATTTAATTGTTCTCATCTTACCTCTCCAATCCCTTGTCCTATCACTGCTAACATCAGACAGATGCTTTTCATGTACATATGCTTCCCAACAATTACTAAAGAAAATTACATAATCTTCTTGATTGGAAACACTCATAAATTTTTCATCTAACTTCAACTGTGTCTTCACTCCTACAAGATGACTTTTATTCTTGACTTTTTGTGCCATTCCATGATCTTCTAAATCTTTTTCAGGCCCAAAGTTCCTATACCATCTCTTTCTCCTGCCCATCAGAAAAGGCCCTAAAGTCAAACTTTAACAGAAAACTGAAACCACTACTTATGTGGTTTTCACCCAGAACTGAAAAACCCCTCAACATTAAGCCATATTCTCTCTTACATTGCCAAAATCTTTTGAGTAAATAGCCTCCACAAAAGACCAATTCCTACCATATGTACACCTGATCCTTCACCCTTCATCTGTCAATCCTTTCTTGCTTCGCTTATCTTAAACCTCTTTCTACCAGCTCCTTCCCTTCTACAAACATACATAAGATCTTCCCATTCTTTAAAAAAAACAAAAAACAAAAAAAACCACTTCTTTGATGTGGTCACTATTATGGAAGCCACCTGCTAATGGCAGCTGGGGATCTAATTCGGACAGCAGAATAGACTCCTTCATGTGAGAGGATGATAACAAAGAGACTGAGAAGCAGTTACATTCTCTGACCTCTCTCCTCTTCCCTCTTGCCTCAGATTTATTTCATTTCCAATTCACAAGCAATATCTACATTAGTAAAAGCTGATCTGCAGTTCCTTCAAGTGTGTTATGATTCACAGCTATGGGGGCTTTTTGGAGAACTGACCTGCCCTTTAATGGTACAGTCCCCTTTAACCCTTTACAAGCTTTCTGGGTTTTTCACTTAGGCATGGTCCCCAATAAGTCATTTCCTTGGGTTATCATCCTATATTTTTGTGTTTTAATTACATCCTTCTTAGAAAGAGCTATTTATGCTTGCTGCCTCTTCTTCTATTATTCCTGCTCATTTATCAAGCCTTTGAATTTAGGTTTTCTATCTCATCCTTTAACTAGAACTATAAGTATTTAAGGTTATCAAAAGACTAAACTCAAAAGCCTTTCCTCAATCTTCATTTTTCCTGACTTCAGAGAAGCTTCTGATACTATTGTATTAAGCATTCTGATTTACCTATTCCTACAAGGCAGAAAAACTGACACTGTTTGTTGTCCTCAAATATTTCATTTCTTGTTTCTCTTTTTTGGTTGTTGCCTCATAGGTATGAGGCAAACATTCCCTCCTTACTGGAGTCCTACCTTTCACATATTGCTACTGCCTTCAATTTTTTTAATTGCCTTATATTTTCTACATTTGTATACGTTGTTTCCCTCCAATATCATTAAGCTCCTTAAAGTCAGGAAACAGGAACTGTTTCATTTTTGTTTTTCTATTCCTAGGTCCTGATAAAGTATTCAGCTTATAATAGTGCTTAATAAATTCTGTTAATGTATTGATCCCTATGGAAATGATCTATATATCTAACCCCTAATCTCTCTCCTGGGCTGCAAGCTCTCACCAACCTTTGTCTATTGGACAGACTGGATCTCCCAACTGGATGTCCCACATGTCTTAACATGTCCAAAACAGATTTCAGAGTCTTTCCCTCAAACCTGCCACTCTATCCTAATTTCTTATCTATTATGAGCTGAAAGCAAACCATCATTTTATTTTAATTTTTTTTTTTTTTTTTTGCTGAGGCAATTGGAATTAGGTGACTTGCCCAGGATCACACAGCCAGGAAGTGTTAAGTATCTTAGGCCAGATTTGAACTCAGGTTCAGCCCTGACTTCAGGGCTGGTGCTCTATCCATTATACCAACTAGTTGCCCTACCATCATCTTTTTAATCACTCACGGTTCCAATCTCAACATTATTTTCAACTTAATTTATATAAGTCAAAGTTGTGAACTGATCCAACCATTCTGGAGAGCAATTTGGAATTATGCCCAAATAACAATCAATAATATATATCCTTTATTCAGGCTAAACCACTCTAGACCTACTAGGTCTATATTTCAAAAAGATCATAAAAAAGGGGGAAAGAACTACACATACAAAAATATTTACAGTAGCTTTTTTTTATGGCAACAAAGAACTCAAAATTGAAAGAATGCCTATTAATCAGAAAATGGCTGAACAAGTTGCAGCATATGAATGTAATGGAATATTATTACGCTATAAAAAATGATGTGCAGGTAGATTTCAGAAAAACAAGGACTTACATTGAACTGAATGAAAAATACTGTACACTGTCCTGTTGACCATTGTCAATTTAACCTTCTTAAGCCATATAATGATCCAAGACAATTCCCAAAGATAGAAAATGATGGAAAATGTTATCTACATTTAGATAAAGAATGATAAAGAGTCTGAATATAAATCAAAGTATACTATTTTCACTTTTTTTGCTTTGGGGGCTTTGGGAGAGCGTTTTTCCTTTTATTCAGTTTCTTCTTTCACAACATGACTAACAAGAATTTTATGATTTTATGCATATATAACCTATATCAGATTTCCATCTTGGAGAGAGAAGGAGAAAGGAGGAAGAAAAATTTGAAAGTTCAAATCTTTCAAAAAATGAATGTTGAAAATTGTGTTTACATATAATTGGGAAGAAATCTAATAAAAATAAAAAAATCAATATCTGGTCAAGTCTACTTCCATAACATCTCTACCATCTACCCTAACTGGTCACTCTACTTTCAGTCTCTGCACTCTCCAATTCATCCTCCACAGTGATGCCAAAGTAAATAATCTTCCTAAAACAAATTACACATCAGTCCCTTTCCTCAAGAACATCAAGTAACTCTCTATTGTCTCTAAGATAAAATACAAATTACTTATTTTGGCATTTAAAACCTTTTGTCATCTGGCTCTAGCCTATCTTTCCAAACTTATTCATACTGCTCCCCCTCAAGTGTCCTAGATTCCATTTCTGCTATTTATAAAGCTTTGTATCTATTAAGCATTTAAATGATTTTTTTGTTCATTCATTCTGAATCAAATAATCTTTATTCTGACTTCTCGGTTCTGTATAAACTGTCCTCTATTCCTAGAATATACTTTTTTCTCAGAATTCTCGAAAATTATACCTGTCAGTACATTCTCCATCTTTAAATAATACTTTTGTTACATGTTGCATCTCTTTACATCCTTTAGCAAGGAGAATGTAAGCTAGATAAAAGCAGGGATTGTTCTTTGTTTTGTCATTGTATCCTTAGAGCTTATCATAGTATCTTGGCTAATGAATGTGGGATTGGCATAGAGTGTTAATAAGAGCCACTGGTTGGTTTTACAGAAGTGGATAATTGTACCTACTGGTAGCAAAGACTACTTAAAAGATCAACTGAAAGAGTCTGGGTTCTAGTCAAGAGAACAGAAGTCTGTAGAAGGATGTTGAAATTCTCACATACAACTACTTCAGGAAATCCGTGGATTATTTATGAAATGTATAGCATGAGAGAGTAGAATTGAAGAATAAACATAACTGACTGGGATGGTGGCAAAGTAGCCAGTCACTTACTCTGAGGGAGCCACAGGCCCGGGGGAAGTAAGTCATGCAGGCCTTCATTCCCTCCAATGCTGACAGCTCACACTATGAGGAAATATAAAGAAAAGTGAGCAAGAGCCTCTCCCATATTCTAGTGCTTTCAAATTGCTACCTGAGCCCAGAGCCCTTTGAGCCTTCATTCCCATTTCCTGCTCCATTCTCTCCTCCCCCATTTCACCTTTCCCTGTGAGGCCATGCCCCAAGGTCCTATTATCTTACCTCAGGCTTGAGGCCCAGTAAAGATGTTAATAGGCCAGGTAAGTGGTTTGTAGAAATGTCTCTGGAGAGCTCAGGAAGCTGGGCTGAGTATCGGAGCAGATCTCTCAGAATGGCCACAGCCAATTCCATGGTAGGGGCTGGATCTTGGGACTGAAAAGGAAGAGGTGGAAAAGAAAGATAAGGCCAAAAAAATACTCATGCTTTTATCCTAAAAGGAAAGGATGACACAAGAGATTGTAGGAAGAACACCAGAGTTGATCAGAGGAAGCAAGAGAGTACAGTATGAAGAGCTCTAGGTTTAGAGGTGGTTAGTCAGTCAACTATCATTTTATGTGACAACTATCATTTACCATGTGCCTAGTGATCAAAACATACATGTAAGAGATAATCAGGACAGTCAGTCTCTGACCTCAAAGGGATTACATTCTAATGAAAAAAGACAACACATTTAAAAAAAAAAAAAAAAAAAAGGGAGGGAGGGGGGTAGACAGAGACAAAGTTATACATGGCATAACAGAACAAAATTAAGTTTTTCTATCTTTTCCCAGTCTTGGCAGGGCACTTTCTAGATGCATCTGGGTTGGAAAAGCTGTAGGCTATCTAGTTTCTTCTTCCCAAACCATATCTCAACTTTTCTAGCACTATTCCCTTCTTCTTTTTTGTTGTTGAGGCAACTGGGGCAAAGTGACTTGTTCAGGGTCATGCAACTAGGAAGTATTAAGTGTCTGAGGGCAGATTTGAACTCAGGTCCTCCACTGCACCACCTAGCTGCCTCTCACTATTCCCTTCTAAAAATGATCAGGAATTGAAAATTCCAGATTGAAATATGAGTCTTTATATCTTTATAAGCATAATATAAAGTGCTTTTGTTGTTGTTTAGTCATGTATGACTTTTTGTGACCTCATTTGATTGTGTTTTTTTGGGAGGGAAAGGGAGAGAAGATACTAGAATGATTTGCCATTTCCTTCTCCAGTTTATTTTATAGAAGAGGAAACTGCACAGTAAATGTTTGTAGCTAAATCTGAACTCAGAAAGATGAATCTTCATTAAATTCTAGGCCCTATTTACTGTGCCACCTAGACACCCATTTTATTCTCAGAACAATCCTGGAGATGTATACTATTAGCATTCCCCTGAAGCTGAGACTGACTCAGCTAAGATCACACAGTTTACAAGTTCCCATGGTAGAATTTGAACTCCAGCCTTCCTAACTTCATGTTAGTACTGCCTCTCCCCCATCTCCCATTCTGTAATGCCTATAAGGAATCAGCTTGAACAGGGCTGTTCTCCTTATCTCTAAATTGGCTAGCTCACACATTTCCTATAATCTAGAAGGGAAAGGAAAGCTTAGATTTCAAGGTGGGAGAAGAAAACTCAACCCTTTTCTGAATCAGGCTTCTACCAACCTATTGGAGAGGATTAAAAAATCAACAAAGATAAGAATGTTAATAAAGGAAACAAACCAAGGTGGAGACATCTGTAGAAAACTTAAAACAGAATGTATTTTAAAGGTGTTAGTTTAATATAGCAGGTAATAATGTCAAAGAAATTAGGTAAGTGCCATGATTAAGAATGAAAGCAAAAAGCTGAAAACAACATTTTTGTCCTATGATCACTTTCTTTCAATAATGGATTGGGTTTTATTCTTTTATCAGATTTTCTTCCCATAAGGAATCCAACATAACCAGAAAACGGAGGGGGGAAAGAGAAGATGAGAGTTAGTTAGGAAGGGGAAGGAGGACATGCTTACCTGAAGGACATGCTGAATACTACGGAGCCAGGAAACACTGTGCTGCTGGAACGTCTCAGTGGGACTCTCCGCCACCAGCAGGGAAAGTAAACACAATCCCTCAAACCTGGCAAGGGGGAGGAGGAGCAATGTTTGAGAGGATGCGCTAGATTTCAGAAATTCTTCCTTCTTTTTACCTATCTCTTGGGATTTAAGTTGTATCTTAGTCCTGACTCCTAAAGACTGTGGGAATGGGATAGGGAGAAAATGAAAAAGAGTTCCAGCATGAGAAATAAAAAGAGTTCCAGCAAGAGAAACCAGTTTTAGTAAAAGAAGGCCTGAATATTAATGTACAACTGGAAATGGATAAGAAGATAATATAATTACATATAAAACTTAACTTCCAGTCAAGGAAAGTTGCAAAAACCAGGAGAGATGCTTCCAAAAGAAGCCACCACATCCAAGATATGGAAACAGGAAGATGGACAAGGTGATCTACAGGAAGAACTAGCTGGTTCCTTCTTGAGTCCCAAGGAAAACTGGAAATATGGGAATAGTTGAGTTGCTGGACTTGAGGTGAAGAATAAAACTTAGTAAAGGACTCACCGAGTCTTGATGGAGCCAAGTCGGGAATTGCTGAGACCCACAAGTGCTCCCACAGCTGAGAGGTTCTATGGAGGGGAAAGAAGAGAGTAATCAAGATTACACAGGGGAAAGAAAGTGAATCTACATAGTATTATCATCTGAAAAGTCCCAACTATTCCAAAACTCTAATCTACAAACCCAACTCTCCCAGAAGCCCTCATCCCAAGACTTCTATCTACTTCTGTCAATATGCATTGGCCTCGTGCTTCCAACTGACAAAAACTTTTTCATGACTCACTCAATTCAATATGTATTTATGGAGTATCTCTGGTGCTCAGTATCATGGGTTATATAAGAGAAGCATTACACAGTCTTGGTTTTCAAGGAGCTTGTCATATTATTTGGGAGTATAGGAGGGACTTTTGAGATAATTATATGAAAGCCAATTTAAAAAAAAAGACAATACACACATAAACCTATACTAAGAAAGTACATCCAAAGTCAACAAATGAGAGAAAGGAAATAGGATAAGTGGGTATAGAAGGATATGTATAGATTAAGTGGAGTGGGATAATGTGTAGATTAATGGGAAAGAAATAAAGAGGGAGGGGAAAAGTAAAGAGGACATGGGAAAGAACAGCATGGCAAATTAGCAAGTAGAAAAGTTAGCAAAGATAGGAAACAAGAGATAATACGCACATGTGTATATATCTGTGTGTATATCTATATACATACATGTAAAACATATGGCTATATATCCATATTTAACTGTAACCTGCTGAGGAAGGGGGAAAGAAAGAGGGAAAAGAATAAGTAAAAAGTGCAAAGAAGAATACAAAAGAAAATCTACAAGGAAGCAAAGAAAATATGAGTAGTTCTAAATGTGTGTTTATTATATATGCTTTTTTTGAAATGGAAATTTGTTACATATTTTTTAACTTCTCATATGTTCTACTGTAAAAATGACTTTTTTTCTATTTTCTTTTCTAGTTTTTTCCATTTTCTAAGTTTTTTTGCTGAGGTAATTGGGGCTAAATAACTTGCCCAGGGTCACACAGCTAGGAAGTCTTAAGTGTCTGAGACCAGATTTGAACTCAGGTCCTTCTGACTTCAGGGCTGGCACTCTATCCACTGCACCATCTACCTGCCCCCTCTATCTAAGTTTTATTTTATTTTATTATTATAGCTTTTCATTTACAAAATATATGCATGGGTAATTTTTCAACATTGACCCTTGCAAAACCTGCTGCTCCAAATTTTCCCCTCCTTCCCCCCATCCCTTCCCTTAGATGGCAGGTAGTCCAATACATATTAAATGTTAAAATATATATTAAATCCATCTACCTAAGTTTTAAAATAAAATAAAGGAAAAAGATTTTGTTTTTTTTTAAAGATCTGAGAGAACATAACTAAGAATCCTCAACAAATTGATACAGGAATCTCTGGGAGATCAGAGGTCAGGTTAATGAAGGAGCCTAATTTCCATGATAGGCAATGTGGGAAAAAAGGGAAGTATTCCAGATGTGGGGAAACAAAAGAAGCAAACATAGGAATAAATTTGGTGAGTCTGGGCCACTGAAAGATGGGCTGTGACTCAAAAAAACAGAAACTCTGGAAACAGAGTGAAAGACATTCAAAGAGGCCAAACAGTAAATGGTTCCAGATGACAGACAAAGGAAATTGTGCTATAAACATAGTATAAATAGGGAATCACCATAGGTTCCTGACCAGGAGAAATGAAGGAAATGGTGGGAAAATGGTGTCTAGTTATGGTATAGTAGAAGATTTAAAGTGGATAGGACATAAGAAAGATAAGTGAGCTAATCAATGAATCAGTGAACAATTAAAATACTGAAGTAGACAGTAAAACAAGGCAAAAATCTCTGCCTTGGAGAGGAACACAAAATCTTATGGCAGAAAAAACATTAAGATGAAGAACACAAATAATAATAGAACTTTGTATATAAGAAGTAACAAACGAATGGTAAAACATGTCATAAGAACGGGAAGGAGGAAAAGATCACTAATGGTTGCTGCAGTCAAGGATAAGGTATGGTGAGCCACAGAAATAGAATTTGAAGGGAGAGGTGAGAAAAAGAGTAAATCCAGACCAGGGGAACGACCAAGAGCAAAAGGTCTAAGATTTGTATGCACTTGACATAGTGGAGTAACAGTGACTAAACCCAAATAGCTTAAAAGATGACCCTGAGAAATCTAAGACTAAGAAGGGAAATTGGGGCCAGAATGGGAATTAATTCATTAAGGATCATCTGCGCTTAAGGCAATGGAGAATATTAAATGAAACAATGAATGCAATATTAAAAAAAAATCAGATGGCTTCCATACATTAGAGAAATTAGTGAAATTATGTTTCATTCAGTCATAAGGTAACATGGACTTAAAATATCCATGATAGTGGGAATAGAAAGAAAAAATTCAAGAGCTAATAGCTCATAACTTGTACTGTGCCTCTAGTTTCTCTCCTCTTTTGATTTACCCAGATTCATTTTCTTTAATACAAGACTTGGTAATATATGGAAGATGGGAAACAGAAAAGAATCATACTTCTAAAATAATCAAGAGTCAAAGATGCTTCTAAAACACAGGGCTTGGATAATCCGAGTGTATAAATGGTATCAGGGAAATAGAAAGGATTTTTAGAGGGAAGGAAGGGGTTACAAATTATCTAGTCCAAGCCATAAAGTTTATGAAAAGAAAACAAAGTTAAGACATGAAAAGTGGCTAAAGACTAAGGGGAAGTGGCAGAACTGTGTCCTAGGCTGTACCGTGTTGCTTAAAGAGAAAGTTCCTTGTGTCTGAGGTGAGTTTTAAAGTATTGGAATGGAAGTCTGGAAAGGAATGATCCCTCAAGATAATAATCTGAGACTCAGCAGAGAGAAAAAACAATTACAACTAGCTTTCCTCCCAGACTCTTTAGGACTCTGCTACAGGGTTCATCTTCCTATTCCTCATGATGAACCTATAAATTCGGGGACTCTCTCTATTTATCTCTTTTACCTGTGCTTCCTCCCTCCAAATTCCGCCCTATAAGTACCTCTCACAAGCTCACTTAAGGTCAGCCTTCACCTTGAGCTACCTCAACCCAGTCCCATTTTCAAAGGCTCACCTGGGAGGGTCCCTCTTCCCACACTTCCCCCCAACCAGGACCCGCCCACCGGCGCTCGACTTCACCTGAGCCCCGCCCATCATCCCGTGCAGCCTCAGCAGACGCACGAGCCCCGGCACCAGCGGGGCAGTGGGAGGCGAGGGAGGCGCGGCAGGCCCAGCCCGAGGCTGCAAAAACCCGGATACGCTCTCCAACAACAGCATGCGGAGACGCGACCCAGGACCCGCGGCCGGGAAACCGCCTGCCCCGCCCGGACCCCCAGCCCCAGAACCTGTGGGGCTCCCGCTCAGCACGGCTGCCGCCATCTTCGCCTGCACTCTTGGCTGCTGCGCACTGTGATGATGTCAACACGCTGCGACCGTGCGGCGGGGAGGAAGGGTTGTGAGGGGCTAAGGCATGCGTATTGAAGATCCGAGGGGGCCTGGTGCCACAGAGAAAGGAAGAGGCTGCGCGTGCGCGTAGTCTGGTGTGGGACTGAGCGAGGAGGAGGAGGAGGAGGAGGAGGAGGAGGAGGAGGAGGAGGAAGAGGAGGGGGAGGAAGAAGAGGAGAAGGAAGAGGGAACGCGTGATTTAATTAATATTGATTAGTATTTTTTAGGAAGAGACGCGAGGGGAAACCATTTGTGCGTGTAGTGGGGGGAGGGATAGAAAGGCCTCTTCCCCCTCGGGATAGAATAAATTTTGAGTGGATCCATTTCTTGCCCCAAACACCACCAACATTCTAGCCCTCTAAGCATGCTGGCTTGGGATCAGGGTGCAGCCAAGACTTAGCTGGAGAAACCCTAAAATGAGTATGGGCCTAAATCATCATTTCTAAAGGAAATGCTTCATATACACGATCCTTATACATTACATCCTTTGTATCTAACACTGCCTATCTTGTTTTCTAATACCCTGTTCCAGGATCTTCTACTTCAGACTTCTCTGAAATATTCCTAAACTTCTTTACAATTCAGATTGTACTTTGACCCTATGGACTAACATACAACCATGCAAATTCATGATTCTCTTGAGTTCTCAGTCTAAGAGTAAATAAAGTCTTAAGGGGAGTATAGAGATAGTAAACAAGTGAATTTCGTGTATATGAAGCATTTCCTAAAGGCATCATAGAACTGCAAGTCCATCTTAGAGGTGATAGCTTCCATTTATAGCACTAAAATTTGTGAAGTGCTTGACATATATCTTTTTTTTTTTTTTTAAGCAGGTAAATACTATAGTCATTTCCATTTCCATGTTCCAAGAACACAAGTTTAAGAGAGTTTTGAGACTTGTCCATGGTCACAGTGTTAGAGGCTGTTTGGAGTCCAGGTCTTCCCTCCCACCCAAAATGCAGTATTGTTCCCACTATACCATGCTATAAAGAGATGTAGTGTGGAGATCATATATAATTAGGTGCTAAAATTGTATGGGTGTTATGGGTTCAGGAAAAAAAGAACACAAAACTACAGCCATTTTGTATAATTCGAATTCATATAGTGAAAGGTTTACAAAGCCCTTTCTTCTTATTGTGAATAAGGCAATGCGAATAGAAATTAGTTTTATTTTATAGATGAGGACATAGAGAGCTTGAGGGATTCTTTAACGCAGAGATATAAACGAATTGCAAACCAAAGCCTCGATTCCACATTCACGGGTCTTTCCCCTAACTATAGGCTGACTTTCCACTAGTTTGTTAAATAAATTTTCTATGATTCAATTAATGAATGAAAATGAGGGTGGGATGGATGAATATAGTAGAGGAGTCGAGAATGCAGAGACATTATATGGTAAGGTATCGTGAGAACCGCGCTAAAAGAGGACTGCTAGTCCTTGGGGGAGATACTGCTTTTCAGTAGCTCAGATGCATGAGGATTCAATGTATAAGATGTGTACATTCCTCCAGACCCTGGTTCAGCGATCACTCATATCCAAGGAACGAAAGAGAGATAGAGGAGGGAAAAATATCTATTCCGCCACTGGGCTTATGAGTCTAAACACGAAGAGTCAATATACAGGCTAATCTAGCTAGGTATGGAGAGAGAAGGGGGCGAAGCTTCTCTTTCCAACTGGAAACCAAATTGCTGTCTGGAAATGCGGAGAGTTTGGGAGAGAGGAGGGGCCAAGTAGCAGAGAGCTCTCTAGAGCTGTTGCTGAGGAAGCACCAATTAGCAGTTGTCTGGGAGGTGGGTTGCGCTTCGCCGTCCAGTCGGCTTGGAGAATTGGAGATTCGGCCCAAAAGAGGGAGGGGTAGAGTCCCCACCTCTATCCCCGCTGACGCGTCGGACCCGGGTTAACTGGGATGGATAGGGGAGAGAGGTGGTGAGGAGCTTGCGCAGTGGTGGCGGGGAGGAGCTGGGCCAAGCAGCGGGCGAGGGAAGCTGTGAGCTATTAGCCGGGAGCATTGCTACGCGCATCATGGGGGAGAAAGCAGGGACTAGGTAAGTGGGATGGGGTCTGCAAAAGGGATGCATTGCTTATAACCAGGTTTTGTAGCACGGGTGCTTACGTACTCTCTGGACAGACAGCATGGGAAGGAGAGCCGGGATCAGACGTCTGCGGAATGAAAATGGAAGTGGGGGCAGGGGGGCTGGAAGGAGCGGGCTTGTGGGTCCATGGAGATTTGAGGTGAATAGAATCTGCGTGCATGACATACTAAAACGAATGAGAATTCGGGGCCTGGAGTCTGCATTCCTGAGAGAGGAAAAGGGGCGGGGGGGTGGGGTGGGTGGGGCCTGAGCTGTCTTGTGGTTGAGATGCTGGGACTCAGAGAGGAGCAGCAGGTGGCCTATTACCCCCAGGAACAGTGCTTGGAGAGGGAAGCCTAAACCCATTGGAGAGAAACAGCCCCCCTCCCTCCATCTCATACCAAATAAACAGGAAGTGGTCTGTACGGTAGTCCCCCGCCCTAGAAGAGTGCCCTCTACCTGCATCCTAGCCTGTGATACCCATATTTTGTCTTCAACCCCCAAGGATTTCGAGAGACAACAGCTTTTGGAGAAGAATACATATAAGGGACTAAGAGTTGATGCTGCTGACAACCCACCCTATCATGTTTCTGTCTCCAATTCTAGCACTGTTTGCCTTTAGCATACCTTCAGCTCACTTAATTTTAAGTCAAGGCTCCTTGTACTCTCCAAATCCTCCAACTTCTGTTTTTTGGACTCCAGTAAGCTACTTCCTATTGTGACCCAATACCCACTCAGAGACCTAAGGCTGGTTTCTGGTAGGAAGTGGGGAGAGAGACAAAAAACAAAAACAAAAAACCCTGGAAAGGCTGAGAGTATGTTCTGACAGCCTGACTTGTCTTATCTCTTGCAAATTTCAGTGAAACCTTTCTTAGTAGAAAGTGGGAAGCTAGGGTTCTTACTCCAAAGATGAATGTTTGGGTTAAGGGGAGAAACAGTTCACAAGAGCAATCTGTGAGATATGGGTGGATTAGAATCCCAAAGGAAAAAAAGGAAGTGGTTGACTTGAGACTGTCCCCTTTTTTCTGTTCTGACTTGAGTTTTTTTGGAGGAGTGGAGTAAGTAGGGGATTGCTGACATGGCACTGTTTATCACACACCACTACCCCTTCTTTGAGCCACAGGAAATGGAGAGAATAGCAGGAAATGGGGGGGGGGGAAGCACCTGCTCCTGTTGGCCCTCCCCTCTGGGCAACTCCCTTGAGCTCCCTCAGTCATCTTCACTCTCCACACACATGAACTGCTCTCTAGATTGGGACAATTAGCCACATTCAACAGCTCCACTGAACAGATAAATGTTTATTAAGCTCCTATATGTTATCATAAAGCACTGTGGTCAGTGCTTATGGATACAAAATCACAAATGAAGAATAAACAGTGCCTTCTCTCAAGGATGGATCAAAATTCTCTCTTGGGCAAGGGCTTTTGTGCCAGTGACCAATATCCAAGTACATACTATTCTAGGACCTCTAAGATGACAGATCCGTAGAATTTAAAGCTGTAATACTTGAGATATAATCTGATTCCCCCTTGTACAGAAAAGGAAACAAACACAGTAACTTACTCAATATCTATATATCCATTTATATTAAGTAATAAGCTTAGAATTTAAAGAAAAGACCTTTACCACTAAATAAAATGTTCTGGTTTTTTTTTTTTTCAAATACACCATGCTACTTCTCTCCCTTGATTTAATTTGAAATGGGAAGCCAGGGAAGTGGGCAAACAAACAAAAAAACATAACTACCCCCTTGAGTCTTTGGGGAAATATCAGAACAGATCTTTCATGACAACTTTCCATTTTGGTGTCTAGCATTTGTTCTATTCTGTTCAACACTTTGTAACCCCATTTGGAATTTTCTTAGCAAAGGTACTGGAGTTTGCCATTTCCATTTTTAGATGAGAAAACTGAAGCAAATGGGGTTAAGTGACTACTTACAAGTAGTAAATGTGAGGCCAGATTTGTATTTAGATCTTCCTGATTCCAGGCCTGGTGCTCTATTGTTGATTAGCATATTGAAATGTAATTCTACTTTTCTTGAGAGGCTAATGTGGGATAATGGGAAAAGGTTATACCTCATTGGCTGTCATAGTTTTTAGCTAATATTGATTATGGAAATTTTACCCTCTGGAAGTCAAGAAAGGAAATGGGGAAATGGGGCTTGCAGTAATTATCATTCAGTATTGGCCATTTTAGGTTTATTCAAGAGGCATTTATGTGAACATGAGTGTCTGAGGGGTAAGCATGGAATGTCTCATCTAGAGAAGGAGCAGATCCTTGAGCAGTTGCTATGAAAAATAACTCCTAAATGATGTCATGTTGCGATCTCAAAGACTTCCTATCCTCAATCCCAGGGTGAAGCCTAAAAGGCTACCTAGAAAATTGTTAGTTAGAAAATAGTTAGGATCATACCTAGGTAGTTAGTTCACAAATTGAAACACAATTGGGCAATATAATGGACTTGGAATCAGAAAGACTAAATTTGGATTGTATTTTTAAAACTGACTACACATATGACTGTAGGCAAAATTACAATCTCCTCAGCTTCATTTTCCTGGTCTTTAACCTGGGAATACTACCTCCCATAGTACCTACCTTACAGGGTTGTTGTCACAGCAATATGATTTCAGCAGATGCCATAGTGTAATATATCAGGGGGATGTCTGCTTTCCCTTAGGCAGACGATGGGGAGGAGGAAAATGGCTGGGCAATAGAATGAAATTTTACAGCCCCTTCTTGGTACCCTTGAGGGTGAGTCAACCTCTGAAAAGAAGACAGCAAATGTGATTTGGGAGTGTTAGATCTAGATAGTAATTTTTGAAACCAACAAATATGCCCTTGGAGTCTTACCTCTCCCATGAAGGTTGATAAAGACCATATGAGGGTAGGATTGGGGAGAGGAAGGTGACAGGGGCCTTATCCCATTGTTCTGACAATTATTTATAACTGTCATATTAGAGGAATAAATCTCTCCCCCCTCCCAATTCCTTCACATTCAGGAGAAGATTCATGGGGAAACAACAAAACTAGAAGGGGATACAGTGAGTCTGGATGGTTGCCAAAGTAATGACCTTCCAAATCCCGTTAATTTCTGGTTCAAGATTGGGGGCCCATTGGGGATCTGGGTTTCTTGGGAAGGTGAAGAGGACAGTGAATTGAGGGAAGGTTTTGGAATAAGGGGCAGCATCCCAGAGTAGGGTAAGGGAATCCTTTGGTTCTCTGAATATGATCATGTTCTTCCCTTTGTTTTTGTAGGGTCTTCAAGAAGTCAAGTCCTAACTGTAAGGTGAGGCCCCTATGGTTCAAAGTTTCCTGCTCTTTCCCAATCTCCTTTCAATAGGCTCATTTTCCTATAAAGATTCCCAAACCCCTCCCCCAGCTCCCCATTTCCTGTTATATCTAGGAGTTGACTTCCTTCTTACCACTGTAGCAATATGCATGCTTGTATATGTCCCAGGGAAACTGAGGATAGATATTAGGAAAGGCAGGTGTTTTGGTTTCTGGGATCAAGAAGGAGAAGGGAGAATCCTAGCTGTCTGGGCTATAAATATATTATATTTTTTTTATTATATTATTATATTATATTTACCTTTATCCAGGATCCCTAGTTAGGAGAGAGGCAGGCCAAGAGCCATTCTGATTGGCCTCCTTGGAAGTAGTATATCCTTAAAATCTTCTTTCCCAGGAAGAGTCTTGTTTGGAGTCAAGGCTATTAGGCAGATATAGGAGAGCAGGGAGGGAACTTGGGGGTTTCTATAAGAAATAGGGGTGTGGGGAAGATTGAAGATGGGAGGTGAATTCCTTCTTGGTACCCAGGTCTAGAAAGAGGATACTTTGAGCTTGAGGGCTTCCATTCTGACTTGATCTTGATAGCTTACCTCTTATTCCCTTTGCTTCTCTGCCAGCTAACAGTGTACTTAGGCAAGAGGGACTTTGTGGATCACCTGGATCGAGTGGATCCTGTGGGTGAGTGGAAAGGCAAAAGCTCTCACTGGCCCTGGACACAGAGAAAGAGAAAACTCTTAGGGGGAGGACTTGTGTCAGTATGTTATGTTTCCTTCTGACATTCATAAATGCCAAGGTAAGGTACAGATTTTAACCAGGCAAAATCTCAGGTTACACTGTAGATCTCCTTTACAGATGGAGTGGTGCTGGTGGACCCAGACTATCTGAAGGACCGAAAAGGTGAGGAACAGCAAGGATTGGGGGGTTCTAACTAGATGCCAGAGGGAGTAAAAGTAAAGGGGATTCCTTAGTAGAATTAATAATGGAACAGAGTGACAAGGGTATGGGGGTTTTTCAGGCATTTAACAAAAAAAGAAATGAAGAAAATATCAAACGGCAGAAGGTGTTGCTAAGAAAATTTAAAATGAACTCTTTCGGAGGAAGGGAGGATTTCTTCATGACATCTTTTTCCCTTTCTCCCCAACCACTCAAAGTATACGTGACCTTGACTTGTGCCTTCCGATATGGTCGTGAAGACCTGGATGTTTTGGGCTTGTCATTCCGAAAGGACCTGTTTGCTGCCACATATCAAGCTTTTCCCCCCATCCCTGACCCACCCCAAACCACCACTCGCCTTCAAGAACGACTGCTGAGGAAGCTGGGCCAGCATGCTCACCCTTTCTCCTTCACAGTGAGGATTTTTTTTTTTACTTCTATCCTTTCTTGCCTATCAGAATCAGTCTGATTTCCCCTCTACGGCAAGTTCCTTAGGATTCCTTCCCAAAAAAAAAAAAAAAAAAAAAAAAGGATTCCTTCCTCTGGGTAACATAGGACCTGTCAGTGTGTGTTTGGGAAGCTTAGGATACCTCATTATTAGCAAACTTGGGATCTAGACATAACAGAAATAACTAAGGCTATCTAGGGATAAAAGAATTGACACACAAATATTATCTGAGTCAGTACTCTGCCTGCCAGCTTTCAGGAAATCCTTAGATGACTTTCCTCCCTAAGTAGGGAGTATTACTCTGTTTAAAAAGGCAGTTTGAACAGTGCATAGAGAACTGGCCTTGGAGTTAAGACCTGGATTCAAAAACTACCTTTGAGGCAAAGTCTCTCTTTGTGCCTCAGGCAACTCTTGAGTATAACATGAAAAGCAGATAATGGTCTTCATCAATAGAGTTGGTTTCCTTCCCAGGAATTTTCTACATTCATTAAGTGAAAAGTCCAGTCCAAATTTTCCCATCTGGATGGGGTTCTCCCAGCTCTTCCTCTATCATATTTTTTGTGTGTTTTTTCAAAGAAGGGATTATAGTTGATTACTTGGGGATTTTTTTTCTTGGGGGAGGGGAGGGTCAGAAGAAACTTGCCACCTTCCTCCCACTCTCCCAGATTCCACAGAACCTGCCCTGTTCTGTCACACTGCAACCTGGACCTGAGGATACAGGGAAGGTAAAGGGAACTAGTGTGGGGACAGAGGGAGGGAGGTGAGCAGGGTAAAAGGACACTGACCTAGACCTGAAAGGTAGTATTGGGAAATGAACCATAAAAGGAAATAGATGATGTTTTTAAGTAATATAGACTGGGAAAGAAAATAATTATACTTGTTGATATTAGATTTGAGAGACAGGGGTTGGGGGAGTTTGAGGATGAGAAAGCAGATTAAATTGTGATTGAAGAATCTGAGAGGGAAGATATGGATGGAGGAATGGGAAGATGCTGAGAGGTAACATCCCTTAACATAGGATTAGGAAGCAGATTAGGGAAGGGCCAGTGGTTGAAGTACTATGCAGAAAACTAACTCTAGTTTCTGCTTCTTCCCATTGAGGCCTGTGGAGTAGACTTTGAGATTCGAGCCTTCTGTGCCAAAACATTGGAAGAAAAAATCCACAAGAGGTGAGGAGACTAATACCATCTACCCTTGTCATTTCCCAATCTGTATTATAGTTCTTTTTGAAATGCAGGTGAAGATGGAAAAGTTTCAGATCTGTTGAATGCCTTCCTTTTGCTGATTATTTCCAATTTATCTTATATAAGGCTTGTTTGCAAGTAGGTACTTGTTTGCTTGTGGTCTCCCTCTCTAGACTTTAAGCTCCTTGAGAGAAGGGATGGTAATTTACTTTTCTTTATATCCCCCAAACTTTTAGCACAATGTCTGGCACATTGTAAGTGTTTAATAAAGGTTTGTTAACTGATTTATCAATCAGGTTGGGGAGAGATGGTATCTAGGAAGGCCTACTAACAGTACCACCTATCCCATCCTGATTTCCTGGCCTAGGAATTCTGTGCGTCTGGTGATTAGAAAGGTGCAGTTTGCTCCAGAGACACCAGGTCCCCAGCCCACTGCTGAAACCGCTCGACACTTCCTCATGTCTGACCGATCCCTCCATCTTGAGGCCTCACTGGACAAAGAGGTGAGGAAGAAAGGGAAGATCCCTAATCATAATGAAGGAACTTTTGGGAACTGGGGGATAAATGACAGGATGGAAAAGAAGACAATATTTGTAAAGCATTTAGCACAATGCCTGGCATGTAGTAGGCAGT
Organism: Antechinus flavipes; assembly: GCF_016432865.1. Taxonomy (NCBI): domain Eukaryota; kingdom Metazoa; phylum Chordata; class Mammalia; order Dasyuromorphia; family Dasyuridae; genus Antechinus; species Antechinus flavipes. The sequence goes on from NC_067401.1 coordinate 186,059,546, forward strand.
ACATAGATGCTACCTATTCTTATTTCAACTGGATAAGGCCTACCACAAATGGAATTGGACTAATGGTGGAACAAAGTATGATGGACATAGACTGAGAAAATATGAAGACAGTCTTTTTCTATTCCTTTGAAGAAGGAAATTGCCCATTTCAGATAAAATAACAGATTCACCAAGTGAGTGCAGAACAGTGATTTGTAGAGTTTGACAGTTTGACAAACTAATGGGTTCTTCTTTCCTTCCCATCTCCTAGCTATATTACCATGGGGAACCACTTAGCGTTAATGTCCATGTCACCAACAACTCCACCAAGACTGTCAAGAAGATCAAAGTTTCTGGTATGAAGTGAAGAATAAGGGCTATGGAATAGAAATTGTGGAAGACTGGAATGGAAGGGCAGTGAGGAAGACCCTGACTGGGACAAACTAGGAAGTACTGAGGCTATAAGGGGATTCATGTGTCATGATAGAGGCGGACCAGAATGTGGAAGAACCTTTGATAAAGGGGAGACTGGGATATAATAAGGGTGATGGCTCAAAGAAGCAAAGAATTTGGGAGACATGGATTAAGGATAAATCTGGATTGAAAAGAGAGGGAGGATTGTGGGAGTGGGAGATTATAAACTGTCTTCCCTTTTTGGGGAGGGGGTACTATGACCCAACTTCTTTTCCTGTCTCTCATTCCCATTTTTTGCCTGGTGCTTTCTGCTGGTGATTTACCTTTTCTCCACCAAGTGAGACAATATGCTGATATCTGCCTCTTCAGCACTGCCCAATATAAATGTCCAGTGGCTCTGATAGAACAAGAGTAAGTAATAGTGCCCTCTCTAGTGGCCTGATTCTTGGGGGTAAAGGCTGATGGCAAGGACCAAAAAAGAATTCTCCAGGCTGGGAGGATAAAGACTAATTTATACCTAGAAAGGGACAAGTAACAATATAGTCTTGAGTCATCCATACAGTTTCTGCTTTGAATATTTTCAATGATAGGGGACTCACAAGATAACTAATTTCTAGAAAGTTCTTTCAGATATCTTCTTCCCTTGTAACTACTATTCATTAAAAAGTGGTGACTAGTATTAAATAAATTTTAGAAGCAGTTTGGAGTTCTAAGAGCTAGAGTTAAATTGTGCTCTTCCTTCCAGCCCCAACTTCCCTTACTAAATAACCACCTCTTCTCTTTTCAGTGACCAGGTTGCTCCCAGTTCTACATTCTGCAAGGTGTACAATATAACTCCATTGCTCAGTGAAAATAGGGAGAAACGAGGACTTGCCCTGGATGGGAAGCTCAAACATGAAGATACCAATCTGGCCTCCAGTACTATGCAAGTGGACAGGAGGAATCCTGTTTGTCATGCCTCTTATATATTCTTAGCTAGCTCCTATCTCCTTTTTTTCTCCTCCTCTTTTTTCTTGCCTTCAATCTGCTTGGGAACATAGCTGAGGCCACATTTCTTATTAGCCTTTTGGTAACAAGTTGCTGCGGTTCAGTGAAAAGGTTTTTAGAGTGAGAATTTGATACCTGGGTTCTAATCCAAGGTTTGTAATTTGGAAAAATCATTTCATGAGTCAGTTTAAGGTTGGACAGGATCTTAGAAATTTCAGTCCCTGAGAAGTGAAGCCATTTGCCCAGGGTTATAGATGAGTAAGTCACACAACCAGAACTGATGCCCATTTCCTGTTGATTCCCTATTTTCTTGGCCTTGGTACTCTATCACACGAAATGGTTGAACTAAATGGGAAGATGCTTTCAGCTCCAAGTATTATATGTGGTTAACTCAAGACTCCAGGTCCACTGAAGCTCTCCTCATAGTCTTCATTAGGCACTCTTGAGGCCTATAGGAGAGCTAGAGGTCTGAGGTGGGGATGGGGAAGGGGCCAGTCCATCAGGTTGGTATTTATCTGTGAGTTCTTACCCCTAGACTGAACATCTTCCTCCTTGCAGAGTAAAGGAAGGCGCGAACAAGGAGGTACTAGGCATCCTTGTGTCCTATAGGGTCAAAGTGAAGCTGGTTGTGTCTCGGGGAGGGTGAGTATTGGTCTTCTGTTTGTTTGTTTTCATTGTCTCTGGCTGCCTGTCTTTTTCCCTCATAGTGTTTTTCTCTCTAGGGACGTTTCAGTGGAGCTTCCTTTTGTTCTAATGCATCCCAAGCCTCATGACCACTCCACTCATTCCAAACCTCAATCAGGTGAGTCTTGCACCTGCTCAAGTCATTTCCAGGGATCTTTTACAGGCATAGAATAGGAAAGAGCTATAAAGAGCAGTTTATTCTCTCTAGGCTCATCAACTAACTGTTCACCCCCTTCTTTTCCTTTTAGCTGCCCCTGAGATAAATGATCCAGTGGACACCAATCTCATCGAATTTGAGACCAAGTAAGGAAGACCTCTGCCTTTACCCCTCCTCCCCCTACCTCCATGGAAAAGGAAGAGGACTCCTTTTTGCTTTAAATCTACTTTCCTCTAACCTGCTACAGCATCAATTCCCTGCCCTCTCTATTAATGGGTGGGGGTAACGGGAGAAGAAGATTCGGAGGGATGAGGCCTCAACAATACCTGGCTTAGTGAAGAGGCTGCCCAGCAGCTCAACCCTGTCACTGCTAAATCTCCGTGTCATCTGTGGCACCAGTACTTTTGCTTCTCTCTTTTGGTTGGGGTGGTGGGGAAATCTGGAGCCTCTCTATCTCATGCCCTCCCTCACTTCCTTTCCCAGCTATGGCACAGATGATGACATTGTGTTTGAGGACTTCGCCAGGCTTCGGCTCAAAGGGATGAAGGATGAAGATTATGATAACCAATCCTGCTAGGGAGGGAGAGTAGAAGAAGAGAAAAGAAATGCTGGGGGAAATAAGGGCAAGATCATGCTCCCCATCCTAATTGGGGTTCCATATGTCCCCCTAGGCATAAAAGCATTGTACACAATTTTTGATTGAAGCTGGGCATTAATTTTAAGCTGCAGTGGCTCCCTATAACAGCAGGTTGTGTTTGTTACCTATATTGGGGGTTATTTTTTGGGGGGAGATGAGGAATAATTGGGAAGAGAGAGAACCCTCACCTTCCATATGTATATCTGTCACTGCCTCTATAGAACCTCTTCTGGATGGGGGGAAAGTGGTCTCTTGGGAGGTGGAAGACTTGCTATGGATCTAAGCAAAAGGGAGAATAATTTTTTAAAGCCAAAAGTATATGTGTTTTCTCTGACTTGGGGGTTTGTAAAAAATTATGGGGGAGAGGTTGTACCATTTGTTTTGTTCCTCAGAAGATCAGATGATCAGAAATTTGAAATAAGGAGAGATGAAGAAAAGAGGTAAAACAGTTGAAACTCCAAGGGTCATACAGGCATATAGCAGACTCAATTCTCCTGAATCTGAGAGCAGTCCAACATAGAGTGTGTTCAAAACTTAGAAAGGCTTGAGCATTCAGCTCACCAATTTCAGAAATTCAATTTTATCGCTTCACTCTGAAGGACACATTTTTATATAGCTAGAATTTATTTATCCTTTCCACCTCTAATGTTCTTATAAATTCTCTAGCCAACCTATATTGGAGTATCCCTGTTCTTTGTGTGTGCTGACAAAACAAAGTGACAAATTGCAAAATGTAATTTTACTTTTTCTAACTTCTGTGCAGTGCAGAAAATTACTCTTACCATTAATTTACTGGTGAGTAAAAAGACAGTGTATGTCCAGTATCAGACTTGTGATATTCAGTGGTGTTTTTAAAATGGGAAATGTATAACTAAAGTTATCTTAGCCAAAAAAGCCACACACACCTTGAGAAGCTACAGCTTTTTATAATGATGTCTTAAATACCTCAACTGAATTTTTGCCAAATTTACTTTTTCACTTTGTTTTCAAATTTTATCCTGGTTTTAGTACTAGAGCCCTGAGTTCACTATGATAAAGCCCACTATTTTGGGAGGCGAAGAAACCAAGCTATCCAAGACTTTCTCTAATCTACCTTGGGGAGGTATAGATCAGAAGATGTTAGTTTGAAGGGACCAATCCCTCTCATTTCCAAGATGAAGGTGTGTGTTAGAAGTATGTCCGACTTACTTAAATGTCACAGGTAGTGAGTGACTGGGCAAGATTTCAGTCCAGGCCTTAATAACAATAGCTAATATTTATATATGCAGCTAGGTTGTGCAATGGATAGAGTATCAGGCCCGGAATCAGGCAGATTCATCTTCCTGGATTTAAATTTGGCCTTAGACCTTTATTATCTGTATGCCCCTGGGCAAGTCACTTTTAAACCACATACCTCAATTTCCTCACCTGTTAAATGAGCTGAAGGAAGGAAAAGGCAAATCACTCCAGCATCATTGCCAAGAAAAATCCAGTTGGGAGTCACGTAAAGTTGAACACGACTGAAAAACAAATATTTATATGCTGCTTACTATGTACTTAAACCTTTTATAATTATTTCATTTGATCCTCGAAACAACCCTGAGAGATAGATGCTATTATTTCCTTTTGCCAGATGAGAAAAACTGAGTCACATAACCTAGCATTCAAGTGACTGGTCCAGAGTCACAGCTCAGTAGTGTCTGAGACTACATCTAAACTCGAGTTTTCTGGATTCCCAAGTCCAGCAAGCAAACCAACTACGGCACCACCTAACTGCCCAAGATCCATTGCTTAATGAATGCTAGGGATGCTGGAGGGTGAAAATCTCTTCAAACCACCCCTACCCCTTTGATTAGTCCTAAGCAGACACTTGGCAAGCAATTGCCATAACAACGAAAATAAGCGCCGAAAGTCGGAGCGTAGCTTGATTTAGAGAAGACCAGTTTGGTTACCCCTAGAGGACATATAATTAGTCTCCCCCTCTCCTGGTATCGCCTGTTTTCTGCAGTCCTAAGCTACTCGGTAGCTGTAATCTGCCGGAGGCAAAAAAGTATTAAACTGCGCGAAGCTTCTTGGGAGATGTAGTCCACCCAGAGGCTGGCTTAGATCGGGCTGACTAGGTGGGAGGGGAAAGTTAGGCTGCGCGGTGTTTCCTGGGAGCCTACTGAGAGGCATTCAGCTGCGCGGAGCTTCCTGGGAGTTGGAGTACGTCTCCTGGATGGGTGGTTTCTGCCGTTCAGACGTGAGAAAAGCTTTCGACCAGCAGTCGACTAGGATCAGTCGCGGCCACTATTTCCATCACATTCATGGCTACTTATAGCTTGGCGAACGAGCGGCTGAGAGCCTTGGAAGATATCGAACGGGAAATAGGGACTATCCTGCAGAGCGCTGGTGAGAGAGTCCAGTTTATGAGCGAGGAGCCCTGGCTTGCCGCACATGCGCCTTTTTTGTCGGTCCCTTATTCTCGGGCGGGGCGGGATGGTACGAAGCGGAGACTTCTGGCCTGTGACTGAAGTCAGAGGGCGGAGCGCCTACCTTGGTGGGAAGCGGGATCATTTATCTCCTAGCTTGGTCGGGGTGGGTGAGGTTATTTGGGGAGCTTTGCCCCTCTGAGCGAACTCTCGGCTCTCTCCGGAGTAGGAAATGTGATCCTGGAACTGTCCAAAGAAAAGGCAAATGAACGGTTGCTGGACCGGCAGGCGGCAGCTTTCACCTCTTCCGTGCAACACGTGGAGGCTGAACTGTCAGCCCAGATCCGATACCTGACTCAGGTAAGTGCCCAGGAGAGGTCAGTCACCTGGAGAAGGTAGTGGGGTAAAGTCCTAGGAGTTAGAATCTGAGACATAGATTTGGGTAGTTGATTGAGACAAGAATAAATAGTGTTTAAAACCTCAGCAACCCAGATATTCTCTTCATCAGTTACTTCGATGGAGGAAAACAATAGAGTTCCTTTTGTTGGGCTTCCTTTCCCTCCCAAATAACCCCAAACTGAATAAGTGTCAAGAAACTAAATTGTAGGACAGGCTACCAGGACTTTGTCTACTCCAGAGTTCTAAATGCCAGCACATTTTGGTTGATAGTGACAGAATTGTACCGATATAGAATTAGATGTTAAAATCCTGCCGCAGAGCTGTTGTTTGTGTGGTCATTTAATTGGTCTATCCTTGATTTTTCCTAATTGTAAAGTTAGGGGATTAAATTCAATATCCTTTAATTACTCTTCTGAGTCTAAATCTGATTGCAAGACCTCTGACCTCTTTTCCAGCTCAAAAGTCAAACTTCAGAGCAATTGGAAGGAAAGATTTATGAAACCATAAGTTTCATGAAGATAGTGACATTTATTTTTGCATCACTCCCAGTTTGAACATGCTTATTAAGCATTATTAAGCACATGCTTAATAATTTTTTTAAATAAATTATTGAAAGCAGTTGAACACCTGGGTTCTGAAGAAATATATTGGATTTGCATAGATGTCTAGATCTCTCAGGGAAATGAGGTGGTGGGGTGAGGAATAGGGTATAGTTTATTTTTTAACCATCTGAAATTGATATGTGTGTTCATTCTCAGGTAGCAACTGGCCAGCCTCATGAGGGTTCCAGCTACTCATCAAGAAAGGACTGTCAGATGGCACTGAAACGAGTAGATTATGCCCGATTAAAACTGAGTGAGCTGGCACGAACCTGTGAACAGGTGCTGGAGACCTAAAACAGAATAAAGGCCTTTCCCTTTCCTTTTATTGTCTTGAAAAAAGCAAGGGAAATAGGCCACAATATTAATAAGGAGAAGGAAGTGATATCCACAGATTTTACCATTAAGAAATCCATAGGAAAAAGAAAAAAATGCCCTGTTTCACCTAAAAACTCTTCAGAAATTACCTCCTTGATCTTAATATACAACTTCCTTCTTCCACCCAAATTTTGGAGTACTTTAGATTCTTCTTGTCATTTTGGTCCAGCTCACACACACAAAATGGGAGAAAAGATCTGACTTTTAATAAGCCTTTATTTTCCATGGAAGTAGGAGGGGATAAAAAAAAGGCATAAAAGAGAAGAGCCGAGGGAGGAGTGGGAGAGTGGAGTTCAAAGTCAGGTGAGAAGTGGAAAGGAGCAGGGCAGTACATTGAGATGAGAAGGAAGAATAAGTTAGCCGATTTGGGTTAGGTACATCTTAGAAAGTAGAGCAGTATAGAGGGAAATACTGATGGAATTTACTTGGGGAGATGAAATTGCCAAGCAGAAAATTTCTGGGAGACACTGATTCAGAAATATAAAAACAAATCATGTTTAATGAAACTAATACCAACTCTCCAGATTTAATGGTAGAAGCAAATATTGTAGTATAGTTGCCTTGTAGAAAAGTCTAGCTTTTTCCAGATGGTTGAAGCATGGCTTATCTCAAGGAGTCAGGCAGATTTGTCTCAGGGATTATCAGCTCAAAACCTAAAAAGATGAGAGAAAAGGGAGACTGGAGCTTTGAAGAGAATGAAAGTTGTGGTATTCCTGAAGGCTATGAAACTAGGCAACAAAATCTTATATAATCTGAGTCCTGTCACTTTCTCCAACTTTATTTCCCATTATTCTTTGCTATGGCAAAAACTAATCTATTCATGGATCCTAGAACATGTCTTTTGTCCTTTGTTCTAATAATGATTTATTCATCCTAGAATGTTTCAGTGCTTATTTTCTATTTATCCAAGTGCTATGCCCTTTCAAAAACCCTTCTAAGTCACATATGGAGTCTTTCACAACTGGCCTCATCTGTGCCATATTGTCTACCTCTACCATTTGGTACTTGGCCTATTATCCTTGAACTGTTAGGTATTTTAGGATGAGTCCTGTTTGATCGGTTAGGTAGTTATGTCTCTTAAAATCAGACTGTCTTATGGTTTCTTTGAACTACTTAAACAGTAGGTACTCAGCATGTGGTGATTACAGTGCTACACAAGATAAAGCCACAGATTCAGAGTCAGAAGATCAGATTCATAGATCTAATTCGGCCATTAACTATCTTAGGTGCTCCCTAATCAACAAGAGTACCTGAGTTGAATCTTAGTAATTCCATTTCTTTTTCTGTAAGGTGACTAAGTAGGAGACTGGTAAAATGGACAAAATACTGTTCTTGAGTCACAAAACCTGACTTCAGCTCCTAGCTCTGCCACTTAGAATTTTGAGTTGGAAATCCCTTGTTGTACAGATAAGAATGAGGCCCAGAGATCATCTAGTCCAAAGCCCTCATTTTTTGTAAATGAGAAAATGAAGGCCCAAAGTCACATAGTGGAAAAGCCAAATTTGAACTCAGTCCTTCAACTCCAAATCCAGTGCTTTTATAGTACACTAAGCAGGTAGAAAGGGAGTAGAGCCTAGAAGGGTAGATTCTCTTGGTCATTGAGACAGCTGAGATTTATGGGATTAGAAGACGTGGATCACACATTTACCTTTGGGATACTGATTTGGAGATTCTACAGCTCCTCGCTTTCGACACCAGAAATAAACAAGAAGGACAAAGACAATCCCAAGTAGGCATGGAACAGATATGATAGCAGAGGTGCTGAGTTGGTCCACTTGTCCCTTCTTGGCTGCCCATTTCAGGTTTTGGTGCTGTTCTCTAGAAGGGCACTGGTGGAGTCATTCCTCATTCTTTTGGGCTGGGTTCTTGTTGACAGATTGGTCTGGGAGAATGGATCAGTGGTTGGGAATGGGAGTGATTGGTCCATTTCTGTTGGGTTTGGGCCTGGATCCTGGTGGTGGGGTAATCATCCTGAGGACTCTGACTTACAGACTGGTATGTACTGTTAAGTCCACATTCTGGGAAGACAAAATGAAAGAAGTCTGGGGAAATTGAGACAACAGTGAAGAAAAAGGGAATGAAAGTAAAGGAACTAGTAGAGATAGTAGAGAGTGATGAAGAGAGTTAAATAGAAGACTTTAGAAAATAGCTTAAAGAATGATTCCTCACTCCAATCTCTTTCCTCCCCAATCAATCAACAAGCATTTATTGTTTTATTATGTAAGGAATTGTGCTAACTCAGAAAAAATAAAAACTATACCTGCCTTAACTGTGCTGGCTTTCTTTTTCTCCCCAGTTTAAAAAAAAATAATTTAAAAATAAATGTCTTTGCTATCTTTTGTTTTTTACGTTATCAGAATTTCTCCCTACTTTCCCAGAGAGCCATTTCACCTTTTTTTTTTTAAAGAAAAAGGAAGAAAAGGAAAAAAAATCAGCAAACCAATCAAAACTAAAAATATATACAATTATTTTACGTCTGTGGATCTTGTACATCTGCAAAGGAATAGGAATGTGCTGTATCTTTACTTTGGGGTCATACTTATTCTCCATAATCTTGCAACTCTTGATTTTTTTTTTCATTAGTGTTTCTTTTCATTTGCATTGCATTTAATCATTACAGGTATTGATTTTTTACTTCACTCTTCATTAAATCATGTTATATCCTTCCATGTTGTCCACAATTTCTTAACTGCTAAATCTAAGAACTTTTTTTTCAGTTTTATTCTTCCTGAACCATATAATGTTTGACAGTGTTGTGATCACTTTTTTCTCAGAGTTTTTGTTTTCCTGGTTCTTCATTGAAAGAGTGATTGTTTCCTCATTTTTCTTTGCTGGATCATTATCTATGTTGCTTCTCTTTTACCTATAGTTACCTCTATAGTGCTTTAATCTCATTAGTTATTATAGGTTGATTATCTCTTTTTAGATTCCCAAATCTGTGAAACTAGCCTTCCCTTCTTTCCTGAATTCTGAACCTTTATCTTAGCTTTTAGTCATTTTTTTCAGTAGTCCAACTCTTTGTGATCCTATTTAGGGTCTTGGCAGAAGTACTGGAGGGATTTGCCATTGCCATCTCCATTCTAGAAGAGGAAATTGAAACAAGGGGAAGTCATTTGCCCAGGCTCACACCAGCTAGTAAGTGTTATGAGGCCAGATTTTAACTCAAGAAGATTCCTCTTCCGGACCTCATGTCTAGCACTCTATTCACTGTGCCACCTAGCTGTCCATATCTCACTTTGGCTTCCTTTAAAGCCGAGCTCAGTTGCCCCCTTTCCTCATCAGCCCACTTGTTAGTAGTGCCTTCTCCCCTGACATTTCTTTGTATTTATTCTGAATGTTGTTTCTCTGAATAGAATATAAGGTTGAGGACTGTTTTATTTTTTTCTTCATATCTTCAACGACTATTATAGTGCCTGGCACATAGTAGGGTTTCAATAAATGCTTGTTGAATTGCTCAGTAGATGCCTATTAAATTTAATTGAGAGATGAGAGAATTGGAAGGAAGATAATACCTTGGAAGGAGGCAGAAAGGAAGACACAGTTAGGCCAGTAGATAAAGGGAAAGAGAAGGTGAGGGAACAGAATTGATGGGAAGAAAAGGTACTTATAGAACTGTTTTTGAAAATACAAAATAAAGAGAAAACTGAAGAGAAATAATGTTAATAATGAGAAAGAAGGAGAAGAAGTATTTTGGAGCTATGTGAACTCTCACCATGGTTGTCAAAGCAGGTCCTTAGCTTCTGGACCCAGGAGTTTTCAGGACTTGAACACAGAGTTATTCTGGGCAGGCGGAACCTGGTTAGGAATTGCAGGAGATATAATATCTCCATTCCCAATGTTGAACTTCCACTTTTCCCCTTTTTTACACTTTTAGAAACCTAACTCAACTGACCCTCATTCCTTTTTTAGTTTGTTTTTTTAAAAAGAAGAAATTTTTATTTCCTGAAGCTATTGTGGAAACTTACTGCTTTATAATACTGGCACTTTATGTAGAGGTTAAAAGACTTTTAATTAGTAAAGGGAAAAGAAATATCAACATGATCACAAAACACTTTGAGAAATGGTCAACCTGATTATTTTTCTTACATCTTAAAAATTGAACAGTATATGGCTCAATTTGTCCAGATCTGAAAAAAGTGGTCTTTATAATTGTTTTCTTTTTTATATATATTTTTTCACTTTCAGTTCCAAATTACCTTCCTCATTCCTAAGCAATGAAACAGCTTGGGATTCCCCAGCTACTGCTGAGCAAGGTAGAGTTTACTTGGAGGGTTGGGGGTAGGGAGGAGAGTTTGAGAGCCTGGGGATTATGGATCCTGAGAGATACACTAACCAGGAAAGTCTGTGGAACGCAAGGTTAGGGGTGGGGGAAGGAAAGAGTTGGTGGGGCAGGTATTACCTTATGTAGTTGTGGCAGTTTTCATATCCCAGTAGTTTAGTTCTGAGTAACTTCCACTGGGTAGTAGTCAGGGAACCAGACAGCTTCAAGTTACACGGGCAACTTCCTACAATACTTCCCTGGTTTCCAGTGACTAAGAGAGGGAATAGTAACAACCCAGGTATAAAAGTCACCTCCCCAACTCCAATCGATACACCACCAACCACTCCAGTTTATCCATTCCCAGGATCCGGGTATCTTTTCCAGTACTCGTTAACAGGTTAGTCAACACCATTAACCTAAAAGACATAGGCTCGAGAATTTTTTGTTCCGGCGCCCTACTCTCCTACCACACGCACTCGACGCTATATTTTTCCCGGACCCCCAATCTTAGCACCATACACCCTTTTTTTTTTTCCGCATGGGCCAGAATTTTGAGGTCTGATCTGCCTGAGAACTATGCAAATTCTTCCTATAAGAGTCGGGCAACTCCCCTTAGCTTTTCTGAGCTCAGTTCCACCAAGCCGCCTTTGCTTTGGACGGGAAAATGTCAACCTGTTTGGCATCTCATTCTAAGTGCTTAGGGATATAAATCGGCCCCAAACCACAAGGACACTCCACCGTCCCCAGAGCCTGGCAGTCCCGCTATCCCGCCTCTACAACCACCACCACCTTCCACCTCGCTATATAGCTCCGACCCATTCGCCATCCCTCTCAAACCTATCTGAATTGGTGTCAGGAACAAGAATACGCAGAGTCTCCAGGATCCTCTCCTGCTTTGGAGCCCTGGAATGGTTAATCCAGAGCTACCAGCCATAAACTCTGGATTCCCGGAGCTTCTCGGGTGACAGTGAGAGGTGTGGCCCCAAGAATTTATTTCCCTCTGGTTCCCGCCTCCGGAAAAGTTAAGTGACTGGCTCTCCGAAGTTCAGAGGAAGAAAGCTGACTTAAAAATGGCTTTCGTTAAGCTGGGGTGTGGGGTCATCTTTGGTTTCGGTAGATTAGTGGGGGGAGGGGAATAAAGGGAAGGGAGCGATGAGACCTCTGCCTCTCCAACTGGGAAAAGACTACAAGACAGAATCTGAGAAGTAAAGGAAACTCACAGGAACATCCAAAAATAGGAGATGAAGTTGGAAATTGACTCCGACAAGTCAAAACTTGGTGTTCTGAGCCCGGGAAATTCCCACTATTTTCCCTAAGTAATGAGTGCCTGCAAAAATGGCTAGGGCAGAGAGTGAGGACATAGAGAGGGTGCCACAAGGGCTCGGGTTTTTGCAGACAGATTTTAGGTACTTTCACTTCCTCTTTTCCCAGTAGTAGGCGCCAGTAAACGGGCGCTCACAGGACTCTGGGGAGAAATACAGATTTAGGAATTGACTACTTCCCTAAGAGGAGAGTTCACATATACCTTACAAGTTAGTTGCTGGGTTTGGGGATTGGCTTATTCACTCTGGAAAACAATTTGGAATCACATGAGAGAAGTCACTGGACTCTTCATACGCTTTTACCCAGCGATTCCACTACTAGTCACAGACAAATCCCATATCTATCAATATTCGTGATGCAAAAAATTGGAAACAAAAGTAGGTCCATTTGTTGGGGTAATATTTTTAAAGGTGGCATATGGATATAAACGAATATTGTATTTTAAAGTAATAAATAAGATTCAGAAATTTGGTAAAAACATGTACGAACCATGCAGATAAAAAAAAAAGTAGACCCCTTCAAAACAAACAATATACACAATGATCAGATTTCAAATATTATTATCAAAGATCAATATTAGAGTTAACAGATGATGAATTCCACTTTTCTTTTTTTGGTAATTTTATAAAGGATGATGGAGTGGGGAAGGGGAATTACTGTTAAAAATAGTGTTTAAAAAAAAACTGCGTTCAAGACATTTTTTTTAAAAATAAAAGAAACAAAGGTATTTGAGAGCTGGCTTCGGAACCAAGGCCGTAGAGGGAGTCTAGGGATGGGGGTGGGGCGTTCTGCGCGAGGGTGCCAGGTCTAGGTTGGGGAGGAGCGTGATGTCACAGCCCTCCCCCACGCCTCCACAGTATTTACCTTCGAACGGAGACGGCCGCTGCAGGTAAGGGGGACAGGGTGGAGGAGAAATATTGGAAAAATAGAGGAGCCCGCAAGCATACACATTCAACCCGATTCGGACCTAGACAATAGGCAACCTGCCCCTTTCCCCTCTACTTTCTAACCATAGACCGTTATGAAATTCACCTTTCTTTCCTGATGATTTCCCGGTCCTCCTCCCACCAAAAAACAAACAAACCAACAGCAACAACCAACTCAGACCCGAATGAAATAATCTCCACTCTAGATTCAGTTTTTGGGTTTGACTCAATTTCTAATAACTTCTCTCTCCAACCCCATTCTCTATTCTCAGCAGCAAATATCTCCTAAGGTACCGCCTTCATTCCTAATCCTAGTGACCCTCTTAGTCTAATACTAAACCATAGCCAATCTTCCCCAACTCCACCTTGTGCACTTCACTCAGCCACAATTCCCAAGACCCCTAATCATGTCCCTATTCACTATCCACTCCAGTTTTTAATCCTAGTGATCCCAGCCCAGCCCTAAATCTTAGTTCTCACTTTCCTATCTTCACTCCATCCTTTCCTACTTTAATTCCAGTTCCTCACACATTGTTCCTATGTTTCTTTACTCCTCTTGTGACTTGACACCGTTGCTCTCCTAGAAATCATGGAGTTTGTATCTGGTTATCGGGATGAGTTCCTTGACTTTGCTGCCCTTCTATTCGGCTGGTTCCGCAAGTTTGCCTCTGAGCGTGGAACTGGGGTTGGTGGGGGGAATGGGCCTGAGGGTCGATCAAGGTTAATGGAGGCTCAGGTGAGAAGGTTGCCCCCAGATCCTGCCCTCTGGGTCCTTCACATCTTGCCCAACCGTAGTGTGGGGATCAGCTTGGGGCAAGGCGCTAAGCAGGGACCTGGACCAGGTCTGGGAGCTGCCCGTCTCTTGGGAGATGAACCCCCTCTCTGTCTCAGAGACCTCAGTCCCTATGTCAGCTTTGTTAGCCTTGAGGATGGAGAAGAAGAAGAGGATGGGGAGGAGGAAGGCCCAGGTGGAGAGGAAGGTGAACTGGAGGAGGAAGGGGAGCAGGCCACCACCAGCAGAGAGTCTACCCAAGATGCTGAGACACCTGGGGAACCAGATGATGCTGAGGAAGAGGCAGGAGGAGAGGACAGCAGTGGAGGAGACACCAGAGAGGATGGAGGAGAGGAGGAAATGGGGCCAGAGAAGAGAAGGGGAAAGAGAGGTGGTGAGAAACCCCAATACAACCTCACTTCCAGTTTCGATCCAACTACCCACTCCACTAAATGTGGCTCTGATCCTTTTCTGGCTCTATCTAGCATTCTCCCAACATTTCTCTGCTATGTTTTTGACCTGAGTCATATTTAGGGCAGGACTTCTCCCTAGGCACTGGCAACAGGGGAAGCACTTCTTCCCAACTGTGGTCCAGAGACTAGTAGTCCTTGTTCTTTGTGCTTCAAGGTAATTCACCAGCCCATGACCCTGTTGGAGTTAATGGGAAGCAAGTCAAGGCCCAGGTCAAGGAGTGGGAGTTAGTAGAGCATGGAGGTTAGTAGAGATTAGGGAATGTCTGAAGAAAAACTATATTTTACTTCACATTGTAACCACAATCTTGTCAGAAACATTTTTTAAATTAATTCAAGCTATGTTCTGCTCAGGGAGAGAAATATTCACAAGACTTAAGGTATCCTGAATGAGGAATGTTTCAAAAATATGATAAACTACAGTTAAATAAAAAATAGGGTGAACATTTTATATCAACAAATAGAAAAATAGTTACTTAATCCTCCAGGCAACATCCTGGAGAATTGAAAACAAACATTTTCAAGAGTTATCCAAAGCAAAGCAAAAAGATCCCTTTCCTTTGAGGGATTCCCTTTTCTCTTTTGAGATAATGGGGACTAAAGTGTCTTCAAGTGAGTCTATACTCTAATGCCTTCAGGAGACAGAGAGAAGGCAATGATTTTTACTAGATCAAAAGTATTTCTCTTCCTAAAAATGCTTAGCATCCTTAACCCATTTTCTGGGACCTTTAGCTTTTTTTCTCTACATTTTTCACATTTTCCTAAAAGAAAAAAGATTAGGCTTAAGAGAAAGGGCAGAAAAGTTTTTTTAAGGTCATTATTTTCTAAAGAAGTATAAATAGTGATAATTTTTTTTCCTTGTAAATCTGAAAAGAAATATTTCCCTGAGGAAATATTTCTCAATATTTTTAGTTGAATTAAAGGAGATTTTAATATGCAAGATGTATGGAGGTGGGGAGGAGCATGGATAATCCCTCTCCCAATTCTACTGAATTTACCTATATGTTGGAATTTTCAGTTATAGCTCTGCTTCTTCCTCTCCTCAGGCTTCTCCTCTTCCCTGAACTCCTATCCCAAATCCACATAGTAATCTTTTGTACATTAGCTCTACTTTTTTTTTGAACCCCAATCCTTACCCTTCATTTTCTCCTCTTTCCTTTCCCAGATGCTGCCCCCCTACATCTGGCCTGCTTACTTCTGGTGACAGATGAACATGGCACTATTCTGGGCATTGACCTTCTGATGGGTGGACCCCAAGGGAGTGGAGGCAGGGCCATTGGGGCTGAAGGCCTGGCCCAAAGAGCTTATACTCTCCTCTGCCACAGTATGGCCTGTCCCATGGGTGCTGGAGACCCTAGAAGACCTCGACAGCTCACAGTGGGAGACCCCCAGCTACATCGGTACAAAAATGTGGGTCCCCAAAGGATGTGGGAAATGGCACAGAAAAGAGAAAGAAGAAATATGGGGTCATAATGCATTGGTTTCAGAAGGGCATGGGAACTGGAAGGTGTGCTTCTCTGCATCCCTAAGGAATAGAAGGACTGGGAAAAAAGCTAAGGACCTGAATGGCCTATGCCCCAGCTCCTAATGTTTATGGGAAATTAGGGGTGAAGGGCTAAAACCTCTTGCTAGTATTTATCTTCCTATCCACCTAGGGAACTGGAAAGCTTGGTCCCAAGGCTTGGGGTGAAGCTAGCCAAAGCCCCAATGAGGACATGGGGCCCCCGTCCTGGCTTCACTTTTGCTTCCCTCCGTGCCCGTGCCTGTCATGTGTGCCACAGACACAGTTTTGAAGTGAAGCTGATGCCCTGGTGAGCACTTGTTGCATAAGAGTTAGACACTGATGATGGCAAGGAATGGGTTTGTTAGACTGTGTCCTGTTCCTTCCCCATAACTGTTCTATCTATGGTCCCATCTCCTCCAGCCCCCAGTGTGGTGCAGTCTTGTATTGTGGAGAGACCTGTGTCTGGGCTGACTGGCGACGCAGGCCAGATGATGTGAGCCATCGATTCTGGTGCCCAAGACTTGCAGCTTTCATGGGGCGGGCTGGAGAGCTGGCTGCCTTACCCTTCACCTACACTGCTGGTATCAGGAACATCTGAGCCCCTGAGGGAATCTGGGGTACCCAAAACTAAGCCTTTAGAGAGTATGGAAAGGACCAAGGAACCTGGGAAGGGAAAAGATGCTGGGCTCCTAAGATAACATGATGCAGGGTTGGTGGGGAAAAGTAGGATATACTCTGGAGGCTAGAGGCCAGAAGAGGGGTGACTTGGGTGGGGTACAAAACATTAATGTCTGGGCTGGTGTATCAAAACTCCCTGGGGACAGGAAGATAGATATCTGGGTCCTAAGGTCCTAAGGTCCTCAACTCCTTCTCTGTTCTTCTAGAAGTAACAAGTGAGATGTTTAACAAGGAGGCATTCCTTGCCTCCCGTGGACTCACTCGAGGGTATTGGACCCAACTCAGCATGCTCCTTCCTGGTCCTGTTGCCCCAGGATACCCTCCAGGCAACGGGCCTCCGTTTAGCCTCCTTCTGAGTGGTTCGTGGGGCATCCTGGGAGGCGTGGGGAGAAGAGGGGTGGATGGTGCTTTGCCAGGTTCTTTCCCATCACTTGCTCCTAGTCTTGCTTATATTCATCCTGTTCTAAAGGCTACAGGGAATACAACTACAGAAATGCAGAGGGGCATTACTGGGAAGGGATGGAGGGAGAGCTGGGGGAATGTCCTAGACAACAAGCAACAAGCATTAAGTTCTTATTAAGTGTCAGGCACTATACTAAGGCTGGGGATACAAATAACAGCAAAAAGAAAGACAAGTTCCTACTCTCAAGGAGCTTACATTCTTATAGGGTTAGGGTAGACTACACACCAAAGGGAGCTGAGATGGTGGGGAAGTAGAGGTATTTCAGAGAAACTCCCTTCAAATTCACTTGAAACACACATATGTACAAACATGGGCTACTTCAGGGTCATTCTGTCCCCAAGTATCTCTTCAAGTCAGTACCTCTCCTAGCTCACCAACCCACACAAAAATTTCTCCCCCAATCACTACCCTTCCCATCTCCCATCCCCACCTCCCAATTTCTATCTAAATGCCTCTAAAAGTGTAATTTCAGATCAGCTCCTCTGTAGTGAGAGGCAAATTAATTTGCTCATTCATTGTAACCTCTCTCTCTTCTCCCATATTTAGATTTACCAGCCCAGGGTTTCCCTACTTCCAAGAGATAACAAGGGCTAGGCCAAAGGGGCATTCCTCCTTCATACCTAATTATCTTTTTCCTCAGGTGATCCTTATCAGCTACTTCAAGGAGATGGACCTCCCCTAATGCCTCCAGTGCCTCCCGACCCACCTCGGGGCCCTTTTGGTGAGAAGAATTGAACACTCTCATCTCTTTCAGACATGAGGAGGGAAAGGTGGGGAAGACAGGAACCAGAAGCTAGAGGTCTGTCTTTCTGAGACCCTAAGAACAATGAGTGCTCTTTTGGGGTGGAGTGTGTAGGAGGGAAGTAGGCTGAAAAGCCTACATTTCACACTA